>NC_133383.1:6977216-7007216 GCF_049309525.1 Garra rufa | reverse complement strand
CTGTAAACATAATTTGTTCAACTCTAAGAGTTTTTTTGTCGTTTTTTGTTTTGCTTGAAAAGTGTGTGTGCTGATTTTGTTTTGAAAAATTATTTTATTTTACTAATTTTTATGTAATCTGTAATATTTTTATTTCATTTTATTCTGAGATTCCCAAACTTTTTGCTAGCTGAATATTTGCTTGATATCTACCCTGATTTTTTTTAAAATAATAATTTTACTATTTTATTTTATTTTACATTTTTTATTTTATTTTATTCTGAGATTCCCAAACTTTTTGCTAGCTGATCTAAAATATTTGCTAAAATAATAATTATTGTATTTTTTTTAAATAATTATTTTATTTTTTTAAATAATTATTTTATTTTTTTAAATAATTATTTTATTTTTTAAATAATTATTTTATTTTATTTTATTTTATTTTATTTTATTTTATTTTATTTTATTTTATTTTATTTTATTTTATTTTATTTTATTTTATTTTATTTTATTTTATTTATTTTATTTTATTTTATTTTATTTTATTTAGAGATTCCCAAACCTTTTGCTAGCTGATCTAAAATATTTGCTTGATATCTACCCTGATTATTTTAATAATAATTTTACTATTTATTTTAGTTTAGAATTATTTTATTTTAAAATTCCCAAACTCTTTGCTACATAGTCTCAAATTTTTACTTGATATCTGATTTCAATAATAAAAAACAAAAAATTGACATCACATAATATGCAGTTAAACAAATTATATTATATTAAATTTAAAATGATATTATATCGTTTATCTATCTTTTTTATATAATTTCATTTTATTTATTGCATAGATTCCCAAACTATTTACCAGCTGATCTGAAAAATTTACTTGATATTTACCCTGAGATTTAAAGTTAATATTTCAATAATTAAAAATGTTTTTTTTTTAAATGTGAATTAATAGTCTCATGATATGTAGGTAATTAAGTTATTCATATATTTTACATTTTGTGATTTAATTGATTAGCCTCTCATCAGCTCCTAAAGTTCCCTCAGGAATCCCAGTTTGGGAAACCCTGATCTAATGCAATGATATTCAGACATATTTTTAATGCGACTTGAGTGTCCATTTACTTGTTTGGACTATTTATATGCTTCATCTGTAGGTTTTCAATACTTTATATTGTTTAAAGCAGTGTTGTTTTCGTCAACGATGACGATGACGAAATCATTTCGTTGACGCCACTTTTTTCCATGACGATAACGAGACGTTGACGAGATAAAATTGGCTCGTTGAAGACTAAAACATGACGAGACGTGTGCGAGTTTTCGTTGACGAGACAAGAATAGACGAAAATGTTAGTGGGTGGTCCGTCAGGCGTTTAAAATGCATGACATTTCTGCTTATTGTGCATGCCAATTAAAACCGAAAAATATCTGCCGCTATGGCAAGCCGTTTTAGCATTAAATACTCTTTGCCATACTACTATGGCAAGCCGTTTTAGCATTCCATCCTTGTTTGTCTTTTATATTTTAAAACATTCCTTCATTATTGTAATTATTGTTAAAAAAATAGTCGATCCGGAAGCTCACATTGTGTTGAACTATAGATCTGCTATTTTCAGAACTTATAAGTGACACTACCCAACAGCAAAATACTTACTGACCTACATTAATTTCTTAAAAGACTACCTTTTCCCCTTTTTTTGACTAAAACTAGACTAAAACCTTTTTGACTTTTCGTCGACTAAAACTTTCTTGACTTTTCGTCGACTAAAATTGGACTAAAACTATCACATATAGAAGTGACTAAAATTTGACTAAAACTAATAACCATTTTAGTCCAAAAGACTAAGACTAAATCTAAGATGGTTGTCAAAAACAACACTGGTTTAAAGAGCAAAACTACTCTTAAAAAGCTTAAAAAGTGTTGTGTTAAAACACGTGGTTGTAAGAAGTATTAAAGGGATGGTTCGGAGTAGATTTGACTTCATTGCTATGCACTCCAAAGCCCATGTAAATACCCCATCCGAAGTTTTTTTTTTACCTTAGTCGAACATTTATGGAGATATCAGAGTTTTTCGAATGGCTTGCTACAGCCGTAAATGGAACATCTGATGTATCTCGTAAATTGCACCACTAAACGTGCACACAATCTTACCAAACTTCTACAATAGTGTAAATAGGTTATGAGCCTTTTGCTCAGCTGCTCCATGTTTGTGGAATGCACTTCCTGAACACTTACAAACTCCACAACCACTGGATGTTTTTAAACGTGGACTCAAAACCTATCTTTTTCGAAAAGCTTTTAAATGATTTTATTTGATTTGATTTCTATTTGATTTTTAAATTGTAGCACTTTGGGATTCTAAAGTGCGTTATAAATAAAATTTAATAATTATTATTATTATTATTATTATTATTATTATTATTATTATGTACTCACAAAACGCTGCATCGGAAAATTTGTAAGTCCACCATGAGTGTTTTAAAAACAACTTTTACCCGATCCCTACTAGTCTCAAAAACTACAAGTTGACGTCACTTCCCTGGTTTGGGAAAAGCACGTAAAAGTCCTCCTACTACATCTGTGTGCATGTAAACTTGTAGGAGGACTTTTACGTGCTTTTCCCAAACAAGGGAAGTGACGTCGACATGTCGCCATTTAGGATTTTTGAGACTAGTAGGGATCGGGTAAAAGTTGTTTTTAAAATGCTCATGGTGGACTTACAAATTTTCCGATGCAGCGTTTTGTGAGTACATACCCCATTAACACTACTGTACAAGTTTGGTAAGATTACGTGCACGTTTAGTGGTGCAATTTACGGGATACATCAGATGTTCCATTTACGGCTGTAGCAAGCCATTCGAAAAACTCTGATATCTCCCTCAATGTTTGACTAAGGTAAAAAAAACTTCGGATGGGGTATTTACATGGGCTTCGGAGTGCATAGCAATGAAGTCAAATCTACTCCGAACCATCCCTTTAAGGTAAGAATGTTAGAAATAACTATTTTGATATTTTTATAGAGAGAGGATAACATTTTAAGCACATTTCACAATACTTCAAGCTTATTTTACCCTGAAACAATATTTCTGTGATTTTTATGTTTTTTGGTTTTTAAATGAAAGCACTTACAGTATTCAAAAAGTTGTACATTTGCAGTGTTTTTGCTGGGATTAGATGCGTTCACATCTCTGGACTGGCTTCAGATGTTGGGCTTTGACTTTCGGCTATCCTCTGCCTTTAACCAAAGCGACTAATAACCTCCATCGACTTCCTCTCCCTCTTTCTCGCTCTAACTGAGACTGCTCTCCTCTCCATCTCTCGTCTTTTTTTGCTAACACTTGTTTTATTCTTGGCATCTCTCACTTCCATCTCATTTTGCTCCTGTTTTTTTTTTCTTTCTTTCTCTCGCTGTCTCTTCCTCTTCTCTTTCTTTCTCTTTAGGAGCCTCAGACCACTGTTATCCATAACCCGGTGGATGGGATCAAGGTACATCCTTCTGCACCTCCCTCCCCATCCTCTTCTCTTTCATCCTCCACCTTCCTCTCCTCCTCCTCCTCTCTCTGCTTCTGTCGTCTGCTGCCAGTCTCTTTATTCTGTGGTGCGAGCGAGGGTGTTGTTTTGGGTTTGTGAGTGAGCGTGTAGTTGTATTAGGATGGGAAAGTGTTCCAGTAAGAGTGTGGTGTTCAGTGTTAATTGTTTCAGGTAAAACAGAGTGACTGTTTGTTTTAAAGGAGTAGTTCGCTTCCAGTTCATGTTTTTTTTTTTTTCTGCAGTAAAGAAATTGTTTTTTTGAGGAAAACATTTTTAGGATTTCTCTCTATATAATGGATATCTATGGTGCCCCCGAGTTTGAACTTCCAAAATGCAATTTAAATGCAGCTTCAAAGCCGGGGATGAAGGGTCTAATCTAGCAAAACAATCGGTTCTTTTCTAAAAAATAATTACAATTGATATACTTTTTAACAGCAAACGCTCATCTTGTCTAGCTCTGCGTGAACTGTGTATTCCTGTTGAAAAATCGAATTTTCTCGTCTAACTTCAAAAGCATCCTAGATTGCTGTTTGACCTTTTTTGCATGTTCACTTTGTAAATACATACATTCTGCAGTGATGTAAGGGTGATTTTGAAGTTGGAGGAAAAAAAGCAATGGGAGTTTTACGATATACTCTAACTGTCATAAACAGGAATACACAAAGTTCACGCAGAGCTAGACAAGACAAGCGTTTCCAGTTAAAAGTATATAAATTATAATTTGTTTTAGAAAATACCCTATCGTTCTGCTAGATAAGACCCTTCTTCCTAGTCTGTGATCGTTTAAAGCGCTTTGAAGCTGCGTTTAAACTGCATTTTGGAAGTTCAAACTTGGGGGCACCATAGATATCCATTATATGGAGAGAAATCCTGAAATGTATTCCTTCAAAAATATTTTTTTCATGACTGAAGAAAAAAAGACATGAACATCTTGGATGACAAGGGGGTGAGTACATTATCTGTACATTTTTGTTCTGGAAGTGAACTACTCCTTTAAGCAGAAGTTAGTTGAGATGTCAACATGGGAGCATTTTACTTCAGTAACATTACATATTTGCAAATTAAACTGAAAAAAATGAACACTGCTGTTCAAAAGATTTTTTGAAGTTTTTGAAGTCTTTAATGATTACCAAAGCAGCATTTATTAGTTCAGAAAATACTGAAAAAATAGAGAAATTATAAAATATTATTAGTGTTTTAAATAACAGTTTGCTATGTTAATGTATTTTGAAATGTAATATATTTATCCGATTCAAAGCTTATTTTTAAGCATCATTACTGCAGTCTTCAATGTCACATAAACCTTTAGAAATCAATCTAATATGCTGATCTGAGATTTTTTTTAACAGTAATGTAAACCAAGACTTTCTATACACAAGTTTGTAAAATTAAATTTGACACTTCTCTAAGCTCCTCCCCCTCAGTTAATTGTGCGTAAAATATGCTCATAAAGTGGTGAAATTGATTGGATATTGTTCTAATATGGGATACAATGACCTTTGACATTGCAAAACACCATATCTGCCGCTTTTTTAAATGTATTGTTGAATTATGTCAGAACATATTTATATTTATATAAAATACCATATTTTTGGATCATTTTCATCAAATTGTGTTTAAAACTGGCTAAACACAGCTTGTCTGTGATAAAACAAAATGTATAACTTGAATGCCATGTAAGTTGCTCTTGGAAAATGCATCTTCCAAATGCATTACATTTTGATTTAAATTTTGAAAATGCAACAGTTACTAAGGTGGGATTGGTCAGTAGGGCGGAGCTTAGAAACAAATCAGTTGATTGGATCTAAAGTTTGCCGGAAAAGGAAAAAAAAAAGATAGTTTCAGAAATAGATCAAGTTATTCTATTTTAATGAAAGATTTTTTTTAATTTTTTTGTTGACTTAAAGGGTGTCATGATTAATTAAAAAATATCAAAATTTTGCTATTGTCATAAAATTGTTATATTTAACTACAGGTCATTATAGTTAACTAACACTGTAACTTGAAATAAGATAAACGTTAACTGAAATATAATTACGTAAAGTATAAAACACTATATATTTCAGTTAGTTGACACTTATTATTTTATTAGAGTTTAACTTAATGTACTAAAAAAACTAAAATTGCAACAAATATTTATGTACAGTCAAGCCTGAAAATTTTCATACCCCTGGCAAATTCTGACTTAAAGTTTCTTTTATTCAACCAGCAAGTTTTTTTTGTTTTTTTTGACCGGAAATGACACAGGCTTCTCCCAAAAGATAATAAGACAATGGATAAGAGGCATCGTTGTGGAAAAAATATCTCTCAGCTTTTATTTACATTTGAACAAAAAGTGTCATGTCCAAAATGTTTCACATCCTTTGCAAACTGTCACAGTCTATGGGAAAATCCAAAGTTCTATACCATTCCAAATAGTCCAAGCTGTTCTAAAGCATCCTAATTACCCTGATTCATTGGGAACAGCTGTTTTAATCAACTCAACAGGTGAAAAACCCTAATGCTATCTCAATAATACTAAAATAACACTGCTTTTAATCCACAATACACCGTTTGTTTGTTTTTTGTCCTGTCAAACAATTAATCGTGATTAATCCCTTCCAAAATAAAAGTTTTTGTTTACATAATATATGTGTGTACTGTGTATATTAAGTGTATACTGTATAAATACAAACAAATGAATGGATATATTTAAAAAAACGTGCAGTGTTTAAATATTAAAAATATATATATAATTTAATTAATTAATTATATGAGTTAAAAATATATACATTTAAATACATACAAGTAGATATTTTCAAAATATATACTGTATGTGTGTGTATTTATATGTACATAATAAATATACAAAGTACACACACATATATTATGTAAACAAAAACTTTTATTTTGGATGCCATTAATCACGATTAATTGCGATTAATCGTTTGACAGCACTGTTTTTTAATACAAATATTTAAGACCTTTACTTATTTTATTTTTTTTATTAAAGACTACTTTAAATTCGTCCAATCTGATTTTCTCATTTTCACCAAAAAAGTTTTCTATCCTGCTCTTATAATGCTCCTCTTCCTCTCTGGCCGCCCGTCCCCATATGCACGGCCACAGCTGGCAGAAGTCTGACGGCTCAGACCCTCAAGGTGCCTGCGGTGGGCCGATACCTCGCCCACGGGAACCCGCGGAGAGAAATACGAGCAGACGGGGGCTCAGTCATTTGCATTTGTAATACGTCAGAAGCTAAATGCGAGCTATTAAATGCATTTGTGTGTGTGTGTGGGTGGTTACATGCGTATGCAGAGGGGAGGGTGCAGGCGGCTGCAGCTGCGTTCTCAATGCTGCCATCTGGGAATGAGAAGTGGAGATGCACAACACAGGAGCTGGGTTTCATTGAATGCCTGTGTTACAGCCTCACCAGGTGGCTGAGCTTGAGATGAAACTTTCTCATATGGATGGAGGGATCTAGAGCCCACAACTGTCTACGCTAGTGTTGGCATTCACTAGAAGTGTAACATGTATGACTGCATTTGTGGTGATGATGGTTCCATTCGTCTCAGTGGTGGTATTGGTCGTGCTTTATTGCAGTTGGTTGCTGTTTGTTGAGTAGATGTTTTGTTGGTGTGTGTGAGTGAAGGTTTGAGGACAGACACTGATTGCTTTTGTCTGTCCTGCAGGAATCTTCAGACAGCAGCAATACCACCATTGAGGATGAAGACGTCAAAGGTGAGCGGCATCTCTTTTTGTTGCACTTTTATTTTTTAAAGCATATTTAAAGTTTACTAAGATCCTATGAATCCTACTTTTCACAATCCGTTCAGTTCCTGTTGGATACAGTCAAGTGCATTTTTTTTTCTTCTTCTTTGACCTCCTGTTTCATTCAGAAATACAGAAGCGTTCAAAAGTTTGAGGAAAGTTTTTAAGGAAATTACTTTTACCTTCTCATTCAGGTGTGTCCAAACTTTTGGTCTGTACTGTAGATATGAATTCAACTGAAAAAAACTTGTGAAAAAATATCTTTCAGGTGGTCAAATAGCAAATAGTGGAGCTCTGCAGCCACCTACTGGTAAAAGTTATTTGTAGTTGTTTTTTTTTTACTTTTAAAACTGGATTTTCCCAAAGATGGGCAAAAATCTTACACTAAACCATGTGAAATTATCCATGTTATCCCCATGAATTAAAGCTAGAAATGTGGTTCTTTTATAAAGTGATTTTTACATAAATCATTTTTTTTATAAAAACCCATTTGAAAATATTTATTTATTAATTTATATATATTTAAAAAATATCACTAACCCACTGAAAACTGCACAAACTGCACATTTGAATGAGAAGGTGTGTCCAAACTTTTGGTCTGTACTGTAGCTCAATATTACAAGAAAATTTTATTAAGTTTTTTTTTTTTTTTTTACTTTTATTTAGCAGGGATGATTTAAATTGATCAAAAGTTTTTTTTTCTAATCACCAAACTTTTACTGAACTTTCTATTCACTAAAAAATCATTTAAGAAAAAGTCGAGTTAACACACAAATGTGAAGCAGCACAACTGTTTTCAACATTGATAATAAATGTTTTTGAGCAGCAAGTCAGCATATAAGAATGATTTCTAAAGGATCATGTGACACTAAAGACTGCAGTAATGATGCTGAAAATTCAGCTTTACATCACAGGAATGAAGTACATTTTAAAATGTATTAAAATTGAAAAACACTATTATAATTTGTAGTAATATTTCACAATATAACTGTTCTTTAATGTATTTTTGATTACCTCAGTGAGCATAAGTATGGTGACGCATTGATGCCACACATATATATAATTTTTTAACTAATTTATGTCGTAACAACGAGATATGTTCTTGAAACAACATATTTTCTCGTAATAAGATGTCGTTAAAACATTTTTTTTCTCATTAAAATTACATATCTTGTTATTACAAGAAAATGAACAACATTTTCAAATGTCGTTAAAACAGTTTTCTCGTTAAAATCTTGTTATTGGAAGAAAAATGACATTTTTCTCATTAAAACATAATTTTCTCAAAATAACAAGTTGTTAAAACAACATATTTTTCTCATTTAAATGACATAACATCTTGTTATTACAAGAAAATGACTTTAAAATTACATCGTTTTCTTGTTAAAATGACATAACATCTTGTTATTCCAAGAAAATTGTTAAAATGACATTTTTCTCGTTAAAACATTGTTTTCTCGTAATGACAAGATGTTAAAACAGCATCTTTTTCTCATTAAAATGACATAACATCTTGTTATTACAAGAAAATGTTGTTAAAAGGACATCTTTTTCTCATTAATACAGCATTTTCTCAAAATAATCAAATGTCGTTAAAACATCTTTTTCTCGTTAAAACGACATTTTTCTCATAAGAGATGTCGCTAAAATGACGTCTTCTCATTAAAACAACACAACATCTCGTTATTACAAGAAAATGTTGTTAAAATTACATTTTCTTGTTAAAACATTTTGTCATAATAATAAAATGTCATTAAAAGAATGTTTTTAACATTAACAATGTTAAAATTACATCTATTTCTCATTAAAACGACATCTCGTTATTACAAGAAAATATTTAGTAAAAATTACATCTTTTTGTCATTAAAACGAGATAAGTTATCTTTTTCTTGTTAAAACATTTTCTTGTAATATTAAAATGTCATTAAAACATATTTTTCTCGTTAAAATGTCATAACATCTTGTTTTTACAAGAAAATGACGTAAAAATGACATCCTTTTCTCGTTAAAACAACATTTTCTCATAATAATCAAATGTCTTTAAAACATCTTTTTCTCGTTAAAACGACATAACATCTTGTAATTACAAGAAACTGTCGTTAAAATGACATCTTTTTCACGTAAAAATTACATAATATCTTATTATTACAGGGAAATGTTGTTAAAATGATATTTGTCTCATTAAAAAGACGTTATTACAAGAAAATATGTTGTTAAAATTACATATTTTTTCGCTAAAACGTCATTTTCTCATAATAACGAGATATGTCCCTAAAACTACATCTTTTTCTTGTTAAAACGACATAACATCTCGTTATTACAAGAAAGTTATGTTAAAATGACATCTTTTTAACGTAAAAATTACATTTTCACGTAACTGGAAGCTGACGTTAAAAAGTGTTTTCTTTTTCCAGTTAAAACAACATATCTTGTTATTACAAGAAAATATGTTGTTAAAATTACATTTTCTTGTTAAAACAATTTCTCATAATAATAAAATGTCATTAAAAGAATGTTTTTAACATTAACAATGTTAACAATGTTAAAATTACATCTATTTCTCATTAAAACGACATCTCGTTATTACAAGAAAATATTTAGTAAAAATTACATCTTTTTGTCATTAAAACGAGATATGTTATGTCTTTTTCTTGTTAAAACATTTTCTTGTAATAATAAAATGTCATTAAAACAATGTTTTTCTTGTTAAAATGACATAACATCTTGTTTTTACAAGAAAATGCCGTAAAAATGACATCCTTTTCTTGTTAAAACAACATTTTCTCATAATAATCAAATGTCTTTAAAACATCTTTTTCTCGTTAAAACGACATAACATCTTGTAACTGTCGTTAAAATTACATATTTTTCATGTACAAATTACATAATATCTTTTTGTTACAGGAAAATGTTGTTAAAATGATATTTTTCTCATTAAAACGACATCTCATTATTACAAGAAAATATGTTGTAAAAATTACATATTCTTTCGCTAAAACGTCATTTTCTCATAATAACGAGATATGTCCCTAAAACTACATCTTTGTCTTGTTAAAACGACATAACATCTCGTTATTACAAGAAAGTTATGTTAAAATGACATCTTTTTAACGTAAAAATTACATTTTCACGTAACTGGAAGCTGACTTTAAAAAGTGACATCTTTTTCCAGTTAAAACAACATATCTTGTTATGACAAGAGAATATGTCGTTAAAATTACATATTTTTCTTGTTGAAACTACATTTTCTCATACTAACAAGATGTTGTTAAAACACCTTTTTCTCGTAAAAACAACACATCTCGTTATAACAAGAAAATGAAATTTAAAATGGCATATTTTTCCCGCTAAAATGACAAAGCATCTCGAAATTACAAGAAAATTGAATTAAAATCTTTTTCCCGCTTAAACGTCATAACTAATTTTTACAATAAAATGTAGTTAAAATTATTTTTCTCGTTAAAACTATATATATTCTCCTAATAACGAGAAAATAAAAAACAGTCTGATTTTTGTTATTCAATTCAATTCAGGTTTATTTGTATGGCGCTTTTCACGATACAAATCGTTGCAAAGCAGCTGTACAAAATGTAGGCTACTACAATATATTTAGTAGCTTACTAGTGGTGACTACTGTATGTCAAGTCGATGTACATATGGTATAAATGTTAAAATAAGTAATGGTGTAATCAAACAGAGGATGACGATTAATAGTAATAATTATGTGTTGCAATCAAACTTGTAGAGAAATGTTGTTTCAAGGCTGGCATCATCGGCGGTCCTCTGGGGGGGGTTGGCATTTTGTTTGTTTTGTATAAGAAACGGAAATTAAGGTAGTTTTTTTGCACATGGGTAAAAAAAAAAAGTTTGCTTTAGTATTTGTTTTACATGCGTGGGTGGCCTCGAAACCCCGCTTTCTAATAAATATAAGAATTAATCAGTCATTTTGTTATTTATTAAGTTATTATGAGGAAATATGTCGTTTTAACAAGAAAAAGATGACTTTTTAGCGACATAACATGTCTCTTTATTATGAGAAAATATGTCATTAAAATTACATGCCATCTCGTTATTATGACATTACTGTGGGGCAGCAATGCGTCACCATACAAAAGAGACTGCTTTCAAAAACATTAAAAATCCTCCCAACACCAAACTTTTGTCTATATCGTGTAATGGAAGTTGCTCTGCTTCATCTTGTACCTACCACTAATCATGGTAAAATCACAGTATTGCACAGCCTCACGTGACTAACTGCTTTTTGAACAAAAAAAAAAAGGATAATATAAACCCACTAATTAAAAAATACCTTTTATTATTTTAAATGGTCATTTATTTATATAAATTAAAATGTATTTGTCCATATAATTTTAAAGTCAGTATTAGCTGCACACATTGCCTCATCTTTAAACTTTGCTCTATCAGTTTCTGAAGCCTGAACTCTCCATATATGACAAATCTGAAGCATTTAATTGTACCGAAATCAAATTTGCGTCTGTGACATTGTTGTGGCCTTTTGACTTCCTCTGAGTTTGTAAGAAGTGTTGGCTTAATTCTGCTCTCTGCCACCCTGGGATGTGCATTTCAGGACACCTTCAGTGTATTTTTATCTGTTGGAGCACTGGAAATGTGAGAGAAGTGGGCTAAGGCTCTGCGAATGTGTGTTTTATTCACACGAGTAAATGTAGGTTCACCTTGCACTTTTCTCCGTTCGTTGTGCGTTCAAAAGCAACACACGTGGGTGGGACGATTTGTCACCCTTCCATGTAAATTTCTCAGCCTCAATAATAGGTTAAACGGTGTGGCATGTTCCATCTTTGCATGTCCTCCTTTCTCAGTCTCATCTTTCCAATCTCTTCCCACCTTTTCCCACTCAATAGGGAAAAGTCTAGATAGCAGTTCAGTTAAAGCCCCCTCTGAAGTCAGCCAATCACCTCCGGGCTCCGCCCCCGCCATCTTCTGTAAGTCCGGTCTGCACTCGTTTGCTGGTTTGCACGGCATCTAACGTTCAAATTCCTGAAAAATAACCCACTTCTTATGAGTATTGCTCTTCCTGAGATGAAAAAAAGCTAAAAGGCTAATCTAAAAACAACCCACTTTTCTCTTGCTGATCAACTCCCCGCGGTTTTTGCGTGCGCTGCCCCTCTAAGACAGCAAGTGTAATGGCATGCACACACAATTCTTTGAGATGCATGTGTTTGGGCACAACTGTCATCTTGCTCCCACCTTCCATCGGTCATCATTACCCCCTCATCCTCGTGTGTAAACAGCCACCAAGCTGACCGACATCCTGGGCTGCGCCCGTAGGGGCTCGGGACCCTCGGCCGTGCCTGATAGTGAAGCAGCTGCCCACTCCACACAATCCCCTCCACAGACCCCCATCATGCCGAGTGAGTATAGCGCCCCCTGCTTACCTAAGCACAGACGCTCATGCACAGGGTCCATGAACAGTTTTGTTTTTAACATTAAAATAATTAGCTTTTGATAATTAATTATTCTTTTCATAATTTAATAAGAATATGTGACCCTGGACCACAAAACCAGTCATAAGGGGTCATTTGAGATTTTCAAAAAGTGTCAACTATTTGAAAATCTGATATCTGAGGATGCAAAAAAAAAATATATTGAGAAAATCGCCTTTAAAGTTGTCTAAATTAAGTTCTTAGCAATGCATATTACTAATCAAAAATTAGGTTTTGATAAATTTATGGTAGAAAATTTACAAAATGTTTTCATGAAACATGAACTTAATATCCTACCCTAATGATTTTTTTTCTATAATTTTGACCCACACAATGTATTGTTGGCTATTGTTACAAATATACCAAAGCTACTTCTGACTGGTTTTGTGGTCCAGGGTCACATATTATTGATCAATTTGAATTAAATTATTATTTTAGTAATTAATAATAATATTATATTTTGTCAATTTAATGATTTCTTTTTAAATGAATTAAATTACCTTAAATTACATAATTGCATTATATATATATTTTTTATATTTTACATCTTCATTTTTATAATATTTTCATATTTAAAATTAAGCAGTAATAGTATTAATATATTTTAATTAACTTAATTATTAATTTTGATATTTGTAATAATATAAAATAGATGATCAAATATAAAAATATGCTTTTGTCAAAGTGATTACTTTGTAATTAATTATTATTTCTAAAAATGTAATATTTAATTGTCATAATCTATTTTAATTTATTACATTAAACTAATAAATAATGTAGCATAATTTATCTTAATAATTGATTTAGCTTAGTAATAAATCATAGTATTATTAGTTTTAAATTCAATAAGTTATAAAAAACAAAAGTAATTTTAATAATTTTAATAATATTTAAATTATTAAGCTGTTAGTGACAGTGCTTGCTTTGCAATTTGGATTGCAATTTTTGCAGTTTTAGTGAGTAGTATTCAGTTAGTCATATGTATGATTTTAATATGTCAGCCCCCATGAGCCAACATACTCTAAGTCTATTAAAACTGCTTTTTCTAGGCCACTGATAAGATTATAATGTGCATGTGTGTGATGTACAGTATTACCGTAGGTGTTTAACAGGGAAAGCATGCACTTTTAATGTTGGACCCTGTTCATGTACCATCTGTTGGCCCATTGTTGACCGTGGACCCTTGATGCATATCCTATTCGGTCAAGACACATCTCATGCATCTTGATATTTGTCTGATGTTGCTGCCTTTTCATCTCTTCACATGTTGTCCATTTCTGTCTCTCATGGTGGGTTAATGCATTCCACTCTTTCCCAATCCGCCCAGCCCGGTTCACAGATCTGGTGAGCAGTGTGGGCCGCACACCTGTCCCGCAACCTCAGACGGAGTCGCCTTCCTCTCGATCCTCTGCCCCCCCTCCCCAAACCTCCTCTCCCCCACCCCCACCACCCTCTGTGTCTGTACAGAGTGAGTATATAGTGTATGTGCTTTTAGCATAAGGTCAAGTCCACATTGCACTTTAAAGACTTCAAAGGCCCTGATATACAGTTGAGGTCAAACATGTACACAGACCTTTCAGAATCTGCAAAATGTAAATTATTTTACCAAAATAAGAGGGAATATATAAAATGCATGCTATTTTTTATTTAGTACTACTGACCTGAAGAAGACATTTCACATAAATATGTTTACATATAGTCCACAAGAGAAAATAATAGTTTATATTTTATAGTTTTAGAATTTATAAAAGGACCCCATTCAAAAGTTTACATACACTTGATTCTTAATACTGTAATGATCCACAGCTGTTTTTTTGTTTGTTTGTTTGTTTAGTGATAGTTGTTCATGAGTCCCTTGTTTGTCCTGAACAGTTAAACTGCCCACTGTTCTTCAGAAAAATTCTTTGGTTTTTCAGAATTTTTGTGTATTTAAACTCTTTCCAACAATGACTGTATAATTATTAATATGATTTTGAGATATTCACATTAAGGACAACTGAGGGACTCATATGCAACTATTACAGAAGGTTTAAACGGTCACTGATGCTTCATAAGATCAGGGTAAATTTAGCTTATTTTGTCTTCTGGGAAACATGTAAGTATCTTCTGAAGGGCAGTACTAAATGAAAAATATTATTATATATATATATATATATATATATATATATATTTAGGCAAAATAAGAAAAATCTACACACCTTCATTCTGTTCTCAAAAGTTTTCACCCCCTGGCTCTTAATGCATCATTTTTTTTTTTTTTTTTTTTTTCTTCTTCTGGAGCATCAGTGGGTGTTTGAACCTTCTGTAATAGTTGTAAATGAGTCCCTCAGTTTTCCTCAGTGTGAAAAGATGGATCTCAAAATCATACAGTCATTGTTGGAAAGTGTTCAAATACACAAAAATTCTGAAAAACCAAAGAATTTGTGGGACCTGAAGGATTTTTCTGAAGAACAGCAGGCAGTTTACCTGTTCAGGACAAACAAGGGACTCATGGAAAAATATCACTAAACAAACAAAAAAAAAACACAGCTGTGGATCATTCAGGTAACAACACAGTATTAAGAATCGATTGTATGTAAAATTTTGAATTATTTTCTCTTGTGAACTCTATGTAAAGGTCTTTTATGTGAACTTATATGATCTTATTCAGGTCAGTACTAAATAAAAAATAACATGCATGCCATTTAGTATGATCCTTCCTATTTTGGAAAAAAGAATTAACATTTTGCAGATTCTACAAGGTGTATGTAAACTTTTGGCCTCAACTGTACATCAAACAAAATTGCAGAACAAACTGGTGTGGCGTCATTTCGACCTAAATCAGGGCAAAACGCAGTTTGTTTCTTGCTCTGGCGGGTAAACCGTTTCTAACTACCATTGCGATTTAAAAATAGGTAGGTGTGGCTTTGTGGCTCTGCCTTCTTTAACGTGGAAATCTTCTCTGGTTCACATTTAAATGTTCATCTAAATACTGTTCCCAGGATGTTCGCTAACAGCTGCTTGGGTATTTCCTTTTTTTTTTTCCAAACTTCTTTTTAATGCTAAGGGAAGAATAAACTAGAACTTCCCCATGAGTTAATCAAGGACTTAACAGTCTGCAGCTGAATTCCCATCAACCCCAAAACCAACATATGACATTCGGAAGTAGCAGGGAGCAGTTTTCCCTGATAAAAAACACAGCATTTAAGAATCTGATGTGACATATACTGAGTCTGGTTTGTGATAGAACTGTGATGCACTTCCATAAGTATCCGCTTGATAGAAGTGGAGCGTTTATCAAAGCTGAAGCCACAGTCAGAGACTTTAGATCAGGCTTGCAGTGTCAGATTGACAAGGAGAAACCGAAGGACATGTTGAGGCCACTAAGCTCCTCTAAAGTGGAGCAGGAAGCTGTGAAGGGAGGGAGAGAGAGAGCGCGAGGAAACGAGAAGTAAGCCGTATCTAAAGATCCAGGAATAGCTCAACTAGCTCCATGCGGTTAAAGAGGAAAAGACAGAAGAAGACAGAAGTAGAGGAGGAGGAAAGTGGTGGAAATGTCGATTAGATGAAGACGGCGTGTTTTTGAGAGTTTGTGCATGTGTGAGCAAACAAACTTCATCAGGAGAGAGAGTTTAGTCAGAGTATTGAGGAGGAATGGATGAAGGTCTAGACTGAAGATCATGACTGAGAAACTAGGTGAGTCCACCTCTCTCAGCCTCTCAGGTCTGGGGTCAGGAGGATGTGACCTTTCTGACCTTTGCCTGTACCTCAGAGCGTTCAGTCTCGGTTAAGGTTGATTCCTGTCATGTACAACAGAGAGAAACTATTTTCTTTGGTTCTGTCAGTCTGCAGTTTTAAAGAATTCATGAAATCACAATTTTCTCCTGAGCTGATGTATTTCCTGTTAAGACAGGAAGTTGGGGCGGGACATATGCTACTGTTAAAAAGTTTGGGATCAGTAAGCTTTTTAAAGAAATTAATGATTTTATTCAGTTAGGATGCATTAAATTAATAGAAAGTGGCAGTGAATGTATTTATAATGTTGCGAAAGATTATTTGCAAATCAGCATATTAGAATGATTTCTGAAGGTTCATGTGGCACAGAAGACTAAAGTAATGATGCTGAAAATTCAGCTTTAATCACAGAAATAAAATTCATTTTAAAATGTATTACAATGGAAAACAGTTATTTTGAATTGTAGTGTTATTTGGTCTGTTTTAAGTAACTAAAAGACAAAAGTCGCATTTAATTTAATTCGCATACATCTTTTTATGTAATGTTTTAAAATATTCCAATATATGATGAAACAAGTAATACATTTTTTGTTGTTTTTTTACAATAATCATATTTTTGAGTGTAAAAAATGGTGAAAGTAAGATGAGACTGTATGAATGTGTGTTTTTATTTGTGTCTGTGTTTTCTCTAATAGCACGCAAACAGGAAATCATCAAAATCACGGAGCAGCTGATAGAAGCCATCAATAATGGAGACTTTGATGCCTATGCGTACGTTACTTTATGCTTGCTTGCAAACACAAACCACTTCGGCCCCAAAAACATACTATGTCGTACAAATACAAGAATGCTAAGCACCTTATTTTTTTCTGTAAGAATGTGCGTGGCCATTTATAAATGTTATGAATGTTTATGGTCACATCCACATCCAGGTTTATTTTTACCTTTTTCCACAGTCAGTTTTACTCATTTGGTGGAGCAATAGTTTAGTAAAACTTTCCATGTTTATAGTACCTACCTTAATAACAATACACAATGGGATCATTGCAACAGGAAAATCTGTGACCCTGGACTGACCTCCTTTGAACCCGAGGCTTTGGGGAACCTGGTTGAGGGAATGGACTTCCACAGATTCTACTTTGAGAACTGTAAGTGTGTTCAAACAGAAAGACTTCTTTGAGAACTGTTTTATATATATATATATATATATATATATATATATATATATATATATATATATATATATAGTTTTTGTTATATTTACATGTACCGTACAGTTTTTATTTAAAGGGGTCCTTTTATGCTTTTTCACTTTTTGAATTTTGGGCATAAAAACATCTACAAAGTTACAAATCTCAAAGTCCACTCCAAAGGCAGATGTTTAGTTTTTAAAAAATCCTTTTTCAAGCACTACAACGAACGGCTCCTTTGGACTACAGTGTTTGTTTTCCGGGTGCTATGATGTCACAACACGGTCCATTAGAATATCATTCAAATAAATCCCGCCTACGGAAATTCGATTCTTTGGCGGGTGGGGAGGGACAAGGTGGATTTGCTTAACTTTAGTGATGTAGCATGGACAGCCGCTTCTGGGATGCTTCAGCGAGCCACAGGGTGGCTCGTATAAACGCAAGCATTGACTAAAGTGTCCGCAAACTGTGCAGTGTGTGGTAAGAGATTTATTTATCATACAGTGTGGATAGCTTCACTAGCCTTATGCTGGAACTGGTTTTGGGCATGTAAATTAAATGAATTAGCACAATAATGATAATATCATGTATCTGCGATTTCCCAGGCTGACGATAGGACCAACACTACTGTAGCGTATTATTTACTCACCCTCCATGCATCCTAAGTCTATATGACTTCCTTCTTTCAGACGAATGCAATCAGAGTTATATTAAAAATAATCCTGGCACTCCCAAGCTTTAGTATGGCATAGACTGATGGGCAAGTGTTTCTCTCCATCAATCCAAAACAAGTCGATCCATAATAAAAAGTGCCTTACATGGCTCCGGAGAGGTCAGTAAAAGCCTCCTTTAGCGATCTGATGTGTTTTTGTAAGACAAATATCCATATTTAAAGAATCACTTTAATCTAGCCTGCGCAGTTGTACATGAACTTGCTGTTTAGAGAAGGGGCGTGGCAGGACTGAAACGCCATCTAAGCTGTTCGCCAATTGCAACGCAGTGGAACTGCTAACCAATCACAACACATTTCATTTTTCGGAAGGCGGACCTTCATCAAACCCAGAACTAATCGAGCCATTCGTGCCAGCCTGGGGAGAAAGCTAATGTAATAATGTAAATTATGCGTGAAAGTATGCATGAGAGCATGTTCCAGTGCACCCCCAAAACAAAATAAAGACTTTGTAAAAGAGCATAATAGGACCCCTTTAAGTCAGTGGTTCTCAAAGTGTGGTATGATGGAGGAATCACAAAATTAAAGATAAATTAATGTTAAAACACAATACATTTGTGTTTTGTGATTTTTTATTTTATATATATATATATATATAACTTTTAGGTACAACACATTTTAATTTAATCATTATTTAAGTAACCACTATGCAGTGTTAATGTTCAAACTGTGTATTTACAGTGATAAAGTGGCTGACAACAATAAATATTCTTATTAAGGAATAAAACTACCTTGTTTTTTAACTGTGCAGAGCTGTAGTTGAATAGTTAGACCTACTTTGCTACTGTATTTTAATGCTGGTCATTATGGTGGTACTTGGAGAGCCAGATACTTTCTAAAGTGGTACTTGGAATAAAAAGTTTGAGAACTACTGTATTAAATAATTTATGTGTATTATAAATCACAGGAAATGTCTGTAGCTCCATGTGTGTGTCTCTCCGCAGTGCTTTCAAAGAACAGCAAGCCCATCCACACCACCATCCTGAACCCTCATGTGCACCTGATTGGAGAAGACGCTGCCTGCATCGCCTACATCCGCCTCACCCAGTTTGTGGATGGGCAGGGCCGGCCGCGCAGCAGCCAGTCGGAGGAGACCCGCGTGTGGCACCGCCGGGACTCCAAATGGCAGAATGTTCATTTCCACTGCTCCGGTGCGCCGGCGGCCCCTCTCCAGTGAAGGTGGTGCTTTGGATTTGTACACTTTGTACACGTTTTACTTTTGTTTTTACACTAGAGCTTTCGGTGTGGATTCAAATCTATTTCACAATAGAGTTTGATTGTTTTGGTTTGTGTCAAAATACATTTTCTGGACAGATCTAAAGACTAAAATATATGGAGACTTGAAGATGAATTCATGAGTTTATTATAATTATTTATTTTGAATTCATATAAACTACAAAACAAGGAATTATTTGTATAAAATTATAATACTGCTCAAAAGTTTAAGAACAGTAATATTATTTTTTAATCTTTCTTTTTTAAAACTTCTTATGCTCATTGTTATTTAATTATACTTAAGATATAGTTAATTTGACTTTTTTTTAGAAAAAATTAAATATATTCAGATATAAATAATTTCTTTCAATTTGTAATGATATTTCATAATATTACTGTTTTTGCTGTATTTTTTTTTATCAAACAAAAGCAACCTTGGTAAGCATAAGCAGGGTTATTATAGTTAACAGAAACTAAGACCATAAAAAACATTTTAGTTACCTGAAATAGCATACGCATTAACTGAAATAAACTTATTTTATTTCAGTTTGTTGTCAAGGCAACATTTCTCATTTTCCACCAAAAATGCTATTAAAAAATACAATTATGTAGACATAAAAAGGTCAAATTAAAATAAAAACAGAAAATCAAAATTAAAAACTAATTTAAAGGATAACTATTGCCAAAATGCAACCTGGGCTTTTTTTTTTTACTGTAAACGAGAAAAACTTATATCTAAAATCATAATTACGACAAACGAGCCGTTTTTGAGATTGACCGTGATTTTGTTTTGTGGTCAATGGCCAGTGAATGGGAAATAATTCCTTGTTTTATGTAGTTTATATGAATTAAAAAGTTGAATTATGATGAATGAATTATATAATATTTATTAATATAAAACATTAATAAAAACATAAGAAATGACATTTTAAACACTATTTTGTTTTTATTTATATTTTTATTTTCTAATGTAGTTATTTTTATTTACATTTTTCAAAGTATGTACACTGTCATTCAAAAGTTTGGGATCAGCAAAATTTTAATGTTTTTTTTTCTCTTAGGCTTATCCAAGCTGCATTTCTTTGGTCAAAATGCAGAAAAAAGTGAAATCTTATTACAATTTAAAATAATTGTTTTCTGTTTTATTACACTTACAAATATAATTCAGCATCATTACTCCAGTCTTCAGTGTCACATGATCCTTCAGAAATAATTTTAATGCAGTGATTTATTAATAGTACAATCAATGTTGGAAATGGATGCTGCTTAATATTTTTTCGGAAGCTGTGATTATTTTTTCAGAATGCTTTGATGGATAAAAAGTTAAAAAGAACAGCATTTATTCAAAATGAAATTAGCAATGTAAGTCTTTAAAATCACTTCGTATATATATTTAACACATCCTTGCTGAATTAAAGTATTAATAAAAAATTTTTATAAAAGAAAGAATAAAAAATTTACTGACCCCAGATTTTTAAACTGTATTTTATATTGTTACATTAATATTTATCTTTGTGACTTCTTTCTTTCTTTTGATTCTTTCTGGAGAATTATGTGACACTGAAGACTGGAGTAATAAGGCTGAAAATGAATGCAAAGCGGACAGGAATAAATTATGTTTTAATGTATATTAAAAAATCGAAGTAATAATGTTTTGCAATATTTTTTACTGTATTTTCGATCAAATAAAAGTAGCCGTGATGAGCATTAGAGACTTCTTTAATAAAAAATTACAAGTCGTACTGTTCCCAAACTTTTGAACAGCAGTGTATGTATACTTTGTATATATTCTTAGAACATTCTCCTCAGTATGAGCTGATAAAAAACTATTTTCTATGTTTATGCATTCCAGAGCGGCCCTGAAACAGATACATTAGATGCGAGCGTCCTTTATGGAGGTGAAGGACAGGGAGGACTGATAAGATGGCAGAAGAGGTCCAGCGTCGGAGTGCTCCGAACCCTCCTGCCTTCCAACGCTGGACACAGCCGTCCTCCCCTGCATGCAAACCAACAGCTATCTCTCTACCTGCTGGGCTGCTCTCAACACAGCGTCCAGAACCAACCCTCACCTCCGACTCGACCCAGCACGCTACCGACCGATCGTCTTTATGCCAAGACCTGCCACCGACGCATATATTAATCATCGAGAGCGATCATAGACTCCAGGTTCCCATCTAAAGTTATAATAACCCGCACGATTGCCTTCTTATCCACGGTCCCTTGCGCTCGTCTTCATTGGCCTTATGCCCCCTGTGCCCAGGTACTCCCAAATACAGTAGATCATGTTTTAATAAAGATCTTATTATTGTATTTATTGTTATTGTTACTATTGATTATATATGATTATCACTTCCGTCAGGATTCTAAGTATTGCTGTTGTTCTTGAGATTGTATATTTGATGGATAAATTACTGTTTTGTTTTAAAACACTTTTTTTTTTTTTTTTTAAGCATGGAATTTTTTTGGTGTTCAAGTAATCTAAAGTCTGTTTCGGCAGCGCTGTATATGTTCAAGTTCACGGCTCGCTGTTAAAAACAAAAAAGCAGCTGCACATACGTGGTTTTAAGATTCGAATATGTCGGCGAGAATTTTCAGTGTTTGAATTATCAGGTCACCGATCAGATCTCTTGGAGGCAGCTGAATCATCACATCGCGATTCGCCTCGTGTTTATATATCTGCAGGTTGCCAAGTTGAATTCCTTCTAAAGGAGCTGTTTGTCTCGAAATCAGAGCATGATCTCATGTATTAGCCCGTGGTGACCAGCAGCTGATGTGTCCTTCGTATTGACAATCAATGCTGAACTGGTTTTATAAGTTTTGGTGCTGTGTAAGACTAGGAATGTCTTTTTATTTTTGAAGGATCTAGTAGGATGTTTCAAAAGAGTACAGCATGTTTTAAAGAAGTAGTTCACCTCCAGAACAACAATGCACAGATAATTTACTTATTCCCTTTGTCATCCAAGATGTTCATGTCTTTCTTTCTTCAGTTTGAAGAAAATTATGTTTTTTGAAGAAAACATTTCAGGATTTCTCTCCATATAGTGGACTTCGTGAGTTTTAACTTCCAAAATGCAGTTTTAAATGCAGTTTCAAAGCGCTCTAAACAATGGCAGCCAAAGAAAAGGGGTTTATCTAGGGAAACGAAGGATGTTTTTGTTAGTGTCGTCTTTCTGTCTAGCAGAACTCGATCGACTAGGGGGCTTCCTGACAACTGGTACTGATTGTTTTTTGACTTCCGTCAAAAGGTTTCTCTCCTACTGAATGGGGGCCGCTACCTGAAGTCACATGACTTTTGTTGAGGCTACTTGTTGTAATCTACTCTACCTCAGGCTGTTCAAGATGTAGATGAGTTTGTTCATCAGAACAGATTTGGATTCATTTGGATCAGTTGCTCACCAATGGATCCTCTGCAGTAAATGGGTGCGAGAGTCCAAACAACTGATAAAAACATCACAATAATTCTCAAGTGAAGAAAAGGGTTTTATCTAGCAAAACAATTAAAAAAGCAATTTATATCCTTTTTAACTTCAAATGCTCGTCTTGTCTAGCTCTGCGTGTTAGGGGACAGTTAGGGTATGTTGAAAAACTACCATCTCATTTTCTTCTTCAACTTCAAAACCACCCTACATCGCTGTTTGACTTTTTTTGTAAAGGCCATTTGATGATCTTTGCGTGTTCACTTTGCAAACACTGGGTCGGTTCTTCTGTAGCAATGCAGGATGATTTTGAAGTTGGAAGAGAAAATGAAATGGGAGTTTTCTGACATAACCCTAGCTATCTTAAACTGGAATACACAGGTTTGAAGTTAAAAAGTATATAAATTGTCAATTTTGGGGGGAAAAATAGCTGATTTTGTTGCTAGGTAAGACCCTTCTACCTTGTTTGGGATTGTTTAGAGCCCTTTAAAGCTGCATTTAAACTGCATTTTGGAAGTTCAAACTCGTAGGCACCAAAGAAGTCCACTACATGGAGAAAAATCCTGAAATGTTTTCCTCAAAAAACACAATTTCTTGACGACTGAAAAAAGAAAGACATGAACATCTTGGATGACAAGGGGGTGAGGAAATTATCTGTAAATATTTTTGTTCTGAACATGAACTACTCCTTTAAGGGCCTTTATTGTAAAGCACCAGGAAGTTTACTGCAGTTCGCTGGCCAAGTATATAAGTTTTAAATAGCCATTCTGGATCCCACGGTGATCAGAAACCTGTGAATTTGAACTTTCTCACAGGAACGTTGTGGTTCACCTCGACTCAGGCACCTACAGCTATCATTCTTCGTTTTTCTTTTGGTTGTGTACACGCAGGATTTTTTATATATAATTTATGTGGTGTAATTAAGGCGGTATCGTTCTAGTTTTCGTTTTGAAGTGTGTGAGTGCGTGCGCGTGTACGTGTGTGGTTTAACAATACAAAGGCACTGATATCCTGAATGTGAAAGCATAGTCACTATATTAAAGTGTTGAAAGCCATAATGCACAGAGCAAGAGTTTTCGGCGGATTTGTAAGGATGTTTTTGTTAGTGTCGTCTTTCTGTCTAGCAGAACTGGATTGACTAGGGGGCTTCCTGACAACTGGTACTGTTCGTTTTTTGACGTCCCTGAAGCCTGAAGTCACATGAGCTTTGTTGAGGCTACTCGTAGTGTTTTATGTTGCTTTTGAAGGAATAGTTCATCCAAAAAAATATTTAAAATCCAGTGAAAATCTATTTACAGTCAGGCTATTCAAAATGCAGATGAGTTTGTTTCTTCATCAGAACAGATTTGGAGAAATTGAGCCTTACACTTGCTCACCAATGGATCTGCAGTGAATGGGTGCCGTCAGAATGAGAATCCAAACAGCTGATAAAAACGTCACAATAATCCAAAAGTAATCCATCAAGACTACAAAAGCGCTTTCTCCAGTGAAACAGTCATTGAGAGGACAACAGTTGGCTTTTTCACTGGTTGAAGCATTATTGTGGATTATTGACTCATATTTTAGCCGGATACAACAGTTTGAAATTAAAAACTTCTTAATGATGGGTTTGTTTCTTACAATAATACAGGTTTTTGCTTCGCAAGGTGTTAACTGATGGACTGGAGTGGTGTGGATTACTTGTGGATTGATGTGATGTTTTTATCAGCTGTTTGGACTTTTAATTCTTTCGGCACCCATTCACTGCAATAGATAGGTGAGCAAGTGACGAAATGCTACATCTCTCCAAATCTGTTGCATCTGCGATGGCCTAAAGGGGAAACCGTTTTCAACCAAATTTCATTTTTAGCTGAACAATTCCTTAAATTTTACTCTGAAATGTGAGTTTTATTTTTGTAGTTCACTTTAATGAGTTTTAAACTCTGTAGATGGTGACGAATACAACATCCGCTGCGAACAGCAGTCGACAAACCGGTGGTGTTGTTATTTCTTTCTTATATGTGTGTGTAGTATCGCAGACGATAATTGAAAATAAAACCGCTCAACAAATAGATATCTTGTAAAGCTACCGCTGCATAGTGTTAACTTATAAGTGGAAACTATTTGCATGAACGTCAACTTCACAATAATACATTTTGGTGACTTTTTCGGTTTCATTCTGTTTATTTTATACTGAATGCTGGTGATTCTATCTATTTTCTGAGCTTTGTAAGTGAATATAACTATTTTTGTCTAAAAATGATGATGATGATGATGATGATCATGGTAAAACAACTATTCTGATTGTACGGCATGCTTTTGTAAAGGCGTTTGTTGTTGTTTGAGCAGTGTTGGTTGCACCCATAGAAAATGTGAAATAATGTGTTTATCAGCGTGGGTCACATTATGCATGTGTTTTATTACGGAATGGATCGTGCTTTGGCTGCAAGTCTACAAAGGGACCTCGAATTGTCTGTGTTGAGTGTCATTTAATCACGACCTTCATTGTGCTTCGCTCAAATGCTGTTTGATCCTTTAGGGGGCGCTCTTTACCACAGTGTTCTAGTTGCATAAAATAACAAGGTCTCTAAGAATTCACTCACTTTTCTGCTTGAAAACAGAAACACAATCTTAATGCACTAACAACTTGTGTTCATGAAACCTAATTGTTTTTTTTAGATGTATATACACTGAATTATCCACCGAAAGAGTGTTTAATCTGTTATCAACTCTTTTTCAAACACAATGGCCTGTAAATTGAAACATTTGAGTGATATAATCTAATCAGGCCACTAATGGGAAGCTGGTGTGTGTTTGAGTGTGTTACACATGTGAAAGAGTGAATCAGTGTTGTGTTTCTCTAGTGGTGACGCATTGCTGCTCTTACAACATCAAGCCAATTGCTATTTGTAGTTTTCAGAATTTCTCCCGATGTCTTTTGTAATCTTTTGCTTAAAATCTAACGGCTTCACATTTCTCTAAAGATCAGCCTTCCAACTTTGCAGAGGTTGTTGTTTTTTGTTTTTGTTTTTTTTTTGTATATAATCTCAAATCCTGCAACGGGATGATGTGGATTTTATTCAGTTAGGATGATTATAAAATCTTTGTTTCTCCTTGATTCTGCTCATTAATATTCATATCTGTTCTTCCAATGTGCTCTCCCTCTTTTTCTCTCTGTGTGCTATAGGAAATGTATTAAGATGTTATCAGTATTATCAATAAAAAAGACTGTCAAAACTCACGTGGTTTGTTTTTATATCTACTGTATACTAAACCAAATGCTGTTCTGCTGACATGGAGGTCTTGCTAACAAATGTACAGCACTTTATCTGAATGACCAGCTGCCTCTGAAAGCTGATAAGATATGAAAAAACAGCATGTGAATTTATTTCACAACTGTGTGTACTTTTGAGTGCTGAGTCACAGAAAACGGTTTGCGTTCAGCGGAAACCGTGGTGTAAACACATAGTACACAGTTGTTTGCACAGGTTGTCCAGTACTCTGGCCAGATGACACAGATCAGCAATGGCTGTTTACATGCACATCATTTCAGATTATAAGAAAAAGTTATGGTTGTTCTTGTTAAAGCATGCACTGTTGTGCATACAAGACTTCCCTATCTGTCTTAAAAAACATGTTTTTTGCTTTTCAATAGTCAAAAATCTGTCCTGATCTATTACTTTTCCTGAAGTATTCTAGAAATTGAAATATTGATCTGTGATTTATCTTTATTTGTGACCCTGAAACACAAAACCAGTCTTGATTTGTAGCTATAGCTAAAAAATACATTGTATGGGTCAAAATAATTAACTTTTATGCTAATAATCATTAGGATGTTAAGTAAAGATCATGTTCCATGAAGATATTTCGTAAATTTTCTACCATAAATATATCAAAACTTAATTTTTGATTAGTGCATTGCTAAGAACTTCATTTGGACAACTTTAAAGGCGATTTTCTCAGTATTTAGATTTTTTTTTGCACCCTCAGATTCCAGATTTTCAAATCTCAACCTGTGTCTTGTCCTATCCTAACAAACCATACATCAATAGAAAGCTTATTTATTCAGCTTTCGGGTGAAGTATAATTCTCAATTGCATAAAATTGACCCAAATGACTGGTTTGTGGTCCAGGCCAGGGTCACGTTGTGTTTCTTTTAAGAAAGAAAATTGCAGTAGAAGATGCACAAAACCTTTTCTGGAGTACCGTTGTGGTAACAATATACAGTGATTATGTAAAATGGGAATACGAATGATCAAAAATTATTTGTGGCGTGTTTTTAGTTTATGCAAATTATTTGTAAAATGTAATTTTGGTTTTGGTTCAAAGAGCCGAATTATTCATATATATGGTATTTCCCAAATAAAACAACTTAGATACTGTGTTGTTTCTTTTACCTATAAAAAAAGTTACTGAAAAACTGAACTCCTCGTGTTTGCATCTGACGTCACGCGTGCGCGTTCTCGCGCTGCCTAGGAACCGGCGACTCATTTATCTGATTACGCGCCACTACGAGACGCATCCAGCTCCTGATACCTCACTCTTTATCTCTATTTTTTGTGTTTTATGAAATTACACGGCACGATACAGAATCACCTGCTTTGAGAGTAAGTATCTGAATCGTTTTTACCTGTTTTCACATCGCTTTAAATGTTTTAATGATTCTGTCAGTGAGGCGTTAGCGCGTCACTTCTGCATCTGTCAGCAACCTTAACCGGCACTGAGGAGAAAACTCTGTGTTTAGACACATTTAATAGCGTATTTGTTGCTAGACCTGTATAATGTGGTATTTTATTCTCGTCCACTGAGGTACGAGCAGTTTAAACGGACGTTTGGTGGTTTTATGAAGAGTTTTGTTATTAGCTCGTGTTAGCTGAAGCTAGCCGGTGTGGTCCGTTACTCATGAGACCTTCACTGCTGCCAAGAGATTAAACTCGTATTTTAACTTACTAGTCGACCTTTTGCTTTTGCGCCTGTTGGATAGGAATGTCCATTTTCTATACACCTAAGGTGTAGCCATCAAAAACAACACCAATTAAGTACTATAAGAAACACTTATGTACTTCATGCCAAGCTGACTTTTCTACCCACTGCTGAAAATTTTAATGTAATGTGTCATGCTCGACAAGGTTTTGGTATCCAGTGATTACTGTACACATATTACAGGTTCAGCAGCCCTGATGCAAGCTGAGTAAGGTTACAAGTGTCGTGTTTATACAATGTTTGAACTGCTTATTGCCGACATCCCAGCTTCAGGGTTAAAAAGCTTGTTTGTTAATAATCAGTCTTTTTCTTAAAGTAAAGGACAGCACAGCTGGAAGTGTCTCTGCATGACTTCTGAGCAAAACAGACCTGTAGGACAGGCATAAAAACATGCCATTCATTCCTAAGCGTGTCCTTTTATTTGTTTGATTTACTGACATGCTTCATCTGATGTTTCTTTCTGTTTCCTGGGACATCAATTGAATAGAACTCAAGAGGAGAAGTAGGAGGACAAGCACCTTTAATAAAGAAACTCATCCAGGATCTGTTGAATTCAGTGCTGCGCGGAGCTGTATTTCTCGTGGTTGGTTTGGAGAGGCGGTGGAGCTGGTTTATAGACTGCAATGCATCGCTTAAGGACTTGCGCTGTTTGGCTACGGCCGCTCACAGCCTCTCAGAATGCTCTGAGTTTCTCTCAACAGAGGACAGTGGCTGCACCCGGGGCCCTAAGGACGTTTCAGCCCTTTCGGTGCTATGCGGCCCCTGTCGCCGCTGAGCCTTTTCTCAATGGGACGAGCTCCAACTATGTGGAGGAAATGTACTACGCATGGCTGGAGAACCCTAAGAGTGTGCACAAGGTAAGATGTAAAGGATTTTGAGACCAAATCCTTTCTGCTTTTGCTGCAATACCACAGTTATGATAAATAAAAGCCATGTGAAATCAAAATTCACCCTGTTTGCTTTCACAAAACACATTCCTGTTCATATGTGACCCTGCACCACAAAACCAGTCATAAGTAGCATGGGTATATTTGTTGCAATAATCAAAAATGCATTGTATGAGTCAAAATTATTAATAATGTTTGATTAGTAGTATGCACTGCTAAGAACTTAATTTGGGCAAATTTAAAGGCGACTTTCACAATGTTTAGATTTTTTTGCACCCTCAGATTGGTCCGATTGTCCTATCCTAACAAACCATATGCCAATGGAAAGTGTATTTATTCAGCGTTCAGAATATGTATAAATCTCAAAAATGTAAAAAGAAATGGACCCTTATGGTTTTTGGTCTTCAAGTTCATTTTAAATTGCTGAATTGGTAATTGTTTGAGTGTTGAAAGAGCAGTTCACCCAAAATGAAAACTCTGTCATCACTTACTCCAATATATTAAGACCCGTATTTTTATTTATTTATTTATTTATTTTATAATGCACAAAAATTTATTTTTGAGGACTCAATGCAAACCATATGTCTAAAAATCTTTACATCTGCCCTAATTCCTTCTGACAGGTTCATGTAAGATTTAGCAGTGTCTTGATTTGTGAATGTAATCTCAGCTACTGAGTCAGATCTTTAGAAATGAATCAGTTGATTCAGTTCACAAGGCAGTTAGAATGATTCTTTTATTAACTGAACTGAACTGATTTGTTTGTCTAGTAAAGTGCAGAGGAGCTTCTTTGGTCTCCAAGGTTATGCTTGAGGACATCTATGTTTCATAATGTGACTCTGTTTCCCCTCTCAGACAGCAAGCTTAGCTTTGCAGGGCTGTTACGTAAGACTTTTCTTTTCCATGTCACATGCCCTTATGTGTTTTCTGGGATGTTTTCGAACTGGAACGTAATGTGTTCTGAGAAACTGTGATGAATGTATCAAACTGAAACACGCTAAGTCAAGTGCAGTAGTCAAACCTGCTGCGTTACCCTGCATATCTTTTTAATGTATCTTTAAGCATATTTTTAGATGCACCAGACACTACTGTCTGTCTATGCATTTATATGTTAATATACACATTTGTGACTCTGGACCACAAAACCAGTCATAAGTATCACA
>NC_133383.1:6904090-6976716 GCF_049309525.1 Garra rufa | reverse complement strand
AGTTTAATTTTTGATTTAGTAATATGCATTGCTAAGAACTTCATCTGGACAACTTTTTGGCAATTTTTCTCAGTATTTAGATTATTTCGATTTTTTGCACCCTCAGTTGCATCTCGACCAAATATTGTTCTATCCTAACAAACATCAATGGAAAGCTTATGCATTCAGCTTTCACGTGATGTATGAATCGCAATTTCGAAAAATTGACCCTTATGACTGATTTTGTGGTCCAGGATCACTTTTACATAAATTAGCATTAAAGGGATAGTTCACCCAAAAATTTTAATTTGATGTTTATCTGCTTACCTCCAGGGCATCCAAGATGTAAGTGACTTTGTTTCTTCAGTAGAACACAAACAAAGATTTTTTAACTCAAACCTTTGCAGTCTGTCAATCATATAATGGCAGTCAATGGTCAAACCATATGCCAATGGAAAGTGTATTTACTCAGCTCAGTGTATCGTCAGGAGCTGCAAGGTTTGATCTGGTTTTGTCTGAGCATGTACTTTTTGACTCAAAGCTGTGGGTCCCATTGACTGCCATTATATGATTGACAGACTGCAAAGGTTTAAGTTAAAAATCTTCGTTTGTGTTCTACTGAAGAAACAAAGTCATCTACATCTTGGATGCTCTGGGGGTATTTTTAGGTGAACTATCCCTTTAATACAACCCTGGGCAAAAAGTATGGAATCACCACACTTAGATATTGTTCACCCATTTTGTTTACTTCACAGAAAATAAACAATCTACAGATATAACACAAAACTATTTTTGTTTATTATTCAACATTGTGGATATGAATTATTTTCCACATCAAGTAGAGGAAACAATTATGGAATCATTCAGTGTTGAGGAAAAAAAATATGGAATCAGCTTGTAATTTGTATTTCTGAAATAAATATCTAGACCTATCTAAAATGCTAATTAGCCAGCAGTTAAAAGAGAGTGCTTACAGTCCTTAACGAGCTGTTGAACTTGGCTAATTGTAAAGAAACATGTCCCCAGCAAGAAATGCTGGAAAGGATTATAAAACTCCTCCAAGATGGAAATCCATCATGGAGTGTGGCAAAAGAAATTGGATCTAAGTTGGAAATTGTTTCTAAAATTTAGTGTAAGTATAAACAAAATGGAAAGATTATAAAACGAAAACATGCAGGCAGATCAAGGAAGACGTCTAAGCGTAGATAGAAAACTCAAAGCAAAATTGCCTCAAAAATAGAAAATGCACAACGAAACAAATGAAGAAAAAATAGGCGTCGATGTGTGTGACAAAACTGTAAGAAACCGGCTGATTGAAATGAGATTTACATATAGAAATGGCAAATGAAAACCAGCATTAACATTAACACATAAACAACTGAAAACTCGATTAGAGTGGGCTAAAGAGAAGTCATGGAGTGTGGATGATTGGATAAAAGTGATATTCAGTGATGAATCACAAATCTGCAATAGACAAGAAGATGATGCTGGATCTTTTGTCTTGTGCCATTCTAATGAAATGTATAAAGATGACTGCCTGAAGAAAACCATCAAATTGTCCAACTCATTTATAATATGGGCCATCATAAATGCCAGTGGAGGAGAAACAAAGTACTAATTGTGTTTTTTGGTTAATGATTCCATAATTTTTTCCTCAACATTGAATGTTTTCATACTTTTTTCCTGTACTTGATACGGAAAATAATTGTATGTTAATTAAAAGAGCTTAATCTCATTTGTTTGAGGTATGTTTTACATAACCAGAATGTTGAATTAATAAACAAAAATAGTTTTGTATCATATCTGTGATTTGTTTATTTGCTATGAAGTAAGAAAAAATGGATGAACGACATCTAAGTGTGGTGATTCCAGGGGTTGTACTTTGACCTTGGATTCTTTCATTCATCTTGAGCTACAAAATAATACACAAGCGACTCTTCAAATGGCCAGCCAGAAATGAAAGCAAAATATGGGCTATTGTAGACTAAATTGTTGTGGAAAGTTATGAAGGAAGTGTAAATGCAGTCAGACTTCCCTCATGTTCCCTGCTGAGAGATAATATGGCATGGCTCTCTCAATTTAACACACTGAGCTCTTTAGCTCCTCAAAGCCTATTAGACATTTATCAGATTAGTATGAGGTCCTGTTGATGTGTCATTGAATCACACAGTCCTGATATGTAGGTAAGTAAGCCCTCATGTGCAAAACAAGGTCAGACATGGTGTAGAGTTCAAATTACTCTTCTTTTCTGTCCCTGCATGAACCTAAAGCTTTTCAGATGATTGCATCAAGTCTTCTGTTATGCAACCGAACATCCAGCTTATCCCGTGAAGTTTTCCTGCTCGGAAAAGCAGTTTACTGAAATTTGACCCACAGTTTACTCAGATGGAGACTTTGGAGGAGTAAGCAAAGTTGATGATTCAGATTAATTCCTGTGTGATGATGCAAGACCAATACTGCTAGTCGCCAGCTGTTTTATTTGAGTAAACCAGAATGACTGGATCACATCGCTGGATGTGTTTTATCACATTAAAGGAATCTTTTTGTTTTGTTTTGTGCACGGCATTTAAAAGTATTGTTATTATTCTCCTGCTGTGATTGCTTTTGCTCTTTTCTCAACAGTCTTGGGACATCTTCTTCCGTAATGCCAACGCAGGCGCTCCCCCTGGCTCTGCCTACCAAAGCCCACCTCCAGTTGGGGTGAGTCTCTCAGGACTGTCTCAGGCCCAGGCACTGGTTGGAGCTCAGCCTAATGTGGAAAAACTGGTGGAAGACCACCTTGCCGTACAGTCTCTCATCCGTGCCTACCAGGTATAAAGTGTTGATTTCAATACAAATTACCATCATCATAGTATTTTAGGGAAAAAAGTTTGGGGTCAGTGAGAATTATTATTATTTTTTTAACTTTACTCCAGCTAGGACACAATAAATTGATCAGAAGTTACAGTCAAACCAAAAATTATTTAGACACCAGATATAATTTTTTATTTTATTTTTTTACTAGTGGGTGCAGGACACTATTTTGCTATAAAGTAAACTTTGACTTGACATATAACCGAAAATTCTTCATACAGCAAAACTGATACAAATTTGGGACCAAAAATTCTTCAGACACTTTGACCTGACCATATTTTTCATAAGTGTTTCTTCTTTAATTGCTAATGCGACCTTTTTAAAGACTGAACTAAATTACGCATTGCTTGATAATTGGTCAGCAAAGTTTGTGTGTAAATATTGTCATACTAACAGTTGTCTGAATTTTTGGTTGATTGTAATCTATTACATACCTTTCTATCAAAGTTATCTGACATTATAAAGATGAACTGTTCTGACACAGAGCTCTGAGTTCTTGTCATGTTTTATTACCTTTTTATAAGCTATAGCGAATAAACTGATAATGTGAGAAATGTTGAAGGTGACTTTTTATTTTAAATAAGTGTTGTTTTGAACTTTTTATTCATCAAATAATCTTAAAACAATGTAGCATGGTTTCTACAGAAATATTAAGTAGTATTAAATAACTGTTTTCAACTTTAATAATTATAAGAAATGTGTCTTCAGCAGCAAATCAACATTTCTGAAGGATGTTTTGACACTGAAGACTGAAGAAATGGCTACTGAAAATTCAGACATTTAAAAAAATATTCAGTTGAAAACAGTGCTTTTAAATTGTGATAATATTTCACCATATTTCAGTTTTTAAATACATTTTTGATCATATAAATGCAACCTTGGTGAGAAAAAGAGATGTCTTTCAAAAACTTTAACAGACATATCGACCCCAAACTTTTGAACGATGCATTTTTTTAATACATTTTCTGACTTAATTTATTTTAAACTGTGTGAAAGTTTAAAGAACAAGTCATTCTTTTTTTTTGGCTGGTAGTATATGTTAACACTGCCTAAAAATAATTCCTTTTCTTCCAGCTTTTCCATGGTTCAGTCATATTTTGCTGTAGATGAGCCTACTATATTATCCTCATACATGAGGATATTTTGAGTAAATCGACACAACCCTTAACCACAAAGCTCCACAGAATTAAAGTGAATATATCCCAGCCCACTGCATTTTTTTATTTAAATATCTCATTTGAATAAATAAAAAAGCTAGGTCTCTAATGAAGATGTATTTGCCTTAGTTAGTTCACCCAAAAATAAAAATTCTGTCATTAATTACCTTCATGTCGCTCCAAACCCCTAAGACCTTTGTCACAGAATTAAGATATTTTTGATGAAATCTGTGAGCTCTCTGACCCTCCATAGACAGCAAGGGTCCTACCACGTTCAAGGTCCAGAAAGCTACTTTTGAACAATTTTGTCAATGTTCTTGGCACTTTTCGGGACCTTGAACATGAATGGTCAGAGAGCTCTCGGATTTCATCAAAAATATCTTAAATTTGTTTTCCAAATATGAACGAAGGTCTTATGGGTTTGGAACAACATGAGGATGAGTAATTAATGACATAATTTTCATTTTTGGGTGAGCTGTCCCTTTAGTAAAGAAAATTAATTGTGATTGTGCTCCTCTTTTAGCTTGTAAGTGCTGTTGCCTTGTTCACAGGTCAGAGGTCATCATATAGCCAAACTCGACCCTTTGGGCATCAGTTGTGTAAATTTTGACAATGCCCCGCTTACTATCGGGTCCCATCAGTCCGGTGAGAACTGCTTGTGGTGTTCAGTGTGATTGTGAGCATGCTCATTCAGTGTCTTAACATTGCTCTGTCCTTCTGTCCCTGTTCTTTTGTCTTCTCTCTGGTGGTTTTCACACTCGTTCTATCCCAATCTTACCTCCTTAACTGTCCATACCGTTCTTTGGGTTACTTTCCTCCCTTCTCCTCTTTTTCTCTTTCTATCTGTACGTCTTTTTTTTCTGGAACTCCCTGCAGATTCGGGGGCACCACGTTGCACAGCTGGATCCTCTGGGAATTATGGATGCGGATCTTGATTCGTGCGTCCCGGCAGATATAATCACATCCTCTGATAAACTTGGTGAGGTTTTGCTCAGGCGTTGGAGAGTGATCTAATCTTTTTATGTGGCATGGCTTATTTTTGTGCAGTCCTCCCTTACCTGGAGCATGTATGTAGTCTAGACCTGTTTGGATATTTGCAATGGGTGAAATTCAAACACACCCAGCAGCGAGTGTTGCTTGTGTGAAGGTTCAACATAATATAAACATTGCTTGGAAAATTGGTCATATTGGAGACAATGGCCTTGTTCCAAACCTAGCTGCCAATGATTAGTTGATCGGCTTCAAGTTCAAATATACATGTACTGTAGTACACACAACTATTAAGTGAAATTGCTTATTTTAAATAATTTGAAGTACAGTCGAGGTCAAAAGTTTATATACACCTTGTAAAATCTGCACAATGTTAATTATTATACCAAAATAGGGATCATACAAAATGCATGCTATTTTTTTTTTTTTTTTTTTTTTTTTTTTTTAGTACTGACCTGAATTAGAGATTTCACATAAAAGATGTGATCCATCTTTTCACACTGAGGACAACTGAGGGAATTATATGCAATTATGAAGGTTCAAATGCTCACTGATGCTCCAGAAGGAAACACGATGCATTAAAAGCCTGAGGGTCAAAACTTTTTGATTTTAAGATCCGGATAAATTTTACTTATTTTGTCTTTTGTCTAGTTTCAATGATACATGTAGTATCTTTTGTAGCTACTGAAGGGTAGTACTAAATGAAAAAAATATGATATTTCGGCAAAATAAGAAAAATGTACACCTCTTAATTCCATTCAAAAGTTTACACCCCTGGCTCTTAATGCATTGTTTTCCCTTCTGGAGCATCAGTGAGCGTTTGAACCTTCTGTAATAGTTGCATATGAGTCTCTCAGTTGTCCTCAGTGTGAAAAGATGGATCTCAAAATCATACAGTCATTGTTGGAAAGGGTTCAAATACACACAAATGCTGAAAATCCAAAGAATTTGTGAGACCTGAAGGACTTTTCTGAAGAACAGCGGGCTGTTCAGGACAAACAAGTTACTCATGAACAACCATCACTTACCAAAAGAAACATAGCTGTGGATCATTCAGGTAACAACACAGTATTAAGAATCAAGTGGATGTAAACTATTGAACAGGGTTATTTTTATCAATTCAACAATTATTTTTTTCTTGTAGGCTATATGTAAATTTTTTTTATGTGAAATATCTTATCCAGGTCAGTATTAAATAAACAATAACATGCATTTTTGTATGATCCCTCCAATTTTGTTAAAATAATTAACCTTTTGCAGATTCTGCAAGATGTATGTAAACTTTTGACCTCAACTGTATATATAAACTCAAAAGTTTAGGGTAAATTACTGACCCAAAACTTTTGAACATAGTGTAATTATGACATTTAACTAGAATTTTGTGCCTCCTGCTATTTGGATGTGCCAAATTAAAATTTGGATCAGTTTGTACATTGTCATTACCAGTCCTCTGGCTTTGCCCATTGTAAATTATGTTTCCTAATGTTTTTGTACCCATCACTCTTGTCCTCAGATGTGTCTTTTGTCAGTGAAATACTCATCTAGTGTCACGTTGTAGTTCCTCTTTCTCTCTGCAGTTTGCCATTTTTTTTTCATATCCTCTCACAGTGGCTCTTTAATTGCACTGGTGATGCCTAGACTAGAGGCCTTTCTGCATGCTGTGAATAGTAGTTGCTTTATTTCTTATAGTATTGTGCACATACCGTTCATAGAGATTTATCTGCACGCACGCTTTTAGCATGGGTGATTAAAAACCTTTAGCAGAAAACAATCCACACGCACACAGTCAACATGCTGAGGAAGATTGTGGTTAGTTTATCATCAGAACAGTCAACACCACAATCAGAATACTGTACAAACTCAAAATAGCTCATGAATTGTTTGGTTCCTGATCTTCAGGTTCCTTATGTCATGAACAGTGTAAACAAGATAAGTGTGATGTTCATTTCCATTCATTACACACCCTCCAATGAAACTTTTCTTAGTATTTTAGTTTTGCTTTATCAATATAAATATTGAAACACCATTAAAAAGAAATGCACTTACTTCAGAAGAAAACTGCATAGTATATGACGACTGACTTTTTAAATATATAATAATTGAACAAAATAAAAATAAAAAGTCAAATTAAGTTGATTTTTCTACCCCATTAGAAAAAGTTTTCAGCAAATTTGTTATGCTTACAACAAGAAAAATCAGTCTGCTGTGAAGATATATATATATATATATATATAAAAAAAATATTTAGTTGGTTTGATTTATTTCCCTTGAAAACAAGACAAAATGCAAATTATAAAAATGGCAGTGCAATGACTTTTTTTTTAAACAAGCTTCCAATTTTTAGCATCCTAAAAGGCTTTGCTTTGTCTGATTGGTTTATCCTAATGGCAAAGCTTGACATTTTTGTTATCCTTTTTTTTATTATTGGCAGGATGATTGTCAATGAGCATCCAATACTAGTGAGCTGTCAGTTTGTAGTGTATTGATGGTAGTTTCAAAGTGCACCTTATGGGGTGAGTGAGTTTTCCAGCACAGCATTGTTGTTTCATTCAGTGGAAATGCTTTGCTCAGCGGTTTTTCTCGGCACTGCATTGTTTTTTAAAAGTTCCCTGATCAAAAAGCAGTGATCAAATCAATTTAGAGTGCTGCATACAGTAGTTAAAAGCAGAGCCTTGCTGTCTTTTTAGCATTTAGTGGAACCCATGTCCTTGACACTACCAGTCAAAAGATTTTTTATGTTTTTAAAGTCTCTTCTGCTTACCAAGCCTGCATTTATTTGATCCAAAATATAGCAAAAGCAGTAATGATTGTGAAATAATTTACTATTTAACACAATGGCTTTCTATTTTAATATATTTTAAAATGTAATTTATTCATGTGATCAAAGTTTAATTTTCACCATAATTTAGTTTGTTTTTTTAACATTTTTTTTCTGGATGCTTTGTTAAATAGAAAGATCAGCATTTATCTGAAATAAGAAGCTTTTGTAACATTATGCAGTATACCTTTCAAAAGCTTGGATCAGTATAATTACTCAAGAAATTAGTAAAGTAAGGATGCTTTAAATTGATCAAAAGTTAGGATAAAGACATTTATAATGTTACAAAAGATTTCTGTTTAAGATAAATGCTGTTCTTCTGAACTTTCTATACATCAAAGAAACTTTAAACAATTTTACTCAGCTGTTTTCAACATAATGTTTTTTGAGCAACAAATCAGAATATTAAAATGGTTACTGAAGGATCATGTGACTGGAGTAACAATGCAAAACATTCAGTTTTGAACAAGAAAAATTACATTTTGAAATATTTTTAAATAAAAATGTGTTATTTTAAATGAGAAAAATATTTCAAAAATGGATTCTTTTTTGCTGTACTTTGGATCAAATAAATGCAGGCTTGGTGAGCAGAATAGATTTCCTTAAAAAATATTAAAAATCTTACTGGTCGAAAACTTTTGACTGGAAGTGTATATAAGGCTATCAGTAACTGAACACTTGAGCTTGTTTTTTTTTGTTTCCAAACCATTTATACCAGTGTTGTTATTCTTAAACAAATCAAGCTAAAACCTTTTTAATAAAATTGTTGATTTAAAAATACTAAAGCTAAGAAGTAAAGTGAAATATAAAAAAATAACAATAATAAAAACAACAATAGCACAAGAAAAATAATTAAAACCTAAAGCTAAATAAGAATATTAATGAATGCTATAATAAAATACATATAAAAAAAACAACTGCAATTGAAACTAAATTCAACTCTTAGCAGAAATACATTTATGTAACTCCATGTGGCACTGCGCTGTTCTCCGCCTCGCACTATCCCCAGCTGGCATATGTGACGATTTCTCTCATTAACCTTGCCTAGGGTCTGTTTCTTACATAACGTCCTCATCCTCACGGAATGTCATATTTAGCCCTAGAGTTTGGGTTCGAGGCTGTGTAATGCTGTTTGACTCCCAAAGTCACCCTTGGTGGACTCCAGTTCGTAATGGTAATTTATAGTGGTGCATGTTAATATAAATATCACTATTGCGAAAGACTTAAAGGGATAGTTCACCCAAAAATGAAAATTCTGTCATTAATTACTCACCCTCATATCGGTCCAAACCTGTTAAGACCTCTGTTCATCTTTGCAACACAAATTAAGATTATTTTGATAAAATCCGAGGAGCTCTCTGACCCTTGTTAGACTACAAGGGTCCTACCATGTTCAAAGTCCATAAAGGTACCAAGAACTTTGACAAAATAGTCCATGTGACATCAGTGGTTCAACCGTAATTTTATGAAGCTGTGCGAATACTTTTTTCTGTGCAAAACAAAACAAAAAAAACTAGAGTACATCGTGGTACTCTCCAAAATGGCGCTAGGGTAGCGTAGAGAAGAATTGTTGAATAAAGTTATTATGATAATAAAATACTGGCGTGACTTTTTAAAAATTTGCAGGGTGTAACCATAAGATGTAAGTAACAGCTGAAGTCAAAAGTTTATGTACACCTTGCAGAATCTGCAAAATGTAAATTATTTTACCAAAATAAGAGGAATCATACAAAATGCATGTAATTTTGTATTTAGTACCGAGCTGAGTATATTTCACATAAAAGATGTTTACATATAGTCCACAAGAGAACTGTTTTGTCAACGTTCTTGGTACCATAAAAAGTATTCCCACAGACCTACATTAGAGGATGTGGTTTAAGGACAAGAATATGACTTTTGACTTGACAAAACTTGCTATTTGTGCTTACATTCTCAGTCTGGTAGCATCTTGTTTTACTGGTGTTGCAGAAATGTAATCATGCTTACTTGCCTGCAGCGTTAAAGGAACACTCCACTTTTTTTGGAAATAGGCTCATTCTCCAACTCCCCCCGAGTTAATAAGTTGAGTTTTACCGTTTTGAAATCCATTCAGCCGTTCTCCTGTTCTGGCGATATCACTTTTAGCATAGCTTAGCATAGATCATTGAATCCTATTAGACCAATAGCATCACGTTCAAAAATGACCAACGAGTTTCCATATTTGTCCTATTTAAAACTTGACTCTTCTGTAGTTATATCGTGTACTAAGACCGGTGGAAATGCAAAGCTTCAATTTTCTAGGCCGATAAGATTAGGAACTACACTCCCATTCCGGCGTAATAGTCAAGGAAGTTTGCTGCCGTAATAAGGCTGAAGCAGGAGCAGTAATACCACGCAGCACATGTGCAAATGCTAAACTAGCTGGGAACTCATTTCTGATAATACTCCGCCTGCTTCGGCCATATTACGGCAGCAAACTTCCTTGACTATTACGCCGGAATGGAAGTGTAGTTCCTAATATTAGCAGCCTAGAAAATTGAAGCTTTGCATTTCCACTGGTCTTAGTACACGATATAACTACAGAAGAGTCAAGTTTTAAATACAACAAATATGGAAACTCGTTGGTCATTTTTGAACGCGATGCTACTGGTCTAATAGGATTCAATGATCTATGCTAAGCTATGCTAAAAGTGATATCGCCAGAACAGGAGAACGGCTGAATGGATTTCAAAACGGTAAAAATCAACTTATTAACTCGGGGGGAGTTGGAGAATGAGCCTATTTCCAAAAAAAGTGGAGTGTTCCTTTAAGGTGCATTTCTATTTGTATGTTGTGTAGATAAGTAAACAAGAACAACTCGTGTTACACATTGTGAATGAATGTCATCTTTCAGCACACTTTGAGATCATAGGTCAAAGCAAACTGCTATGCAAGATTCTAGTCTACATTTCTGCTTCAGGGTTCGCAGATAAAAAACACACTCACATGTTGCTTATTAATCAATGGGAAAAAGAGTACACTAAAACACATTTCTAAGTAAAGTGTGTTTGTTTAAATATGCATGTAATGACCCACATGTTGCCATATGTAGCGTTTTATGCATGCATTTCCTCTGGCACCGGTGGACTGGGCTGGGATACATCTGTTTTTCACTCTCACCTTTTCTTTTTCCTCTGCTAACACTGTTTGCTTAGCCTTTTATTTGCATGTTCTGAGTATTATGTGCTTGAATGTGCACTACTTTCTCTAACGCAGTTCCATTTGTCTTTGTGTTTATGTCTGTCGGACGGATTTGCTGTGGTGTTTTGTTTCGCTTGCCCTTTCTCCCCCATCCATGTGTTTGCATGTCTGCTACCAGGCTTCTATGGACTGGAAGAAACAGATCTGGATAAAGTTTTCCGGCTTCCTACCACCACCTTCATCGGTGGAAGTGAAAGCACCCTTCCTCTCAGGGAAATCATCCGTCGCTTAGAGGTGCATATCCACAGACAGACAACATAACAAATTGTGTTCTTAAATAAGATTGGTTGTTTTGCATAACTTCTCTCTTGCTGCACAACGCAGATGGCCTACTGTCAGCACATCGGGGTGGAGTTCATGTTCATCAATGACCTGCAGCAATGTCAGTGGATCAGACAGAAATTTGAGAAGCCAGGAGTGATGCAGTTTACTCTAGATGAGAAAAGAACACTGCTGGCCCGTATGGTCCGCTCAACCAGGTCTGCTGTTCAAGATTTGCTGTTATTGTCAATATTTAAAACTGTTTTAGATATATGGAAAGATACAAAGATCACCTTTATCTGAAATAAAGTTTTTTTTAACATTATACACTAGAGTAAGTATAATTTTTTTGGAAGGGGTGAAGAAATGATAGAAATGAATACTTCTGTTTAGCAAGGATGCTTTAAATTGCTTCTATTCATTAAAGAAACCTAAAAAATTTACTCAGCTGTTTTCAACATAATAATGTTGGTTTGAGCAAAATATTTGAATGCTTTCTGAAGGAGCATGTGACTGGAGTAATGATGGCAAACATATTCAGCTTTGAAATCACAGGAATAAATTACATTTTATACATATATTAAAATAGAAAACCATTATTTTAAAATATTTCAACAGTTTTACAGTTTTTTTTTTTTTTTTTTTTTTTTTTACTGTTCAAAATCTTTTGACTGGAAGTGTACATCCACTAAAATTGACACCAGAATCAGAATCATTTGCATTAAACAAACGACTTTCATCTTTTGTTTCCAGATGACACTTGTTTTGGTATCTTATTTAACATTTTTTGTATGCCAATGTTTTTGTAATGCTGACAGGTTTGAGGAGTTCCTGCATAGGAAGTGGTCATCAGAGAAACGTTTTGGCCTAGAGGGATGCGAGTCTCTCATTCCTGCACTCAAAACCATCATCGACAAGTCTAGTGAGAATGGTGTGGAGAGTGTTATCATGGGAATGCCACACAGGTAGAGGAGCAACCGACTGTACAATGTATTCTGGTTAAATAACTGTAGGGCCATTAAAACATGTCTGAATTGTCTGCTCTCCATCAGAGGCCGTCTGAATGTGCTTGCTAATGTGATCCGTAAGGAGCTGGAGCAAATCTTCTGCCAGTTTGATTCAAAGCTGGAAGCTGCAGATGAGGTCAGCAGCTCTTTCAAGCCGCTTTCATTTCCTTTAGCACTAGTTCCTAGTTCAGCTCACTGTACAGGTTACAAAACAAATATTTCAGAGTTTATACACACATAAAAAGCCCAAAGTCCCATCTCAGCAATTTTTCCACAGTTAAAATTTGCAGGGTGTAACCATAAGCTTGTAAATTACAGCTGAAGTCAGAAGTTTGCAGAATCTGCAAAATGTTAATAATTTTACCAAAGTAATCATACAAAATGAGTGTTATTTTTTTATTTAGTACTGACCTGAATAAGGTATTTCACATAAGACATTTGCGTGTAGTCCACAAGAGAAAATATTATTGACTTTATAAAAATGACCCTGTTCAAAAGTTTACATACACTTGATTCTTAATACCTGAATGATCCACAGCAGTTTTTTTGTTTTGTTTTTTGTTTTTTGTTTTGGTTTAGTGATAATTGTTCATGAGTCCCTTGTTTGTCCTGGACAGTTAAACTGCCCACTGTTCTTCAGGAAAATACTTCAGTTCCCATAAGTTCTTTAGTTTTCAACATTTTTGTGTATTTGAACTCTTTCCAACAATGACTGTATGAATTTGAGATGCATCTTTTTACAACTGAGGGACTCATATGCAACTATTACAGAAAGTTCAAACGCTCACAGCTGGGGGGTGAAAACTTTTTGAATTTAAAGATCAGGGTAAATTTAACTTATTTTGTCTTCTGGGAAACATGTAAGTATCTTCTATAGCTTCTGTAGGGCAGTACTAAATGAAAAAAGTATGATTTTAGGCAAAATAAGAAAAATGTACACATCTTCATTCTGTTCAAAAGGCTCTTAATGCATTGTGTTTCCTTCTGGAGCATCAGTGAGCATCTGAACCTTTTCTAATAGTTGCAAATGAGTCCCTCAGTGTTAAAAGATGGATCTCAAAATCATACAGCCATTTTGGAATAGGTTCAAATACAAACAAATGCTGGGAAAAAAAATAATTTGGGAAATTGTCAGAAATCGTGAGATGAAAAAGTCGCAGTCACCTTTTTTATCTGGTGGTAAACAAGCTGACATAATTATGATGTAATCAAAAAAATGTAAAAAATTATGCATGGGTGACTTGTTCACAGTAATGTACATATAGAACATAGGTTGGATTTTAATTTCATGACAACTTTGAAACGAAAGTAAAAATGTTTAACACATAATGCAAGTCTGGAACAGCCAGTGCAGTGATACATTAAACATTCAGTGCTGTAATTGTGGTTTACATAATTAACTCCGTACACAATCCATGGTTACATTTCTGTGAATGTGAAAGTGTATAACCTTATGAATTACATAATGTTCCTTTCATTCAGACAAAGAATCTTGACATTCCAGTCCTGGTCTTGTTTCAGTTTCTCTCTGTGCTGTGACTTTTCTTTAGGGCTCAGGTGATGTGAAGTATCATCTGGGAATGTACCACAGACGCACTAACCGGGTCACTGATCGCCACATCACTTTGTCTCTGATGGCCAACCCTTCACACCTGGAGGCAGTAGACTCTGTGGTGCAGGGCAAGACCAAGGCAGAGCAGTTCTACTGCGGTGACTCTGACGGCAAGAGGGTGTGTGAACTGCCCTTGTGGTTTTAGCATCTGTACTTGTGTTATTAAACATAAGTGTTTCTTTTAAAGACACCATGAAACACTGTTATTGCATTAGCAGGATTTTAATCAGTGCATCAGGAAAACAATTCTATTATTACTAATAAGTAATAAGTAGTATGCTAGTATATAGATGACCTCAAAGTTACACAGACTAAATTAGGAAGCCTATATTCAAAGATTAAACAGTTCCCTCAAAGACAAAGGTGTGCTTGGTTGTATTATGTCAACAGTTTTTAGAACAGTCCTAAATCATCTTTTGTGATCAGACAACAAGACATGATTGACATGGTGTCCTTGCCTCTAAAGGTGATGTCCATCTTATTGCATGGAGACGCAGCCTTTGCAGGTCAGGGCATCGTCTATGAGACCTTCCACTTGAGTGACCTGCCATCCTACACCACACACGGCACTATTCACGTGGTCGTAAACAACCAGGTCTGTTTCTCACACACTCTCACCAGAAGAACTTCCTCTTTAAATTTGTTATCTGTTACACTACAGTTCAAAAGTTTGTCAGTAAAAACACTAATATTGTAAAATGTGACTCTGGACCACAAAACCAGTCTTAAGTCGCTGGGGTATATTTGTAGCAATAGCCAAAAATATATTGTATGGGTCAAATTTATTGATTTTTCTTTTATGCCAAAAATATTTAGGATATTAAGTAAAGATCATGTTCCATGAAGATTTTTTGTAAAATTCCTACTATAAATATATCAAAATGTAATTTTTGATTAGTAATATGCATTAAGAACTTAATTTGGACAAATTTAAAGGTGATTTTCTCAGTATTTTGATTTTTTTGCACCTTCAGATTCCAGATTTTCAAATAGATGTATCTCAGCCAAATATAGTCCAATCCTAACAAACCATACATCAATAGAAAGCTTATTTATTGAGCTTTCATATGATGTATACATCTCAGTTTTGTAAAATTTAACCTTATGACTGGTTTTGTGGTCCAAGGTCACAAATATTATTACAATTTAATATACAGTTGAGGTCACAAGTTTACATACACCTTGCAGAGCCTGCAAAATGTAAATTATTTTACCAAAATAAGAATCATACAAAATGCATAGTATTTTTTTTTAGTACTGACCTTAATATGATATTTAACATAAAATACGTTTGCATATAGTCCACAAGAGAAAATAATAGTTATAAAAATTACCCAGTTCAAAAGTTTACATAAGGTTGATTCTTAATACCGTGTTGTTGCATGAATGATACAAAGCTGTTTATTTTTCTTCTTTTTTTTTTTTCTTTTCTTTTTTTTTCATGAGTCCCTTGTTTGTCCTGAACAGTTAAACTGCCTGCTGTTCTTCAGAAAAATCCTTTAGGTCCCATAAATTTTTTGGTTTTTCAGCATTTTGTGTATTCAAAGCCTTTTCAGCAATGACTGTATGATTTTGAGATTCATCTTTTCACACTGAGGACAACTGAGGGACTCATATGCAACTAATACAGAAGGCTCAAACTCTCATGGATGCTTCTGAAGAAAACACGATGCATTAAGAGTCAGGGGGTAAAAACTTAAATTTGAATATCAGGGTAAATTTAACTTATTTTGTCTTCTGGAAGGCATGTAAGTGTCTTCTGAAGGGCAGAACTAAATGGACAAAATATGGTATATGATATTTAGGCAAAATAAGAAAAATGTACACATCTTTATTTTGTTCAAAAGTTTATACCCCTGGCTCTTAATGCATTGTTTTTCCTTCTGGAGCATCAGTGAGCGTTCAAACCTTCTGTAATAGTTGTATACGAGTCCCTCTTTTGTCCTCAGTGTGACAAGATGGATTTCAAAATCATACAGTCGTTTTTGGAAAGGGTTCACATACACAAAAATGCTGAAAACCAAAGAAGAACAGCTGGTAGTTTAACTGTTCAGGACAAACAAGGGACTCATGAACAACTAGCACTAAACAAAAAAAAAAAACACACCTGTGGATCATTCAGGTAACAACACAGTATTAAGAATCAAGCGCATGTAAACTTCTAAATATTTTCTCTTGTGCGCTATATGTAAACGTCTTTTATGTGAAATATCTTTGTCAGGTCAGTACTAAATAAAAAGTAACACATATTTTGTATTATCCCTTTTATTTTGGTAAAATATTTAACATTTTGTCAACTGAATCTCTATTGGTTTCTGTTTAGCATATGTTAAAATGTAATTCATTCCTGTGATGTCAGAACTGAATTTTTCAGCATCATTACTTCAGTCACATGATCCTTCAGAAGCTTTTTTTGAGGCAAAAATTTGTTTATTTAAATGTTTTGTTTCCCTCTTTTAGATTGGCTTCACCACTGACCCTCGGATGGCGCGCTCCTCTCCGTACCCCACCGACGTGGCCAGAGTGGTCAATGCTCCCATCTTCCATGTTAATGCAGATGATCCTGAGGCTGTTATGTACGTGTGCAATGTGGCTGCAGAATGGAGAGCCACCTTTCATAAAGATGTTGTTGTTGATCTGGTAGGGAGGCACTTTTTTTTCATGTGGGAATGTTGTCAGATATGTGTCAAACGTGATTTAGGTGTTTACTGTGATGTTCACCTTTGTGCTGTAGGTGAGCTACAGACGGAACGGCCACAACGAGATGGACGAGCCGATGTTTACGCAACCGCTGATGTACAAACAGATTAAGAAGCAGAAACCGGTTCTGCAGAAATATGCTGAAAAGCTCATTGCAGAGGGAGCTGTAAGCAGACAGGAATATGAGGTCAGATTAACCAAATATTACTCCGAAGATGAATATATACACTGACATTCAAAAGTTTAGGGTCAGAAATATTTATATTTTTTAAAGAAATTAATCATTTTATTCACCAAGAAGCGATCAGAAGTGACAGAAATTTTGTGTGAACATTATAAATGTTTTTATCATTTGTAATAAATGCTGTTCTTTTGAACTTTCTATCCATCAAACAACTGTTTTCAGCACTGATAATAAGAAATGTTTCTTCAGTGCTGACACTGATAATGAAGACTGGAGTAATGATGCTGACATTCAGTGTTGGATCAAAGGAATAAATACAATTTTAAAATATATTACAATACAAAACAACTTTAAATTGTAAAAGTATTTCACAATATTACAGTTTTTACTATCAAAGCATAAGAGACTTTGTTTAAATTTTTTTTTTTTAATCTTATAGACCCCAAACTTGTCAGTGGTAGTGTTTTAAGTTGAAGTTACATTCATTTAAAAAAAATATCAACAATATTTGTCATACTTTCTGACTTAAATGATTGTGAAAATTTACATTTAAAGTTGTCTGTCTGTCCTTGTAGGAGGAAATCGCCAAGTATGACAAAATCTGTGAGGAGGCGTACAATCGTTCTAAAGATGAGAAGATCTTGCACATCAAGCACTGGCTTGACTCACCATGGCCAGGTAGGGGTGTGTAGTGTGTATACACTTGTATGTGCCCTGAAATCTATTTGACTTGACATTAATACTTAACTCTACAGGTTTCTTCACTCTGGATGGTCAACCCAAGAGCATGAGCTGTCCATCCACTGGTCTCAATGAAGAAGTGCTCAGTCACATCGGTCAGGTGGCTTCCTCTGTGCCTGTGGAAGATTTCACTATCCACGGAGGTACCTTTTTACTCTCATCTCTGCATATACAGTTGGAGTCAAAAGCTTACATACACCTTGCAGAATCTGCAAAATGTTAATTATTTTACCAAACTTAGAGGGATCATACAAAATGCATGTTATTTTTTTATTTAGTAGTGACCTGAATATATTTCACATAAAATATGTTTATATATAGTTCACAAGAGAAAATAATAGTTGAATTTATAAAAATGACCCTGTTCAAAAGTTTACATACACTTGATTCTTAATACTGTGTTGCTGCCTGAATGATCCACAGCAGTTTTGTTTTTTTGGTAAGTGATAGTTGTTTCCGTTGTTAAGTCCCTTGTTTGTCCTGAACAGTTAAACTGTTCTTCAGAAAAATCCTTCAGTTCCTACAAATTCTTTGGTTTTTCAGCATTTTTGTGTATTTGAACCCTTTCCAACAATGACTGTATGATTTTGAGATCCAGCTTTTCACACTGAGGACAACTGAGGGACTTATATGCAACTATTACACAAGGTTCAAATGCTCACTGATGCTTCAGTAGTAAAAACTCTGCTTTAAGAGCCGGGGGGAATTTGTGGGACCTGAAGGAATTTTTAGAAGAACAGTGGGTAGTTTAACTGTTCAGGACAAACAAGTAACTCATGAACGACTATCCCTAAACAAAAAAAAAACACAGCTGTGGATCATTCAGGTAACAACACAGTATTAAAAATCAGGGTCATTTTTATAATTTCAACTATGATTTTCTCTTGTGGACTATATGTAAATGCCTTTTATGTAAAATTTCTTATTCAGGTCTGTACTAAATAAAAAACAACATGCATTTTGTATGATCCCTCTTAGTTCGGTAAAATAATGAACATTTTGCAGATTCTGCAAGGTGTATATAAACTTTTGACCTTCTGTACATGCACACAGACATGAAAAGGCATTTTAAAAGCATGTAAGGAGCTGGCTATAATTACAGCTCCTATCTACTTGAATGCAGAAATACTAAAATCTCCAAAAAATCTGTTAAAAATTCTATCATAAAGTTAAAAATATTTTTTGCTGTAAGTCAGCATCTGTACTCATTCTCAGTCTTCTTGTAAGGTCTCACCCGTATCCTGAAGGGCAGGGCCACGATGGTGCAGAAGCGCTCTGTGGACTGGGCTCTAGGAGAATACATGGCCTTTGGTTCTCTGCTAAAGGAAGGCATTCATGTGCGTCTCAGTGGTCAGGATGTGGAGAGAGGGACCTTCAGGTGAGAACAGCTGCATCTTGTGCACCTGAATGAACTTGATTTGGAAGCAAGTCCATAGTCTACCTCTTTATCCCCATACAGTCATCGGCACCATGTGCTACATGATCAGCACGTCGACAAACGGACCTGCATTCCCATGAACTACATCGACTCGAACCAGGCTCCTTATACCGTGTGCAATAGCTCCCTTTCAGAGTACGGGGTTCTTGGTGGGTATAAACCGAAAGAACAGAAGAAGCTGCACATTTTATGCCTACTGAACAAGCATGTCCTGAGGTCTGTCTCTTTGTGTGCAGGTTTTGAGCTTGGCTTTGCAATGGCAAGTCCTAACGCTCTTGTGCTCTGGGAGGCTCAGTTTGGAGACTTTCATAACACAGCCCAGTGCATCATCGACCAGTTCATCTCCCCCGGCCAGGCCAAGTGGGTCCGACAGAACGGCATTGTCCTACTGCTGCCTCACGGCATGGAGGGCATGGTGAGGTTTCATCCTAAATCCACTTCTGAGCTTGCATCTTCTCATCATTTGCTTTTTACATTACTTTCTTGGTGATTTTTCCAGGGACCAGAGCACTCCTCCGCTCGTCCAGAGAGATTCCTGCAGATGTGCAATGATGACCCTGATGTTTTCCCAGTAAATCTCCAGCTTTAAAAAAAAAAAAAATTCAACCAAACACAATATTTACTATGAATATCATTCTAGTCCTGACACTCATTTGTTTGACACAGAAAATTACTGAGGACTTTGCCGTCCGGCAGCTTTATGACTGTAACTGGATTGTGGTCAACTGCTCCACTCCTGCAAACTACTTCCATGTTCTTAGGAGGCAGATCCTTCTGCCCTTCAGAAAGCCTGTAAGAGACATTTCACTCGCCAGGCTGGAGGTCATGTTTTTTTTTTGTGGAAAATCGCAGATTTTTTTTCTTATATGTATATTAATATGTACATTGTGTATATTATGTATATTAAATTCTTTATTTTTCTATTTAGTTATGTGTAATTGAATAGCTTTTTTTATGTACAGTAAAACTTGCTAGTTTTGTCCAATTTGTGAGCTAAACTTTCTTTTTAAGTATTTTAATTTTTTTCAGTGATTCAGTCTAAATGGCTCACATATCATTTTGAATTAATTCATTAACCAATCCATGTGAATTAAAATTGAAAAGTCATGAAAATGTATTCAGCAAATGCTATGGGATTTAAAATAAAAATTCTGTCATTAATTGCTCACCATCATGTTGTTCCAGACTCGTAAGAACTTTGTTCATCTTCGGAACACAAATTATTTTTTTTTTTGTTGGTGAAATCTGAAAGCTTTCTGACCCTGCATAGACAGCAATGCAACTACCATGTTCAAGGCCCAAAAGGGTAGTTAGGATATTGTTAAAATAGTCCATTGACATTGGCGGTTCAACCGTAATTTTATGAAGCTAAAAGAATACTTTTGTACCTTTCTGGGCCTTAAACGTGGTAGTTGCATTGCTGTCTATGCAGGGTCAGAAAGCTCTTAGATTTCATCAAAAATATCTTAATTTGTGCTCTGAAGGTCTTACGGGTTTGGACCGATATGAAGGTGAGGGGGAGTTTTTTTTTTGGGTGAATTATCCCTTTAATCTTTCTTTCTGTTTGCTCTAGCTCATTATCTTCACGCCTAAATCACTGCTACGTCACCCAGAGGCCAAGTCAAGTTTTGATGACATGTTACCAGGTTTGTCCATTTGAAATCTTGGCAGTCATACAACGTCCTAAAGAATTTCTTAGTAACATTTGGGTGTTTTTGGGTTTGATTAGGCACACACTTCAGGCGTCTGATTCCAGAAGAGGGAAGTGCGTCGCAGAATTCAGCTGGAGTGAAGCGTGTCATCTTCTGCACAGGGAAAGTTTATTACGACCTCACCAAAGAACGAAAAACCAGAGGCCTGGAGGACACAGTGGCCATAAGCCGCATTGAGCAGGTACCTGAATAAACTTTAGTTTTTATATTTAATTAATGGTCTGTTTGTACACAGAATTATAATTTTCGATGCCTGCATCCTAAAGTATGTCAAAGATGTGTTTGATGACTTAAATGTATTATTGTCTAGCTATCTCCGTTCCCGTTTGACCTGGTGAAAGCTGAGGCAGAGAAGTATCCGCAGGCTCAGCTGCTGTGGTGCCAGGAAGAGCACAAAAATCAAGGCTACTATGACTACGTCAAACCACGCATCAGCAGAACCTTCAATAACACCCGTCCCGTTTGGTAACTCATATCTTTAAATTAATCTGAAGAGTGAATCTCACTAAATCTCTCAAGAACTAGGTCATATTTTAATTCAAAATCTTTTATTTGGCGTAACGACAGTAAAGCCTTGTGTAAAGTAAATATTTTCATGATTTTTTTGCATTACTGTGATGGGGATATATATACACTACTAGTCAAAAGTTTTTGAACAGTGAAATTTTTCAAGCCTGCATTTATTTATTCCAAAGTACAGCAAAAACAGTACAATTTTAAAATATTTTTACTGTGTAAAATAACTTTCTATTTGAATATATTTTAAAATATAATTTATTCCTGTGACTTCAAAGCTGAATTATTTTAGCATCATTACTCCAGTCACATGATCTTTCAGAAATCATTCTAATATTCTGATTTGCTGCTCAAAAAACATTTATTATTATTATTATTATTATTATTATTATTATTATTATTATGTTGAAAACATCTGAGTAAAATTTGTTCAGGTTTCTTTGATGAATAGAAAGTTCAGAAAAACAGCATTTATCTGTAAATCTTTTGTACCATTATAATTGTCTTTATCTTCACTTTTGATCAATTTTAAGCATCCTTGCTAAATAAAAGTATTAATTATTATCATTTCCATAAAATAAATTATACTGACTCCAAGCTTTTGAATGATATAGTATATAATGTTACAAAAGCTTTTTATTTCAGATAAATGCTTATCTTTGGATCTTTCTATTCATCAAAGAATCATGAACAAAATGTACTCAACTGTTTTAAATATTTATTATAATAATAAAAAAAGTTTCTTGAACAGCAATTTAGCATATTAGAATATTTCTGAAGAATCATTTGACACTGAAGACTGGAGTAATGATTATGAAAATTCAGCTTTGATCACAGGAAAAAATTACTTTTTAAAATATATTGAAATAGAAAACAGTTATTTTAAATAGTAAAAATATTTACACTTTTGCTGTTTTTTGCTGTATTTGGAATCAAATAAATGCAGGCTTGGTGATCAGAAAAAAACTTTTAAAATCTTACCGCTCAAACTTTTGACTGGTAGTGTGTGTTATATATTATTATTATTATTATTATTATTATTATTATTAATCAATTTTCTTTATTCCTATTTAGAGATTTTACTATAAAAATGACTGCATTACAAATAAAAAAAAAGTAATGGTTTTTAATGGCTAAATACTGTTTTTTTTATATATGTTTTTAGTAATACAAATAAATGAATAATTATTATATTTATATTTACAATATAATAATAATTAAATATAAATTATTTAATAAATTTTTAAACATTTAATGTAATTCAATTGAATTGGGCTGACCTGAAGTTTTCGTGCTATGTATTTATGCAACAGTATTTGTACCCAATTATCACTTGTGTTGCTAATGCAGTGTGTATAATAATGCATCATTATATAATGTATGTAAGACCTCATTTCTAAGTCTCTTCCGATAAAAGCATCTGCTAAATGAAAACATGCATTTACAATTATATTTACATATATTCTTCTCAGGTATGCTGGCCGAGAGCCTGCAGCTGCCCCCGCCACAGGCAACAAGAAGGCTCATCTTGTGGAGCTGGAGCGGTTCCTGGACACAGCGTTCAACCTGGATGCCTTCCAGGGCCAGTCCTAACCACCTCTCCCCATCTACTCCCTTCATTTCCATCCCTCTGTCCCTCGTTTTTCAGGAAACTCACACCCTGCTGTTAGCGTTAGAGGGCAGGCCGGCAGCTAGGAATCTCCTGACCTAAGCACAGGTTTGCTTTGCACTGTACAGTACGTTTGAGAGGCCTATCTATGCAGGTTTACTGAAAGAATGCAAGCTTTTAGCAACTACATGGTAATGGGATTAATTTGCATGCATTGATGATGGATTTAATAGAGCCTTAAAGTGAGATCCTTAATGATACAAATAATATTTAATTTTGAATACGCACAAAATCACACACAACCGTGCAAGAAAATGTTGCACCATCCGTTACAGAGTTGGCATGGACGTCTTACAGAAATGAGACATGAAAGCATGAGAGCGTTAAAGGGCATGCATGAAACTCTATGCATTTTTAAATTATTGTGAAAAAGGAACTAGTTAGCTTGCCTGCATTTAGCAGTTTTATAATATAACTTAATGTAAAGACACCCTATCCTTCATCCTCATCTTCATCTCTCCCGTTCACCCTCTAAACACTCAGTGCCAAATTATAATGAACTTCAGTAGATGAATTCAAAGACTGAATGCTGAAACAATCATTTTATCTTTATCTTTAAAAAAACAATAAACTGAGAATGAGATTAAGCAGCAAGCAGAAGGACTCTCTTCAGGACATTAAATAAAATGATTTATTTATTTTCTTAGTCTTATGTTTATTCCAGACTACTGTTATAATATTTCATTCAATAAAGCGTCTCATTCCAGTCTGGTTGCTTGTTTGTACTAATAAGTGATGCAAGAACAAATTTAACATGAACACAGATTATTTTTGCATTTAATAAAGACGTGTCTTGTGCACTTTATCGAATGATACTAAGGCCTTTGATTAATATGAATCTTGACTGAGTACTATAAAGTACTTAAATTAAGGTAAACAATTAAGTGTATATGACACCTTTGGTCCAAAAACAAATATATTACATACAGCAGGTTTTTTTTTTTTTTAGTATTGTTACTTCATTACTCCGATACATTCAAATCAGCTTTACATATTTAATACTGCTGAACTGTTTTTTCACAGTAGCCAGATAGATTTACAGTAAGCTAGCCATATGGCCGATCTTCAATTTGATGAATCCGTACACATCTGTTGGTGAGTGATGTTTACTAGTGTATTGTTGACAATACTCCTTCAGCCATTTGTACAGTTTATCTGTTGAGGAAAAATAAAAGTAGAAATTAAATAAAATTTACATGCATAAAAAATAACTACATAAGCATACACTACCATTTAAAAGTTTAAAGGAATAGTTCACTTTCAGAACAAAAATTTACAGATGATGTACTTACCCCCTTGTCATCCAAGATGTTCATGTCTTTCTTTCTTCAGTCATAAAGAAATTGTTTTTTGAAGAAAACGTTTCAGGATTTCTCTCCATATAATGGACTTCTATGGTGCCCCCGAGTTTGAACTTCCAAAATACAGCTTCAAAGGGCTCTTAATGATCCCTAGATAAGAAGGGTTTTATCTAGCGGAACGATCGGTTATTTTCTAAAAACATTTACAATTCATATACTTTTTAATCTCTACACAGAGTACACACAGAGCTAGACAAGACAAGCTTTTGAGGTTAAAAAGTATATAAATTGTTTTTTTGTTTTTTTGTTTTAGAAAATGACCAAACGTTATGCTAAATAAAACCCTTCTTTCCTCGGCTGGGATCGTTAAGAGCCATTTGAAGCTGCATTTCAGAAGTTCAAACTCTGGGCACCATAGAAGTCCATTATATGGAGAAAAATCCTGAAATATTTTCCTCAAAAAACATAATTTCCTTACGAATGAAGAAAGAAAGACATGAACATCTTGGATGACAAGAGGGTGAGTACATTATCTGTAAATTTTTGTTCTAAAAGTGAACTACTCCTTTAAGGTCAGTAGGATTTGTAATGATTTTGCAATAAGTCCTTGCCCTTACTCACCCAAACTTGTCAACAAGGCTACTTTACAATGAATGCAGCCGGTGATGAAGCTGAAAGCAGCACGTTCACTGCAAGTAGGCTTTGACTATTTAATTTTACTTAAAGGTTGTATCAGCGATTTCTAGCCTGAAACATAAAGTGTCAATTTCAGCTGACCTTTATTCACAATCGGCTTGCTGCCTGCCCCATAAATTGTCTGTGGAAAAAAACGTGTCTCTCTGGTCAGCCTAGGGTCCGAGATATGCCAAAAAAACAATCGGCACTACCAACCTTTCCACACATAAACAAACAGTGTTCCAACCAATCTCCCTCACATCCCTGCTCCAGTAGGAAAGTCCACAACACCAAACCCCTGACGCTGATTGGTTGGAACACTGTTTGTTTATGTGTGGAAAGGTTGGTAGTGCCGATTGTTTTTTTTGGCATATCTCGGACCCTAGGCTGACCAGAGAGACGCGTTTTTTTCACAGACAATTTATGGGGCAGGCAGCGAGCGAAAAAAGGTCAGCTGAAATTGACACTTTATGTTTTAGGCTAGAAATCGCTGATACAACCTTTAACAGTATTTTATGTATCCATTATACTGAAGAGAGCTTTTTGAGGGATATTGGTTTCCCTATGCTAGGGTGACCACCTGGAAATATATTTGTTGCGGGACATAGATGTGAGACAGATACATTTTCCACTCTTATGCTACGTAAATACTGATTACATCCGTTGTCATATGCGCCGATTTATGTTTCTGAGCGCGCACGTGTAAGCGAGAGAAAGCTCGTCCGTTTTGTCTGAGAGTAAAGAGAATCCACCTGCGAGAGAAGAGATTTGTGCTTGCGCATTTTAAAACAGCCCCGCATTACAATAATGTGGTCTAGACATTTGTAATTAAAATAACGCCGTAGAAACCGCCTCAAATTAAATATTATAATAAGAAGAAAGTCGCGTCTGAAAGCTGCATCATTTTTTTTAAATAGGCAAAAACTAAAGGAGAATATTGTGTTTTTCCAGTGGTACTAGATCACTTGATGAGGTCCACAAATCCTATGCGCGGTAACTTACCCCTGGTTTCACAGACAAGGCTTAAGACTTTTACTCAAGTCAGTTTGGAACTGGTGACTTGTAAGGGGCTAATTTTTCCTCATAAAGGTACTCGTTACACCTCTGATGGTATGTCCAGGGGTGGGCAAGTTCGGTCCTAGGAAGCCTTAGTTCTGCAGAGTTAAGCTCCAACCCTGAAAAAACCCTCACCTGCCTATACAGCCTTAGTAGAAAATTTTTCTTTAAAATAAAATTACTTAGATTTATATTTTTTACAACCTTACTATTGTGCTCTGTTATTAACTACCGACATTTAAGCTAAACCGCTTCTTGTTTGTTTTGATAGCAGTGTATGTACTTACCCACGGTCACGTTGTTTTTGGTCAGTATCGCATGCATTTCCCATACTTCGCTTGCAAGTGTTTTATTGCCGAAGGCGAAGTAAGCCATGTCTCGTTCGGCAGCCGCGGCAGCCATCAACTGGATGAGAGCTTTTGAAGACAAACACGTTCTGTTCTGTGCATTTATCACAATCCATCTATATGCAATTTCTCCAGATCAAACAGGAGGTGTGTGTGCTTTGTCTTCATTTACCTTTGAGGTTAGAATCCCCTTTGAAAGCGCCACAGCCCCAGTTGCCCGTTGCGATGGCTGTTTTCGGGTTTCCTTGGAATCCCACGAATGCCTTTGAGAGTCACACAGTAAATGCTGAATGACCACACCTCACAATATAAAATTTTTAAGCTGGCAAACTGCTAAAATTAGTACCTTGTTGAGTTCTCGTGTTATGTTCTCTTTGGTGTACTGATCCTTCGGGTTCTTGAACTCAAGAGCATCAATGGCAACGATCTGCCGATAACGTCTCTTCCACGTATCCCTATGAATGAATGTGACACGATTGTATACCTATTTATTTACATTACAAGTCAAAAGATTTGGGGTAATATAGTGAAATATTATTACAATTTATAATAACTGTTTTCTATTTGAATATATTTTAAAGTGTAATTTATTCCTGAAATGCAAAGCTGAATTTTCAGCATCTTTACTCCAGTCTTCAATGTCACATGATTCTTCAAAATTCATTCTAATATGTTGGTTTGCTGCTCAAGAAATATTTATTTTTTTATTATCAGTGCTAAAAACCTGCTTACTGCTTGATATTTGTGTGTAAACAATGATGCACTACCAATCAAAAGTCTGCTGACAGTAAAAACAGTTCTAATGTCACAAAAGATTTCTGATTTCAATAAATGGTGTTCTTTTTTAACTTTAAATTCATTAAAGAATTCTGAAGAAAGTGCATTACAGTTTTCACATTCATAACAAAAATAATTATTATGGGATGTGTAAGTCTTCATCAACCGGTCAACTGGATTGATGCTTTTTATATTCTACATTGTGCACATGCTTTTAGAGAATGCAAAGAACGACTGGTTCTTTTGGGATGTAGTTTGGGCAAGTGTAAAAAAAAATAGACCTAGATAGATCAGTACTTATTAAAAACAGCAGTCATTTTCACTTGCATGAAGAAACAATTACAGTTACAGAAATGCTATATTAATCTATATCAATATCTACTAAAGCAAAAGTAAGTACATTGTCATTCAGTGTAACATTTTTTATGTAAAAATTCAAGCAAATATGCCCGAGACCTACAATCCTTCCTCCTTTTTTGTCCTTGACTGATCACAATACCTGAATATTAAAATGATTTTTGAAAAACTCAACAAAAGCTCTTGAATTTTGTGTATTTGTCATAAATACTTACCTCTTTGTGCGATCTATGTTTGGACTCCCCCAAGAAAAGCTTCTGCTATAGCCAGATGATAAGCTGTACATCTGAGGACCTGATGACATAAAAGAGATTGACTAATGATGAAAAAAATGTCATGTAAAAATCAACACTAGGAATGGCTCCCACAAAAAATATATATATATATATATATATATTTTATCATATCACTTTCATGCTCGAAATATGTTTATTTGTGTATTGTAAACAAGTTTATATGTGCATAACCTATTTATACTGGCTGTGTTGCAGGCTTGAAATTTACTAATACTGTAAATCCAGGTTTTCTCTGAACGTGGGACAGAATGACATAATTTTTATTTTACATTTATGCATTTGGATTTATGCACTTTGATCCTTTTGTCCAAAGTGACTTACTTTGCATTCAAGTTATACTTCATTTTTTTTTTTTTTGCATTTTTGCATATCCCTGTAAGTGACTGAAAGCTGTTTTAGTTTTCTTACCTGTGATCATAAGGCACTCATTATCAGCCAGTTTCTCCGTGAAGAGTCTGGCCACGATCAGCTCTGGACACATGAGGAAGAGGATCTCCTCCTGAACCAGTCCTGACCCTAGCACTCCACCACCGATATATTTGCTGGCAAAGTCCACCTGTGCAGAACAACATGACGTAGATAAAACCTATATGAAGAACAGGTACAAAACTAATGGTTAGATGAAACTGACCTGCAGCATCCCCGTTCCCTCATGCTCAATGGATCCTTCTGCAGAGATGTGAAGGTTCCTCAGGGGCATCTTCTGTCTAAAGTCCAACACGATCAGTAAGAGGCATGTCAACTCACTTTAGTCTATTTACTGTATATCTGGTGCAACTTACTTATTCCAATCAGGCATCTTTGGAATGCAAATCCTTTCAAAACTAACCAGTCCATCTGGTGTTGATGCTGTTAAAGGACATTAAATATTAAGTTGAAATGAAAATAAATTCCTTGCTCATCCTTTGAAATATTTGCATGTGTCACTGCCATACAGTCCCTATCAAAATTTGCAAGGATGCATTAAACTGATCAGAAGTGACAGTGAAGACATTATGTTCCATTTTAAATGCAAATCAAATCCTGAAAAAAGTATCACGGTTTTCACTAACACATTAAGCAGCACAACTGTTTTCAACATTGATAATATTAAGAAATGTTTCTTGAGCAGCAAATCAGCATATTAGAATTATTAATGAAGGATCATGTGACACTGAAGATTGGATTAATGATGCTGGAAATCAGCTTTGCATCACAGGAATAAATTACATTTAAAAATATACTGCATCAGTAAACAGTTATTTTAAATTGCAATTGTAGTATTACTGTTTTTACTGAATTTTTCAACAAAAATAAATGCAGTCTTAGATGAGTGCACAAGACTTTTCAAAAATACTTCAAAAATCTTAACATCCCCTAACTTTTGAACTATAGTGTACAGACAGTAGTTGTGTGTTTGGCGTGTTCTCAGTACCTGGATCTTGATCATGACTTTCTTTTGTCACTGTGTCGAAGTAATGGAAAATGGCCCTCAGTTTCTCTACTTTCTGGTCTAATCTGTCTTGTAGTCTCTCATTAGCAAATAGGCTACAGCAAAAAAATATATATGTATATTATAAATTGAACCGGTACAAAACCAGTATTTTCAGCAGATCAAAATGAAACATTAAATGCAATGTGATCAGTGCATCACCTGCTGAAGTTAATGGTGGGGAAGTTGGCGTATTCTGAACCATGTTTAGTGTTGTTCCTGTGAGGGAAGGTGCAGAAGAATGCGTTTGCTAACAGACAAGAAATCTGCTGCTGAGACATTGTTATGGCCTGGTTCTGTTGCGGTCGCAGGAGAGGGATGGGCTGGAGACAGAAAGTTGCTACTTGTCAGATGTATGTGCAATATAAACACGATGAAATTGCATAAAAGCATCTGCCAAATGCTTAATGTCAATTTAATGTGGTCACAGTTTACAATGTTTACTGGACCTTTGCATTATTGTCTTAAAAAGACCCTAGAAAGTCTTTGCAAAACTGTGAGAAATGAGCACAAAGGGGGAATTTGTGCCCATTACATTTAATGTGATATACTGGTGCTTTGCAAAAGTAGTCATACCCCTTCATTTTTTTTCACATTCTGTCATGTTGCTGCCTTATGTTAAACTGCTTTTAATTATTAAAATATTACTTTAATTATTCCCACATCAATCTACACTCCATACACCATACAAAATTATTCATAGCCTTATCTGGGACAGTTGAAATTTAGCTCAGGAGCATTCATGTCACTTGTAGTACCAGGGGCGCCGCTCACAATTTTGGGCCCTATGACAAAATATGAGGTTGGGCCCCCCCTACCAAACCAAAGCAGATCTCTGGGGGCCCCTAAAGTGTGTGGGCCCTTAGAATTGTCCTAACTTTCCCCCCCTTAGCAGCGCCCCTGTGTAGTACGCTTGTTACCCTGTGTCAAATTCAATTAAATGGCACACACGTCTTAGAAAAAGATCCAACAGCTGAAAATGCATATCAAACCAAAAACCAAAGCCTTAAGGTTAAAAAAAAAAATGTCTGTAGAGCTCAGAGACAGGATTGCATCAAGCCACACATCTGGGGAGGAGTTCAGAAAAAAATCTGCTGCATTGAAGCATGTAGCCTCCATTAGACTTAATGGAAAAAGTTTGAAATAACCAAGACTCTTGCTAGATCTGGCTTCCTGGCCAAACTGAGCAATTAATGGAGAAGGGCTTTGGTTAGACTGGTGACCAAGAAGCTGATGGTCACTCTAGTTGAGCTCCGTGATCATATATGCAGATGGCAGAAACTTACAGAAGGTCAAGACACATGAAAACACACTTGGAATTTGCAAAAAAAAAAAAAAACACCTAAAGGACAAGATTCTGTGGTCTGATGAACCTCGATTCCAAGAATCATGTTTGAAGGAAACTAGAAACTGCTCATCACCTGCAGAGTACCATCTCAAAAGTAAAGTGTTCTGTTAGAAGTTGTAGAAATGTATGAAGTTGCGACAATTCTGTTTTTGCTGATAAAAATAAATAATTTAAAGCAGTTTAACGTAAGGCAGAAACATAAACTGTAGGGAAAAAAATGAAGAATTGTATATTGAATATTACAGAAACATTTGATAACTAAACTTCTGACCAAAACAAAAATCATGCTGTGTGGACCAGACACATTGTAAAACTTTTATAAAGTATGTTTACAACATTACAGGATTCTTAATTAACACAGTGTCTTAACAAAATGTAGGAACCTGTAACATACCTGTTTAATGAGAGCAGGTAACTCAAGAGCTAGTTTGGCCATCTTTGGGATCAGTGAACTGAGATTATTTTCCATTTTGTGTAAGCGCTGTAGAGCAATTGCATAAATCAATCTGTGTATTTTCAAATTAATATTTACTTGTCCTCTGATATAGAGAATGATCCACCAACCTGACCGTAATGATAAAGCGCATCGAATGTCCACTTGCCCTTGTTGTTGGAATTGTAAGACATTATTGCAGTCTACAAACAGACAAAAGACAGATAAAACATCACATGTTTAGCTAGTGTAATTGACAAGTCATTGTTTAGTGTTACAGTACCTCAACATCCCCAATAGAGTTACTGCCTTTGGTGAGCTTGAGCAATGCATTATATGTGGCTTCCCAGCGAGAGGGTGGTGCATAGGCCTTGTTGTGGGACTGAGACCGTGGCTATGGGGAATAATCATTATACTGAATATAATGAACTTTAGAGAGAGAGATTTGTTCAAAAGCACTCTGGATGCTCATACTTACATACAGATGTGGTAACTTCACATGGTTGGAATCCCAAACATGAGTCCTTTCATAAGGGACAATCAAACATCTTTCGAAATATTTCATCTGCTCAGACAAGCCAATAACAAGAATTATTAGCAAATCCATATTTATAGCACACTTTAAAATGATTAGAATACTAGAACTGAATGAAGTTTGATTCTTACATCTATCATTATTCTATGTCCCATCAGTTTCTTGTCAAACTCTGCGGAGAAGTCTTGCATTTTTTTGAGGTTCTGAATGGGATATGTGGGTCCCAGCTGTATCCCAGGCTTTGATCTTGTTCCTGAGCTGGAAGCATCTAAGGAATAATTTGAAGTGTACATGGGTGATCCTTGAGAGGGCCGGTTTGAGCTGCTTTCTCCAGATGCACTGTGGGTTGGTTTGGAGTTTTGGACCTCATCAGTTTTGGCTTTTTTGTTAATTTTCTCTGTATTCTCAGTTGATGTAGACGTTTTTTCTCGTGCCTCATTCCTTCCGCTGTCAGCAGGCCTAGGTGTAGATGTTTTTGTATCCACTTGGCCTGCGGTTTCATTAGATGCAGGCTGGTGTGTGGCCCCTTTACCCATGGAATTAGCGGATGAGTGCTGTTTTTTGGGATTTCCACTTGATGATGGATCAACAGTGTTTCCACTGTTATCCCAGTTAAAACATCCCCTCATTCCATCGCTGTTGTTTCTGTCTGACATCTAAGGCCAAAATAAAAGAAAAACATCAGTCTTAAAAGTAAAGCAAATACATGTATGGACTTGACAGGTTTTTTAATGTTCTGTCATGTTTACTATTAGTGGGCAAAATATTTAGGATTTGGTATTTTGGAAACGTATGCCGTGGTAAACTTTCAGAGTAAAAATAGAAAAATCAAGATCCACACACAGCAAGATATGGACTACAACAATTATAGAGATGCCACAAAAATTCTTCAAAAATTTCTGAAGATCCAGGACTTTATAAAAATTGCATCTACAACAGATTAGTGGCATATTAATGGTGATAATGTCAATATATAATGTAATAGTTATAAGTGTTTTTAATAACACAGCTATGTCATAATTATTCAACCCCTATTAAACATTGCTGTTTTTAGTCACTTATTTGTATGGTGGGGAACAAAATTTGGGAAGACAATTAAACCTTTAGAAAACAGAATAAGCTTGAGGTGTTACACATAAATACAGTTAGCCCATGCATGTTTGAGTTGAAGTAGCTCTCTAGTCAATAGAGCTCTCACAAAAGCTATAGAGAAGAAATAAATGTATTACTTTAAAAGATGATTTCCAAGACATTAAAAGTTCCTAGAGACAGAGCTGGCAGCCTTATTCCTTAGTCTAAAATGTGTTGTACCTGAAAAAGGGTGTTGAGGGTGTTCAACAAAAAAGCACAATATCATAAATAAAATGTTTGATCAGAACAACTGAGGAAAATCCTGAAATGCACAGCCATGACCCAAAAGGTGGAAAATCATTTCAATGCAGAGTAAAAGCCAAGCCAAACACAAGATAAGCATGGCTTTCATGTCGAGGCATCTTGCTGAATGCCACTCTTGACCAAAAACAACATAAAACGCTGACTTGAACATGATAATATTCATTTAGATAGACCTGTGGAGTTCTGGAAGAATGTTTTATGGAGTGATGTGACCAAGCTTGAACTTTTAAGACCCATGGATCAATGTCTGGTGCAAAAAAGACAAAGCATATAAGCAGAAGAACACAAATAACATTACATTGAGGTGGACCAGTCCTGTTACAGGGGCGTTTTACTATTTCAAGAAGTGGAAATCCAGACCGGATTCTCTGACGTGATGCCTTTAGTGCAAAGACTGACGTTAATGAACAATGGACTTTACTGCAGGACAATCATCCCAAAGTATACATCCAAATCTACTTAAGCTTGGTTCAGGGATCAGTCATAGAATGTTCTTGAGTGGCCTGTTCAGTCTCATTGAAAATAACTGGTTACATTTGAACAAAACAGTGACAAAGTGAAAACCAATAATTATCAGTGATCTGAAAGCCTTTTCAGGCGAGGAATGGGTCAGGATCGCGGTAGAGAGGTGACAGAAGCTTCTAAGCACTTCCAAGCTATGTTCATTGTTAAAGAGTAAAATATTCTGCATTAAATTTGACTTTTGTGGGTTGAATAATTTTGAACATGAACGTTTAGAGCCAATTCAAATTTTTCCATTATTCATCAACTTAGCTACACAGAATTACTCAAATGTGTATTAATGCCTTTGTTTAATTGTTTTCACAAAATTGTGTTCTCTGCAGCAACAAAAACCATGTCTTACAGGTCAAGGGGGTTGAATAATTTTGATTGCAGCTGTAGCAGTTTTGTGTGGCCTCTGAATAGCTATTTGATCTGAGTTTCTTTGCTTGTATCTTGTGTGCGGATCTACGCACTTGAGGGCATTTACTCTTTCTTCCTGAAAGTGTGTTTGGCTCTACCCTTCTTTTTTCCTATTTTTCTTGTTCAAACTTTCAGGGTAACCAAGACCTCACTTGAGTACGGAAACGACAGGAAACACGCATAGGTAGGACGTGGTAAAATAATAATAATAATAAAATAAAATAAGTTTATTTACACGTACATATGTCTTGTACAAAAGGGAAAATGCTAAAATAGCGAATCTCCTCTCTTTCATTTTAATTAGTACTTAGTCATATACACTATGTAGTGCTTTAATAATTGTTCTGTGGCATTTCTAGCTCTTTCAGTTTCGATTTGACTAACTATGTGTAAGTTACAGTCAAATGCGCGGTTTTTAAAAGCACCTCAGTGTGATTTCGCGAAGTTTTAAAACTGATATGTGTGAAACAGAATGTTCAAAACCTGGTAAATGACATCTACTCACTTGTTCGGCTGTTGTAGTCCGTGTAGTTGTCGTCCAGTGTCTGTGAAAGCTTGTGATTCTCGTGTGACCAGAACGAAAGTGAACGCACAAGAATGAAACCTTGAGCTGTGGCAGTTCCTGAGAACTGCAGGATATGAGCGATTACGAGATGCAGAAACACCACAGGCATTTATTTCTAAAACAGACATTTAAGAAATTTTGTCATAGTGTTTCCTGGTCAAAACAGCTACAGGAGTCCTTTTATTGAGCTCTCACCTTTGGTCACGTGACTGTTGTTGTTCCCTTTAACCGCCAGATGGCGCTACACTTCAATATGCTTTAGTTGAGGGCGGTGTTTGCTAAATCATCGTTGCTGTCAGTATTTCTCATATTTTTTTTATAAATTCAACTATTATATTCCCTTGTGGACTATATGAAAACATAATTTATGTGAAGTATCTAATTCAGGTCAGTACTAAATAAACAATAACATGTATTTTGTATAGGCTAATCCCTCTTATTTTAGTAAAATAGCATTTTGCCGATTCTGAGAGGGGGGTGTAAACTTTTGACCTCAACTGTACGCTGAAGCAAAGTGGCCATTTATTAGATACAGACAGAGATGCTGTAACGGGGAAGGTTAGGACGATTTAAAGTAGAGTAGGCCTGGATCTAGAGCGGTGCCCCTGGGTACATAAAACTTTGAAACTGTTAAAAAGTGGTAACAGATGCTAAATTGTCATTTATAAAAATAATAAACAAGCGGAAACACTCTCTTCAGAAGAGATTTATTTAGTTTCTTAGGCTTATGTTTATTACAGACTTTTTTTGTACCACAAACCTTGAAACAAGAGAACTACAAATTGAACAAAAAAGTTTTTGCTTTAAACAAGTGATATGTATTAGATTATGCTAAGGCATTTTATATCAATCTTATAAAGCTACAAAGCATTTTACTTAAGGTAAATATATTTCTGTGGCACCTGTGTTTCAAAAAGAAATACATTTTAAACAGCGATCTTGTATTAGTTACAAGTGCAGCTTTACATTTTTTAAGATTGCCAAACTGTTTTTGACTACTTTTCTCTAAAATTAGCTTGTATGGATCTGACAGCAGCCAGTCAGATTTACAGTAAGCTAGCCATATGGCCAATCTTGAATTTGATGTATCCGTACACATCTGCTGGTGAGTGATGTTTACTAGTGTATTGTTGACAATTTGTACAGTTTATCTGTTAAGAGAAGAAACAATCAAATAATGCTTCATATTCATGTTACCACCGTGGTTTTAGTTTATCTTTGGATTAGATGTTACTCTAAATTAAAAAAAGGAACTATTTTGAAAATGTCACATGTACATTATGTACATTAAAAAATGTACATTAAAAAAATTGCAACACTATACAGCCAATTATTTAAGTAGATTCAAAAAAATCAGTTTCAATCAAAAAATATGTTTATAAAAATAAAACTATTCTAAAAATCTATAGGAGAAAATGAATAGGATTGTTATTTGTTGAACCCTACTATTAGGGATGTAACGTTATTATCAATATCGTCGTGGTATCACAATAGCAAAACTCTCTTGATGTTATCGTGGTTACATGACGATATGAAGCGATAGGTATTCTGTGCAAAAAGTGTAGTTTTTAAAATATATTCAAACTTCCTATTCTAACATAAAAGATCGTTTAAGTTGTGTTTTGGGCCATTATGCTTTGGCCCAGTATCTGTCAAACAAACTAAAACCAAAAGCACAATATGGCTCAATCCCTTCATCAAGTCAGTTTTCGACTGCGTGTTTCAAAGCGAAGCACACACTTCGTTCAGTCGATCAGCTTGTGATCCAGTGTTTTCCGCGCCTCAGATCGGCTCCATTCACAGTGAATGTAATGAACTCATTTATTGCATGTACTGTGAGTTTAGCACATGCTTTATTTTCGTGGCAGATAATTACAGCAGCTAGTAGTTTAAATGGGTAACATTACTGAAGTACAAATTTAAAATCAAGTAAGAAGTATTGCAATTTCCCTACTGTAGTGTAAAACAAAAATAATAATAATATACCTATGAAATATTCATCTTCATTTATTTTACAGTGCAGCTGTTTAACAATATATAGCTATTGCTGTCCTAGGAATAACAATAAAATAAAATTGTTATTGTTATTATTATTATTTTTATATTCTAATTTGTTTGGCTTCCTAAAACACCAGTGTGAATTTAAATTAGACAGAGACAGTATATCACAAATAAAAAGAGGGTGGAGTCCCCTTTAAAGTTCAAGTACAAATCAATTCACTGACTTAAGTTTTCTTAAATTTAAGAAAATGGGTTGGAGCTTTTCATTTTGAACTCTCAATGTGCATTAGATACAATCATTTAAAATGTATTTAAAGTCTTCATTTGTCTTTTTTTTTTAAATATCGCAATAAATATAATAGGGAATTCATATTGTGATATTATTGTATCATGAGATTTTGATATCATTATATCCCTAATTGTGTTCTTGTATTATCTACCATCATGTAAGCTAAACTGCTCCTGGATTGTTTTGATAGCAGTGTATGTACTTACCCACGGTCACGTTGTTTTTGGTCAGTATCGCATGCATTTCCCATACTTCGCTTGCAAGTGTTTTATCGCCAAAGGCGAAGTAAGCCATGTCTCGTTCGGCAGCCGCAGCAGCCATCAACTGGATGAGAGCTTTTGAAGACAAACACATTCTGTTCTGTGCATTTATCATAGTCTATCTATAGTTTGTGACTCCAGATCAAACAGGTGTGTGTGTGTGTGTGTGTGTGTGTGTGTGTGTGTGTGTGTGTGTGTGTGTGTGTGTGTGTGTGTGTGTGTGTGTTTTGTCTTCATTTCCCCTTTGAAAGCGCCACAGCCCCAGTTGCCCGTTGCAATGGCTGTTTTTGGGTTTCCTTGGAATCCCACAAATGCCTTTGAGAGTCACACAGTAAATGCTGAATGACCGCACCTCACAATGTCAAATTTTTAAGCTGGCAAACTGTTAAAATTAGTACCTTGTTGAGTTCTCGCGTTATGTTCTCTTTGGTGTACTGATCCTTCGGGTTCTTGAACTCAAGAGCATCAATGGCAACGATCTGCCGATAACGTCTCTTCCACGTATCCCTATGAATGAATGTGACACGATTGTATACCTATTTATTTACACTACAAGTCAAAAGATTTTGGGGTAATATAGTGAAATATTATTACAATTTATAATAACTGTTTTCTATTTGAATATATTTTAAAGTTTAATTTATTCCTGAAATGCAAAGCTGAATTTTCAGCATCATTACTCCAATGTCTTCAATGTCACATGATTCTTCAAAATTCATTCTAATATGTTGGTTTGCTGCTCAAGAAATATATATATTTTTTTATTATCAGTGCTAAAAACCTGCTTACTGCTTAATATTTGTGTGGAAACAATGATGCACTACCAATCAAAAGTCTGCTGACAGTAAAAACAGTTCTAATGTCACAAAAGATTTCTGATTTCAATAAATGGTGTTCTTTTTTAACTTTAAATTCATTAAAGAATTCTGTAGAAAAAAGTGCATTACAGTTTTACATTCATAACAATTGTGAAAAAATTATTATTATAGGATGTGTACATCTTCATCAACCGGTCAACTGGATTGATGCTTTTTTTATGTTAAATTTGTGCACATGCTTTTAGAGAATGCAAAGAACGACTGGTTCATTTGGGATGTAATTTGGGCAAGTATGAAAAATAGACCTAGATAGATCAGTACTTATTAAAAAAAAAAAAGAATATTTTTTTCATTAGTTTTCACTTGTATGGGGAACTGTAAGTTACAAAATGCTGTAATACCTTAACATTTTGGAATTCAGAGTCATCTATATTATATCTATTATTATTTAATGGATCGAAACAAAACTAATGGTTGACTTACTCCTCGTTTATAATACATACATGTAAATGGGTCAAAGACATTAAGATGTCCACGTCAAACAAAATTTTAAAAGTAAATTTATGTTCATAGAAAGCACACTACATGTAATTAAAAGAGTGTACTTTTGAAGTTTTTAGAGAATAAAATGTCAACATTTTGGTTGCAAATAATGTTACATCATTCAGTGTAACAATTTTTATGTAAAAATTCAAACAACATGCTTATTCTGATTTGTACATATTTAAAATATATAAAAGAATAAGGGAGCATATTAAATTTTAATGTATTTTTGTCACGTTTGAGAAGGAGGAGATCTGGGTCCAAATGCGGGGAAGAAGATTTTAATTAAATAAACACAAATAAACAGAACAAAAGGCTAACACGGCACAACACAACTTGAAACAATACAAAATAAACAGAACTGAAAACACGGTCAAAGATCCAGGGAACACAGAAACAAACCACACAGAAGACAATGCAGCCAGAATGAGCAGTGAGACATGTGCAGCTTTAAAGTCCGTATAATTGTGAACAGGTGTGAGTTGAGACAAGTGTAACGATCACAAGACAGGTGTGTACAATCAGGGAAGTGCAGTGCAAGGGGAACAGCGACCTCAGGTGGCTGAGGGAAAACCCCACAGCCCAGATCATGACATTACCCCCCCTCTAGGGAACGGCTTCCAGACGTTTCCAATGAAAAAAACAAAACAAACCATCTGGAGGGAGGAGGAACGATGGAAGGTGAATCAGGGGGAGGGATGGCGGGCCAGGCCCGTGCAGTGGAGGAACGTGAGTTGGCTTCGCCGCCAGAGGAACGCGAGTCGGCCTCGCCGCCAGAGCGTGAACGTGAGCTGGCATAGCTGCCAGAGGAACGTCAGCGGGCACCGCTGCCAGAGGAACGCGAGCCGGCATAGCCGCCAGAGGAACGCCAGCAGTCACCGCCGCGTCCGGCACAGAGAAAGCGGTCACCGCCGCGTCAGGAACAGAGAGAGCGGTCACCGCAGCGTCCGGAACAGAGAGAGCGGTCACCGCCGCGTCCGGAACAGAGAGAGCGGTCACCGCCGCGTCAGGAACAGAGAGAACGGTCACCGCCGCGTCAGGAACAGAGAAAACGGTCTCCGTCGCGTCAGGAACAGAGAGAACGGTCACCGCCGCGTCAGGAACAGAGAGAGCGGTCACCGCAGCGTCCGGAACAGAGAGAGCGGTCTCCGCCGCGTCAGGAACAGAGAGAACGGTCACCGCCGCGTCAGGAACAGAGAAAGCGGTCTCCGCTGCGTCAGGAACAGAGAGAGCGGTCACCGCAGCGTCCGGAACAGAGAGAGCGGTCACCGCAGCGTCCGGAACAGAGAGAGCGGTCACCGCCGCGTCCGGAACAGAGAGAGCGGTCACGGCCGCGTCAGGAACAGAGAGCGCGGTCACCGCCGCGTCCGGAACAGAGAGAGCGGTCACGGCCGCGTCAGGAACAGAGAGCGCGGTCACCGCCGCGTCCGGAACAGAGAGCGCGGTCACCGCCGCGTCAGGAACAGAGAGCGGTCACCGCCGCGTCCGGAACAGAGAGCGCGGTCACCGCCGCGTCAGGAACAGAGAGCGCGGTCACGGCCGCGTCAGGAACAGAGAGCGGTCACCGCCGCGTCAGGAACAGAGAGCGCGGTCACCGCCGCGTCCGGAACAGAGAGAGCGGTCACGGCCGCGTCAGGAACAGAGAGCGCGGTCACCGCCGCGTCCGGAACAGAGAGCGCGGTCACCGCCGCGTCAGGAACAGAGAGCGGTCACCGCCGCGTCCGGAACAGAGAGCGCGGTCACCGCCGCGTCAGGAACAGAGAGAACGGTCACCGCCGCGTCAGGAACAGAGAAAGCGGTCTCCGCTGCGTCAGGAACAGAGAGAGCGGTCACCGCAGCGTCCGGAACAGAGAGAGCGGTCACCGCCGCGTCCGGAACAGAGAGAGCGGTCACGGCCGCGTCAGGAACAGAGAGCGGTCACCGCCGCGTCAGGAACAGAGAGCGCGGTCACCGCCGCGTCCGGAACAGAGAGAGCGGTCACGGCCGCGTCAGGAACAGAGAGCGCGGTCACCGCCGCGTCCGGAACAGAGAGCGCGGTCACCGCCGCGTCAGGAACAGAGAGCGGTCACCGCCGCGTCCGGAACAGAGAGCGCGGTCACCGCCGCGTCAGGAACAGAGAGCGCGGTCACCGCCGCGTCAGGAACAGAGAGCGGTCACCGCCGCGTCCGGAACAGAGAGAGCGGTCTCCGCCGCGTCAGGAACAGAGAGAACGGTCACCGCCGCGTCAGGAACAGAGAAAGCGGTCTCCGCTGCGTCAGGAACAGAGAGAGCGGTCACCGCAGCGTCCGGAACAGAGAGAGCGGTCACCGCCGCGTCCGGAACAGAGAGAGCGGTCACGGCCGCGTCAGGAACAGAGAGCGCGGTCACCGCCGCGTCCGGAACAGAGAGCGCGGTCACCGCCGCGTCAGGAACAGAGAGCGGTCACCGCCGCGTCCGGAACAGAGAGCGCGGTCACGGCCGCGTCAGGTATAGAGAGGGCGGTCACGGCCGCGTCAGGAACAGAGAGCGGTCACCGCCGCGTCAGGAACAGAGAGCGCGGTCACCGCCGTTTCCGGAACAGAGAGAGCGGTCACGGCCGCGTCAGGAACAGAGAGCGCGGTCACCGCCGCGTCCGGAACAGAGAGCGCGGTCACCGCCGCGTCAGGAACAGAGAGCGGTCACCGCCGCGTCCGGAACAGAGAGCGCGGTCACCGCCGCGTCAGGAACAGAGAGCGCGGTCACCGCCGCGTCAGGAACAGAGAGCGCGGTCACGGCCGCGTCAGGTATAGAGAGGGCGGTCACGGCCGCGTCAGGAACAGAGAGGGCGGTCACCGCCGCGTCAGGAACAAAGATAGCGGTCGCCGCCGCTTCGGAAGTCCCGCAAGCGCGCTTCTGCGTGGCCGCCACCCCTCAGAAGAGCGCCTCCGCCCTCGCCGCGAAATACAGATCGTGACAGTCAGGACATTACCTCACCTTTTATGGCTGGGTCTCCAGTCCGGAGGATAAAGAACACAAATCATATAGATTAAAACATAGAACAAGAAAAAGCCAAAGGTGCTCGTTTTTTGTGCGTGAAAGTATGCGTTTTAACGAGTTTCAAACGTGCAATATAGAAAAACAAATCGAAAGTTAGAACGCGGATATTTTCCTGTAAACAGCTCGAGCATGTGACGTTTTCTACTGTTATCAGGAGATGCATTGATAATATATGATAATGCATTTCAAGAGACGAAATTTGAACAGCGGAAAATTACCTTTGCATTAAATAATTTAGCAGACATTAATAAAATAATTCGCGTATTGGCTTGAATAGTACTGAAAGCGTTTTTTTATTCTGTCAAAATCTATGAATATCATAAACTAATTAATTAAACAAAATCCAGTTGTAGTAGGAGAAAGAAAGGAAAACATGTATGTTGTGTAAAATCAAACTCAGAAAAATGCCCTGCATCCCATCTATTTTTATACATATATTTATACGTGCACTATGTAGTGCTTTTAATTTATACTCTCACTTTTGATTTCGTAAATTTTACTTTAAAAACAAACAAACAAAAAAAAGTGAAGCAGAATTGTGAGGGAAATGGTTGGTTGGCATTCGTCACGTTAAACACAAGATGGCGTCCATACTCCATTTATTTTAACCATTCACTACTTTTTAAAAACTGCTTATTCACGTTGAAATTCAGTTCGCTTTATGTGAATGTCATGTTAACAACAGAAAATGTCATTTAAATTGAATTAAAAATATCAAAACCGTGCTTTTTCTAACTACACTCTAAGAAAAAAGGTACAAAAGCTGTCGCTAGGACACTTTTGTACTTTATTAACTCCTAAAGGACTGCAAAAAAATGTCTTGTTTCCAGCCAAAATATCAAAAAAAAATCTTGAATCAGGAAGGATTTTCTAGACAAGTAAAAATCAAAATTAAGTGAGTTTTTGCTTAAAACAAGCAAAACAATCTGCCAATGGGGTAAGAAAAAAAATCTTATTTCAAGCAGACAACTAGATTATTTTTCTTACCCCATTGGCAGATTATTTAGCTTGTTTTAAGCAAAAACTCACTTAATTTTGGACTTTAGTTTTTACTAAAACTTCCTGATTCAAGAATTGTTAGATATTTTGGCTGGAAACAAGACAAAAAATCTAAGTAAGAAAAGCATTTTTTGCATATTAGTATCTAAAGTGTACATATTAGTTCCTGAATGATACATATAAGTATCTTTTGTACCTATTTTCTGAAGCTGTGCTACATCTGTTGTTCTTTAAATTAGGGGTTTTCGCACAACTGCAGCTGCTAACCACTGGCCATTGTGTCTCAGATAGGTCTGCTTTTTGTGTGTTGGACAAACCTGTGCTCACTGGTGCCTAAACCCCTCAGCAGGACGCCATGGATAGAGATTCACCTCAGGCAAGAGGAACAACAGCTCTCTTTAAATGTGAAAAGCTCTCCCTGTTTGAGTCAGATGGTTGGTCCTTTCCTGAGGGTTTTTTTCTTCTTCTGCACCCTCTGCTGTCTGACCCATCACATGATTGGCCTGCTGTCCTGAGCTGCAATCTCATTATCCCTGCTACTTCCACCATCACCGGCCCTACAACCTCAACAGCAAATCCTGAATACATTGACTCACCAAACGAAATCAATTTGATAATATTACACTCATTATGTATCCTTAACATTGACAAATCAATATGCAAGCATAAATCACAGATATCTCTTTTTAAGAGCTCGTGTATCTTGGATGACACACTTTTTCTTTCAGCTTTCTCTGTTTTCATCCTAATTAGGAGGGCTGTGGCATGATTGAGACAGACAGAATGTCCTCTTCAATTGCTGCCTCTGCCTCTGATGTGGCTGTTAATGTCTGTCTGAGTTATGGAACTGCATATGATCCAGCAGCTTTATACAACACATAGCGCCTAAGGTTACTCTACGTTTCTAATATGACAACTGCGGTTTGATGACTGGCCTCGTAACAACAGTGTGTGCGGAGGTTTGACAACAGGTGTAGAGAAGAGAGAATGTCGGTTTTGCTTGTTTTATTTGTTATATTTTTGTATACACTGCTGTTCACAAGTGCTCACCAAGACTATATTTGATTAAAAATACAGAAAAACAACTGTAATTTTGCGAAATATTATTGTAATTTAAAACAATAGTTTTCTATTTCAATATAATTTATTCCTGTGAAGCAAAGCTGAATTTTTAGCATCATTACTCCGGTCTTCAGTGTCACATGATTCTTCAGAAATCATTCTAATATGTGACCCTGGACCACAAAACCAGTCTTAAGTCGCTGGGGTATATTTGTAGCAATAGCCAAAAATACATTGCATGGGTCAAAATTTTTGATTTTTCTTTTATGCCAAAAATCATTAAGAAATTAAGTAAAGTTCATGTTCCATGAAGATTTTTTTGTAAAATTCCTACTGTAAACATATCAAAATGTAATTTTTGATTTTTGTAATATGCATTGTTAAGAACCTAATTTGGACAACTTTAAAGGTGATTTTCTCAGTCTTCTCAGTCTCTAAGATTTTTTTGCATCCTCAGATTTCTGATTTCAAACAGATGTATCTCAGCCAAATATTGTCCTGTCCTAACAAACCATACATCAATAGAAAGCTTATTTATTGAGCTTTCATATGATGTATAAATCTCAGTTTTGTCAAATTTAACCTTATGACTGGTTTTGTCGTCCAGGGTCACATATGTTGATTTTTAATCAATGTCGGAAACCATTGTGCTGTTTAATATTTTTTGGGACGTGTGATACTTTTTTCAGGATTCTTTGATAAATAAAATGTTAAAAAGAACAGTGTTTATCCAAAACTATATTAAAAAATTTGGAGTCTGTAGATTTTTTCTTTTTTTTTTTTTTTTTTTTTTGAATAACTGCTGATTTTTTTTTTTTTTACTTTTCATTCATCAAAGAAACAAAGAAAAAGTGTCACAGGTTCCAAAAAAAATATTAAGCAGCACAACAGTTTCAACATTAATAATAAATCAACATATTAGAATGCTTTCTGAAGGATCATGTGACGCTGAAGACCGGAGTAATGGCTGCTGGAAATTTAGTGTTGCCTCACAGAAATAAAATATATTTGAAAGTATATTTAAAAAGGAAACCACTATTTTAATTTGCAATAATATTTCACAATACTGCAGTTTTTGTCTGTATTTTAAATTAAATGAATGCAGCCTTGACGAGCAGAAAAGCCTTTTTCTTTTTTACTTTTGAATAGCAGTGATAGTGCTGGGCAATGATTAATTAATTTTTTTTGTGTACATAATGTATGTGTTTGTACTGTGGATATATATATATATATATATGTGTGTGTGTGTGTGTGTGTGTGTGTGTGTGTGTGTGTGTGTGTGTGTGTGTGTGTGTGTGTGTATAAACTATATATTTTATATATAAGCATTTATCTTAAATATAATATAAAGCGAGGATGCTGTTATCCAGCACTCTTCTCCACTCTCCCTCATCTAGGTGATAATATGCCATTCCTCCACAGGTCCAAATCATTCCTGGGGAGCTATCAAGATGTGAGAATGGGCACTGAAAATTCTCCACTGTCTTATTCTGATACTTAACAGTACAATTGTTATTAGTTGTTTGGTTAATCGTTATGGTGTTTTTACAATCTGACACCCCAACATAATGTTTACCTTTAGCTGAACAGATACATAGATCTGCCAGGTGCGATTGTACATGAAATGCTGGTCCATCAAACGGTGAGCCAGGATACGAACAATCATAATCTTCCAGCGAAAACATCAATGGCCTATTTGCTCTTAGATTATCTGTCATCTGCATTATCACAGACATCTGTTTTATATTATCTGTTTAAATATTAATATATATATTAATATATATATATATATATATATATATATATATATATATATATATAGCCTTCATATAAATATACACACACATATATAATGTATTTAAAATCTTAGTGAGGGAAGCATTTTTTGTAAATAAATTAAAGTTTTATTCTGCAAATTGATCAAAAATACATGACAGTAAAGACATTTATAATGTTGATTTCTGTTCCAAAAAAAAAAAATCTAATCTTATGTCATTTTTATTCATCAGAGAATCCTGAAAATATTATGCAGAGCAAACAAATTGATTTCCTAATGACACAATTAATGCTAAAATGCATTTACATTTATGCATTTGGAAGACGCTTTTTGTCCTGCATTCAATGCACGCACTTTATCAGTTGCTTTCTCCTCCTTTTCAAAAGTTGATAAGCCTGTTTGTTTTAACTGCACGATTATACGGTTAGTTGCAGTTTATGATTTGCATGTCGCATTGTTTTGTGCGACCCGAACAGACTCGGCGAGCAACTAAGCAAGCGCTGTTTCAGATGATGCAAATGCAGCAGATGAGGTAAAGCTTCTTGTTGTTTGGTGTTTCAGAGAACAAGGCTGGAAAGAACAGCTCTTTCAAACCGCTCCTGCCCCCTTTTTGCTGCTGACTGTTATTGTCGGTCAGCCACTTCCCAGGAATGTTCCTCTTCAGGCCAGGCAGAAGTCACTGCAATGGAATGCAGTGCGCGCCCCGCTAAACAACAATGTTGACTTAAAAAGGCCAGAAAACGGAATCGAATTGGATCTGGATGCGAGCGCGTCACACGAGCGCCGTGCTTTAACTCGAACGCTCTCTTTAGAGCGCAAATGGAACCTAGACAAATCGGTGTTTGATTATCTCGCTTTAAACACAAACGCCGCGTATGATCGTACCAGGTTGTGGATTTGTCAACCGCGCTGCGTCTGAGCGAGCGGGAGGGGGACGTCTTTTTCAGCAGTCAGATTACTCTTTGTCTGTCCTTTTTGCTCGTCCAATGGGAGCACAAAGACGGGCAGAGCGGACGGAGCTGGCAGAGTGGCATTCTGGTTCACAATCTGCCACCGGAGCGGCTGCCGCGCAGCGAGATTAGCCCGGGTCAGATTGATGCGGCGCGCCTAAACGCGCGGTTAGACAGCGCTCAAAAGGATCAATAGCAGAATGCTGTTTGACCCTCATACAGTGGGCGATGTGGTTCGCGAGTGCGCGCAGATCGAGGGGGGGTTGGTTGGTTGTTCTAGCCTGTGACATTGTTAAATGACTGCAGTAGATGGGGAGAGGGAGGGGGGATGCAGCAGGTCGTGGGGGAGGGGAGCCTGTGGGAGGTGGCATTGACATCGATAGCGAGGAGAAAGATGAAAAAAGGCAAAAGAATCTCAGCACCTGTTTCCAGGGCAACAGGGAGCTGCTGAGCATAAGTCTGACTTATCCCCCCCTCCCAACTGCACTGGCCGCATGCAGTGATGCAGGCACTTCAAACTGACGCGCACACACAAACTAATAAAGACTCGGATTTTTTCACGAGGTTCCTGAGCTTTGAGCATCGAAAATGATATGAAAACCGTCATAATTAAGGGCTAAAGATTAATATTCGGCCATTATTTACACATGTTCCGAATCTAACTTTCTACCATACATCAACAGTTCAGTCTCCAACATTACAAAAATGAAGATTTGCGTCATAAACAGTTTACCTTGTGCTTCTTCAAAAGTTCAGATTCTAAAACGGTTTGATTTCACTTTTTAAAAATAAAGGTTTTTGATTGGTTCTTGTTCGTGCTTTTAAAATTCTTGAATTCTTCACAGCGGAAGTAAGCCTGTGGGTGAGACTTCCGGTTCATTAGCCACTATAGAGGGTTTGCACTTGCGTCACGGTGTGGTCAGTTACCAGGATGCGCGGCCATATTGGAGATACTCGGATGTGAGCAACAGCATTGATTGCATGGTTAATGTACTACTGAATATGTTGTTCTGCTAATTTATGCTGTCTAAACCACAGAAACAATGTGTGGAAGCTGCTAAATCATGTAGAAGACGACTTAGTAAGCAGAAAAGAATGCAATATTTAAAAAAACTAAAGTTAATAGATGGTTAAGATACGTACAAGCAGTATTAATTAAGATATTAGCCTAATATTTCACCTACCTGACTGGAAATGATAAGAAGAAACATGAATATTGTCAAGATGCTTACCCTGGAAATCCTGGTTCAGTGGCCAACCACAAACGCCTTTTGTTCCTCAGACAGTTTTTTGCACACTTCTTCTAAATTTGTTACAACTTTTGGAAGTCTATAGCAGGCTACTTCAAATGTTTTTCCTGGTCCGACCGATTAGTACAGCCCAAAACATGACAATAATTGACTATTTTACCAGCAATAATCAGCAAAATTTTCGAGTTTGGTTTGATTCAGTGGTATTGTTTATGTTTAGTGCAGCCGGTATGGCTAATTGATGACGCATTGTGAAAACACTCTATAGGGAAATTAGAAAAATAACAACGTTAAACAGCAAAACTGTTTGCACTATGAACGAATGTGTTTATAATAAAGACAATACATTAAAAAATATAGTAAGACACGCCAATTTGCAATATCAAGCCGCAAAATGAGCTGTTTTGCACAGCTAAAAATAGCTGAATGAGGACCGGAGGCCAGACACATAAAAACTTTTGTGCAATGGAAAGGTTCCATACATTTTCAAGCCACCATAGAAGCCAATGAAGAACCCTGGGTATTTAGACTTATATGGCTTAATATAACATAAGTGATGTATCTTGCTGAAATATGTAGCAGAAACCCATGAATGATTTTTATTTAAAAAATCCACATCTTTTTATACATATTGTAGACAATGTTGGGCACAATTATTTTGATGACGTGAAATGGTTGCACTCGGTGAGCTACTGGCGCTACCTGTTGCTATTTTTACTGCAACACAACTCAGAAAATAAAATACATTGTGCGGCTTTTAGTTCTTTTACACTTTTTTCAGTCTAAGAGCAATAAGAGAAGCGTTGTAAATCTTCACTGCTTTCCTAGCAATAAGAAGAGGAGAAAAAAAACTTCCTAAAGACCCGCATGTTTGTTCCCTCCCCCTTAGGTTTTTTGCAGGAGCTTACAAACAGAGACAAGAAATGCTAGATGCCATCCTGGCAGGATCTAAACATGCCGTAGCCACTGAAGGAGTTTTTCTGCATGGATATCAGTCGATATCCAGGGCCGTTTAGACTCCTTGTGGGGGAAAATCGATGGTAAGGTATTTTATCACTGAGTTGTGTTGTGGTAAAAATAGCAACAGGTAGTGCCAGTAGCACACCAAGTGCAACCATTTTACATCATCGAATGATTGGCGCCCCCATAGTCCAAAATATGTATAGAATGTGGATTTTTAAAATAACAAATCTTTCATGGATTTTCTACTACAAATTTTAGTAAGAGACATCATTTATGTCATATTAAGCCATACCAATCTTAATACCCTGGGGGTCCTTTTAAGAGTGGAAGGATTATTAAAATGTTCTTCACACTAAATGTTCACTAAAAGGGTCTATTATGTATTGACAATATAATGTTGAGATATATATAAAGAGTAAGTCACATTCAAACCAAGCTGTTTTCTGCATGACCACCTAAACCCATTATGAAACCTTTTCTTTTCTTTTCTTTTTTTTTTTGCACCTGCAGATTCCAGATTTTCAAATACTTGTATCTTGGTCAAATTTGTCCATATCATACCAAACCATACATCAATAAAAAGCTTATTTATTCCGCTTTATGTGATGCATAAATCTTAGTTTCAAACAAATGACTGGTTTTGTGGTCTAGGGTCACATATATGTGTGCATCTTTGGGGAAAAAGGTCCCTGAAAGGTTCTTTTGGAAACCTTATTGCAACCTTTATTCTTAAGAGTGCTAGGTTTGGTTCTCTATCCTAATGAGAAGGAAAATGACATTTGAGAGTCTGTTCATCACATAAATAAAGCAAATTACATAGCACATATATTTTATGGTTCTTTAGAATATTTAAAATGTTCTTTTTTAAGAACAGTTCTTTTAAGAACTGTTAATTGAAAGGTTTTTTTAAGGAACCAAAATGGTTCTTTAAGCATACTAACACAGAGCTTGCACATCAGAACACTTAGAAATAATGTGTTTTTCACAGTACTGGTGTCCGTCTCCTTGTTACCTGCTCAGCTGACCATCTTTGTCCTTTCTACCTCTGACAAAGAATATTCTGTACTGTTTCCCTACAGCTCTTCGTCTGGCCCCAAACCTCCAGACTAACGTTCAGTCATGCTCATCAAGACTGCAGATCTATTGTTCTTTCCTCAGCAGCTCCAGTCTAGCCCCGGCACTCTTGCTCTCCTCCGCCCTCCCTCCATTCTCTCTGCTGGATAATTCCCATGATATGTTCTTGCCATTGGCGTGGGGTGTACCATTCTCAACCAGGGGTGAGCAGAAACAAACAGTATCTCATTGCACCTCCACATTGATTTCCTCTACCAATCTTTTTATTTTGAAAATCATGCAGAGTTGTGTTCACAGAGATGTTAGTGAGGCATGGTGCTATATTAAGTGAGTTTGATATCTGTAGATGTATTATCTAACTCCCACCCCTCTGTTGCGCAAACATCGCACGACCCGATCCCCTCACGGCGTAGTAAAGTGCCTGTTTTATTGACTCAATGTCTTAAGGGCAGTTCTCTTCCCGTTTTTCTCGCAGTGCCCTGCGAGATCTTAACAGGACAGGAATGAGAGAGGAATAACAATTATGTCACTGCATGAAAGCAAGCGCTTGATAAACTAACAAAATGGACGACGTGAGCGCTGCCTCTTTTCACGATAACATCGCAGAGGCAAAAGAGCATCAGAACAAATCACGAACGCACAAAGAAACAGAAAGCAGATGAAAGATCAGGTTGATGAACACCGTCTGTCTCTGTCACCTCATGCCCAGAAGCTGAATTCAACCCTTAACATGACACCGTCTCTGCCAAACGCAGCGCCGCTGACTGCTGCCAGATTGCAATACATCTGTTTCACAGCTAAACTACTGCTGTTCCTTTCTGCTGGATCTGAGGCAGCACTCTGTCACCAAATGTACTTGCATTTCTGGTCTTATTTCATGCTATTTCAGAGAAAATGATGAAATGAGATCAATTCTGAAATAAATTGAGAGTGCAGTTGATATGTAAGCGTACGAGGGGTTGAGAGAAGTTGAGTTCGCCCTTCTCTGACCTCTCTATTGTGAGGTTTGCAGCAGTCTGAACCAGTCCTTTCACTGCCTGCTGCTTTTTAGAGGACAGCGGACACCACCGCTCTTCTAATTCATGATTTAAAGACACTTTGGCTACCTGCCCATGTGAAAAACATGTCCCTGAACACATCGGGTCTCGTTCATGAAACGCAAGTGGAAGACATTTCTGTGTAAATCTAATACAAAAAAAGTGTTTTGCAAGTGATTTTACATTTGTTCTGCTTGCGTTTCATGAATGAGGCCAACTCTGATTAAATAATCTGTGATTTAGGAGAAATTATTTGGCATTGGTTTAACATAATTAAATTACACTAATGTTCAGAAGTTTGAGGTCAGTTTTTTGTCATGTTTTTACTGTTCAAATACCGTAAAAACTGTAATATTGTGAATTTAAAGTAACTATTTTCTACTGAAATATATTTTAAAATGTAATTTATTCCTGTGATGCAAAGCTGACTTTTCAGCATCATTACTCCAGTCTTCAGTGTCACATGATCCTTCAGAAATCATTCTAATATGCTGATTTGCTGCTCAAGAAATATTTATTATTATTATCAATGTTGTGCTGCTTCATATTATAAATGTCTACTGTCACTTTTCACCACTTTAATGCAGCCTTGCTGGAAAAAAGTATTACTACTTTAGTCTTTAAAAAACTATTTAACAATAGTGTATATTATACAATTGCCAAAAAACTGAGTTTTTAACTTTTTAATAATGTCCAAAAAGATAAGAAAATATAAAAATGTGGAGAAAAAATATCCCCAATTTTTCTGAATCCACCAGGTGTGAAATGGCAGTGGTTTGTCAGTGAAGTAATACCATCAACACAGGCAGTCTGCCAAATGCTCCCTGAACATTTATATAACGCAGCAACAGTGCGCCATTTTGGCTCAAGCTTTTTCCACCCTCCCTAAACATTCCTTTTATTCTCATAACAGAATGAACCTCCAGAGCCACAATGGCGGCCATTCTCATGTCACATTCAGAGGGTTTATCTATCATAACTGTAATCTAATCTTTATTTTTTTCACTAATAAAATCAAATAATAATTTTATTCTTTAATAATATGCTTTTGAAATACCAAAAGTTGAGAAAGTATACTCATTGTGACAGGGAACAAATTAATACCTTTCTTTTTTTTTAAACTATTATTGCTGTTTTTATTTACATTAATAAAAATAATCTATGCTGCATAAATACAAATAGGATCAGTGTTACTGTTAAATAAAACTAAAACTATTTAAAATATTTGTCATTAATTTAAGTAAAGAACAAAAATTAAATAATAGATTTAAAAAAAATTTAACTTAAAAAGCCTGACAGTGAAGTTTAAGATGAAGTACTAAAATTAGCGCTGGGCAACGATTAATCGTGATTAATTACATCCATCTTTTCTTAAATATATATAACGTGCATGTGTGTGTATTTATACATACATAATAAATATACACAGTACACGCACATATATATGACCCTGGACCACAAAACCAGTCTTAAGTAGTACGTGTATATTTGTAGCAATAGCCAAAAATACATTGTATGGGTCACAATTTTTCTTTTATGCCAAAAATCATTAGGATATTAAGTAAACATCACGTTCCTTGAAGATATTTTGTAAATATGTCCAACTTTTGATTAGTAATATGCAGAGTCCAGATTTTCAAATAGCCTAGTTGTACCTTGGCCAAATATTGTCATATCCTAACAAACCATACATCAATGGAAAGTGTATTTTTCAGTATATGACTATTTGTGGCCAGGGTCACATATTTACATATTTAAAAAAAAAAGTACATTAATACTGTAATAGTATAAAAATAATACATAAAATAACATCTATATAATGTAGCCTTTCTCAAGGTGAAAGGTCAAATTTGCTAGTACAGACGATACATTTTTAATATACATTAAAGTGCCCTTCATTGAAGAATCCACTATATATTTCATTCACCATCGAGCGCAGCGCAATCGTCACCTTTCCAAGCCTCGTTCGTTTGTTCGTTCGATCGCTCAACGCTCCATTAATCGAGTCTCGCATTCGAGGGGAAGTCAGTCAGCTGGGGAGGGCGATGAGGGGGTGAGTGACAAAAAAAAGAGAGAGAGAGAGAGAGAGAGAAAGAAAGAAAGAACGAACGAGCGAAAGAAAGAAAGCAAGCAAGAAAGAGAAAAACTGCCTCTCTTTCTTCCGACAGAGCACCTCCATCCCCATGATCTCATGAATAAATTATAGCGACTCATTGTGCAATAGAGGGAGGAATGCAGTCGAGCAGACTCGGCGCGCACACATACACAAGCACGCGCGCGCAGGAGCAGCAGAAGAAGAAGCAGCAGCAGCACGAGAGCAGCCGAGACTCTTTGGATTTACACAAAAACATTTCGTTAAAACACACAAATGCTGGGAGACCGAAAGCCTAGGGCGTTTTATTCCACAACATATGGATCGCAGAAATAGAAATCCGACACATTCACGCATAATATGATCCAGTTTTAACGGTTTTAACGTACTCGCACTGCTTCCGATTTCTGAGGTAACGTTAACCGTAACGTTAGATATCCAAGAAAAGGCAGAAACGGCGACGTTTTTTATCGGTTTCAACGCGAAAATAGATCCTCACCTTTTGTTTCTGAACATTTCGAGAGGATTTTCTTACAAGGAGAGCTGAACACGGAATCAAAGCCAGCCAGCAGATCAACCTCGGGCAGCCGGAGTGGAAGGTGAGGACGGATCATTAGTGCTGTCTGGATGATCTCTTTTATCGTATTACGTTTTCCTACGTGATTTACATTGGTTTTATTGTATGTGCACATGTGTGTAGCGATATTCAGTGTGATCCAAGACCCAAAAGACTAGCTCTCAATCACGCTTAGCGATTTGAATGGCCCTGTTCAGTCGTTTCCTGCCTTTCTTTGGGTTTAACTTCTTTATTCCAACTGTCAGATTGCTAATATTCAGTCATAAATGTACAGTGCCCTTAAATGATTAAACATAGGAGGGATGAACCCATGCACACAGCTTACAGCTGAAATGCCTCTTGCTAGAGCATGAATTGGGTGAGCAGTCAGGGTTGTTTGTCTCTAAAATGTGTGAAAGACTGAAATGACACTATAAGTCGACTCAGTCTGGGTTTTTGAATTGCTTTAGGCTTCTGCTTGCTTTAACACTCATGCTATGAGTTATGCTTATTGTCTGAAATATGTGTGAAATAACCAGCCAGACAGTGAATCTCAGTTTGAGCTGGTGCACTCTCAGTTTTTCCTCAATGCAAACATGGGTTTAAATGTGGTCAGGTCTGATCTGGTGAGTGCAATGTGTGGCATTATATAGTACAGCTGTTATTAGATCAGTTACAGTGTTGCCTGTCACAGTGATCATCACTTCATTGTGGCTCTTGTGAATAACAAACTCTGAATTTTGTCACAGGTTAGTATCAGTGTGTGTGTGTTAAACACATGCTTGTTTTCCTGGTTTGAGCTGTCTTTTTAGGGATCTGAGCTGAAACCGAGTTGCTCTAGATACACCGGGGGGTTTTTGCCTGTCGCATCACAATACCTTGTGCATTAGCATCATGATAGAGCGCTCCACCCAGATGCTTTACATATTGGCAGCACACCTACAGGCAGGTTGGTGTAGCGGGAGGCGTTTTAGGCCGGCAACGACACAGCAGGTGAGATGGACAGATGGTGAAGGTGGTGCACAGAACCTGTGTGTTTACGGGTCACAGACCAGGTAGGCGACAAATGCTGCATGCCGCCCGTCCCTAGGGGTCAAACGATGGCCACAGACATCCCTCTGCTGATTTTCTATTTTTTTTTTAACCCCTGATTTGCATGCGTTGTGTCATTCAAAAGCACTATCGTGTGATAGATCACTTAATTATTATAAGAACCTGAGCCATCTGCTATTCTGGACAAACAGCATTGGGTGTTTTTTTTGGCTTTTTAAAAAAGAAATTGTAACATAGTCATGAATATTTCACTCAAAACGTTTGCATTTTCTTCTAATGCGCTCTATGTGTCGAGGAAATGTTTGCTAAAAGCACTTCTCGTCGTGAGGAGTTAGTCAATAATTGATGGCAGGCCGGCTTCGGCAGTGTCAAGTAAAGCTCCGGTCCTAAACATGAGTGTCATGGCTTTGTGTGGCCTCTCTCTGGGGATACAGGCCTAAGCTTAATATTATTAAATGTGCTCTCAGTTTGTACGGCACATTCTGTGGAATTATTGGGTAATATTTGCGTACAAGAGTGTACAGAGATGGATTAATATTTGAAAATGAAGAAAATAACAGCCATAAATGTGACTCTGGATTGCAAAACCAATCTATATTTGTAGCAATAGCCAGCAATGCACTGTATGGGTAAAAATGATCCATTAAGTTATTCATCCATTAAGATATTAAGTATAGATCATATTCCATGAACATATTTTGTAAACTTTATTTGGACAACTTTAAAGGCAGTTTTCTCAATATTTTGAGTTTTTTGCACCCTCAGATTCTAGATTGTTAAATAGTTGTGTCTCGGCTCAATATTGTCCTATCTTAACAAACTATACATCAACGGAAAACACATTTAGTCAGCTTTCAGATGATGTATCCCAATTAAAAAACAAAAAAAACATGATTTATGTTTTGTGGAATAGGGTCACAAATATTAGTATTGTACATATAGTTTTATTGTAAAACAATTATTTCTATTCCAGTTTGTGTATTTTTACAGTGAATTTACTTCTAATAAAAGATTTTATAATTTAAAAAATAGTAATATTTTCTTTAATATTTTAATTAATTAAAATAACAATGTTTTTTATTATTACTGCTTTTATTGTTATTATAAAATAAACACATTATTTTGTAGTCATATTTATAATCAGAACAATTTTGGAAATGAGACAGCCAAAAATATTACTATTGTAAATGTATAGTTTTACTGTTAAATAAACAATTTTTTTCATATTTATACAGTGAAATTACAATAATTAATTTCTGATTTATTTCTTCTAATATGTTTATTCAGTAATAATAGCAACAACAATAATAATAATAATAATTACTAAAATATAAAGTACTGTTAAATGAATTTTTTTTGTTCCCAACTTTTGTATCAAAATTACAATAATATTAATAACTTAAAAAATATATATGTGCATTTTTATGAATATCATTGCAAATTTGTATTTTTACTTTTAAATAAAATTATTATATTGTTTTTATTTCCAACTCTTGTATTGGTATTTAAATTACAACAATAATAATAATTACTGAAATGTAAAATATATTCTTTTTTTATGAATATCAGTTTTGTAAATTGACAGTTTTACTGTTAAATAAAATTGTTATATTGTTTTTATTACCAACTTTTGTATTTGTATTTAAATGACAACAATAATAATTACTAAAATATAAAATATATATGAACATAAAATATATTCTTTTTTTAATGAATATCAGTATTGTAGATTTACAGTTTTACTGTTAAATAAAATGATTATATTGTTATTACCAACTTTTACAAACATTTGTATTTGTATTTAAAAAACAATAATAATATTTATTTAGTAAAAAAATACTAAATAAAAATATTTAATAAATACTATTTAGTAGTCATATTATTTATAATCATATTGATATTTTATCAGAAGTATCGATCTGTCTATACATTAAACTTTTAAACAACCCTTTTTTATTTGGTTCGAGTTTATACGTAAAATTGGATTAAAAATGCAGTTCGATTTTTATTTTCAAGATGAAAACAAGTCTTAAGCATTCAATGTAGTAAGCATTATGTAACATGCTAGTGTTTGTCATTGCATAATGCATTTAATTATGCATTATTAGTGTACAGCATGTACTGTAAGATAGCTGCAGTTCTTCGTGCCATCTAAACAGCGTTTGACACATGTCCCTGTCATATTTCTGAGTTGACAGTCGTGACTCATATCAGTCTTTTCATCTGACTTTAATTGTCTTGTTAATGATTAGTAGCGTCCCCGCACGTGTCTCAGCTGTAACGGTAAGCCACTCCATTAGCAAGCCGTGTCTTTGAGGACAGGAGCTGCGTTTTAAAATAGAGTCATTGCACCGGGAAACCTATCGCTTTATTTTTTAACCTTGGTTTGTGCAAACACTGTGCTTGACCTTGGCTCCGAGTGGGAGTGTGAAGACAGCAGTTTTGTAGGGGATGTGTCAACAGAGGCCCTTCTGTACGAACAAAAGGATGAGCAGGTAATTTAATCCAGACCTCACACAATGACGGATAAAAAGCCGTCCGGGAAGAGCGATTCCTTCACATGTAAATCTCTTTGTGTTATTTTAGCCTATTTGAGTTTTTAATTTGTTCAGAATGACTTAATCACAAACTATTTTTTGCGGTATGCATACTGTGTACATTTTCTCTATGTGACTTATTACTTGAGTCAATGCATAAGCTAAAATGTGGTGTATAAATCCAAAGCACACTGCGTCAGACTGTATCCCACAATGCAATGTGCTCAACCTGACTTTGAATGAGTCAGATGTGAGACTGCACGATTAAGCAAAATAAAACAGAAATTGCGTATTGGCTTAGTGCGATTACCAAATAGCAAACATTGTGATTTAATTAAATAAATAAATTCCCACGTTTCAGAGTGAAACTCTTTTATTTGCGTACACTTCCTGATCCGACGTTTTCAGTGTCTTCGAGTGCCACTTTTGCTTTTGGGACGCAACATGCGTCTTCCCATACTTGTAATGAGAAGCCCTTATAAACCAGCTATTGTCAACAATAAGGAAGATTTAAAGATCGCAATAAAAGACTGATGGATTAACGAAGAAAATAAGACTATATATTTTTATTGTAATTTTATCTTTGTACTCTGAAACATATTATTTAAGACATATTTTTTAAACAGTAAATATGTTTTAAATGTTTTATTATTAAAATACTATATTATAGTCATTTTGATAATCAGAAATATTTTTCTATTTGCAAAAAAAAAAATACAATTACCAAAATAAAATTTTTACCACCTTAAAGTCACGATTTTATGAATAAAATAGCATTTTTTTTTTAATATTACAATTTAAACCATTATTATTATTATTATTATTATTATTATTATTATTATTATTATTACTAAATACATATATTATTTTGTAGTCATATTAATATGACAAAACAATTTTGGAAATAAGACAGCCATAAAAATAATATTACTATTGTAAGTTTATAGTTTTACTGTTCTTTTTTTTTTTTTTTTACAGTAATTATTTTCTTTAATATTTTATTCAGTAATAATATATATATATAAACAAAATATATTTTTTTTAATGAATATCAGTATTGTAAATTTAGTTTTACTGTTAAATAAAATTATTTAATATTTGTATTTAAATTACAATAATAATAATAATATTAATAATAATAATAATTATTATTATTACTAAAATGTAAAATATATAAACATAAAATATATTCTTTTATGAATATCAGTATTGTACATTTATAGATTTACTGTTAAATAAAATTATATTGTTTTTATTTCCAACTTTTGTATTTGTATTTAAATTACAATAATAATAATAATAATTATTATTATTATTTGTTTTACTAAAATATAAAATATATATAAACAAAATATATTCTTTTATGAATATTAGTATTGTAAATTTACAGTTTTAATGTTAAATAAAATTATTATATTTGTATTCCCAACTTTTGTATTTGTATTTAAATAATAATAGTTATTATTATTATTATTATTATTATTATTACTAAAATATAATAAGTCTTTAATATTTTTATTTGCAGTATTCGTAATAAAGAAATTAAACAAAATAATTAATTAAATAAATAAAAATATACTAATTTTATATAATATAACATAAATAATACTATTTAGTAGTCATATTTTATAGTCATACTGATATATTACCAGAGCTATCGATCTGTCTATACATGGATGTCTAAATTTTTAAATATGTTAATAAACTATTCAGCTGTATTTAGAGTAATTTTCAGTCACAATTTTTACTCCTTTTACTTAAGTTTTTATTCAAAATTGAGTTAAAAAATGCTAAATTAGCTTTTTTCCTTGTTAACTCAATGGCACTTTCTGAGTTTAACGTACTACGTAGTGAGGTTAAGTGTTACTTAACTTGCGTGTTCTACAGTATGCTATTATCACATGTCAATTATAGCTTTAGAAATGCAGTCAAATCTTTAAACTAGACATGTATTGTGTTAACGTTTGTCCTGGTGGTTGGTACGGTTGAGCGTTGCTTAGTGAGAGTAATGCTCTAGATCGCAGCAATAAAAGCACACACAGACAGTTTCGCGGCCATGCCCTCTCGTTTCTGTCTGCCTCACTGTTTCAGTACTCTGGGGGAGTTTCTTTTTATATCCGCGGAGTGAGCAATGCACACAGTGTTGAAATCAACGTCCCTGCCGCACGTATGGATCTAGCCAGGCTATATTTGGTGCACTGAAGCATGGCTTCAAAAAACCCTTCCCTTACGTCAATTTCCTCTGAGTTGTATGTTCTGCGGTCATCAATTGCGGCGGATTAAATGTCTGAGCGGTCCTAGAAACCGTATGAAGCGCGGACCCCTGCGGTCCGCCTGGGGAGAGATGTGGTTAAAGGATTTAATGGGATCACATGACGGCAGAGTAAAGGGGGCTGCTTTGTGATTAAACATTAAGATGTTGAGGTACAGATCAATGCAATCGATGTTCGAGCCGCTCCGTTTTTCCCTCTCTGGCGATGTCAATGGCTAACCGCTACAAGACGCAGATTAATAAAGGCTTTCTGTTGTTGAAATGGACTAAATGACTCTGAAATATAGCTAACGTGTGGAACGTGCGTCAGGAAGGAGATCTTGCATTAACACTGTTCAGACATCGCTCAGGCGGCGTGTTAACAGGCGGTTGGCGGCATTACAGAACAGCCTGAAGATCATCGGATAGGCCTGGCTGTAATCCGCCTGCGTCCTGCCTGCTGTTTTGCCCCTGCAACCAGTGCATAAGAGGACAGGCGCAGAGACGAGTAACCTCTTATTGACTAGCTGTGTGCATGCTAGTGCTGCTTTATTACCTCTGCCGGATCAAAGCTAGAGGGCAGAGGTCATAAACCTGGATAAATCTCCTTTCGGTTTTTTGCTCCCCCCCCCTTTTACCGCACACATTCTCCCGACAGACAAATTAGACGTTTCGCCTTGTTGAGGAACGTTTTGGAAATTGCTGAAGTCAGATTGCAGGCTGCCGGACGGGGTTTGCCAAAAGTGTCAAGACTTGTGGCTGTCCTCGGATGATTAGCATTCCCAAACGGCCATCTGATAACGTCGGCACTGAGATCCACACCGCATCACCGGTGGCTTTGTTAGGGTCCTACAAACATTTTTCCCTAAATTTTATTTTTATTAACTCCGTTAAAGTAGTTACATTTATTTAAGTAGTCAAAAACATGTTTAATAAATTAAATTAATTTTTAAAACTTATACAAACAACAATTTATCAAAAGTTGAACATTTTAGGGCCCTATGAAATCCGTTATTTTTCCTAAATTCTGAATTTTCCTTAATGTCTTTTTCTGAATTTCATTTGAATGGTTTAATTCAATTTTGGTATTCAAAAAGTTTGACTAATTTGAGTAGCAGAATTGAATTTTAGTAGTCAAAACCATGTTTAATAAATTAAATAAATTTTAAAACATATGCAAACAATTTATTTCAAGTTAAACAAAGTTTAACATTTTTAGGGGCCTATAAAATGTTGTTGTTTTTTTAGTTTTCAGTATTTTTTCCCAAATTCTGTCTTCCTTTACATTTGGTTTTCTGAATTCTATTTGAATGGTTTAATTAAATTTTGATAATCAAAAAGTTTGCCTAATTTAAGTAGTAAATTTTTTTTTTGTAGTCAAAAATATATTTAATAAATTAAATTAATTTTATTAAAAGTTGAACAAAGTGTAACATTTCTAGGGCCCTGTGAAATCTGTTTTATTTTTTCATTTATTTTATAGATAAAAAATTCTGTGTTTTTCCTAAAAAAATAATGTAATTACATTTTAATAGTTTAATTATAAATTTGATAAGCAAAAGGTTTGCCTAATTTAAGTTGTAAAATTACATTTTGTAGTCAAAAACACGTTTAATACACTAAATTATTTTTTTAGCTTTTACAAATGTCAATTTATTAAAGGTTTAACAAAGTTTACCATTTTTGGAGGCCCTATGAAATCAGTTTAATTTTTTATTTGTCCTTAATTCTGTATTTTCTAGAGCTGCAACTAACGATTATTTTAATAATCGATTAATCTGTCGATTATTTTTTCGATTAATCGATGAATCGGATAAATAAAAAACAAGGGATTTACAACCCTTTATTCAAAAACAGAACTAAAATCTTTAGAAAGTGCACGAACATGTTGCTCCTTGAACTGTTATAATAATAATAATAAAATAAAAATGGACTAACACAAAAAACATACACATGTATGCTTTACATCTGCCAAATATATAGACTAAATAAACTAAAATTACTATCCGTCAAGACAGCGGATTGCTGTGGTGTACATGCTGCATTTCCCATCAAGAAGCCTCTCAAATTAAATTCCTCAGTGCGCATTAAAAAAGTCATGTGACTTTGCACGCTGGAACGGGATAACTTGACTAACTTTCTGCTACATTCATTCTGCCATGGCGGTGTTTAGTGTTCTGCCATCAGCAGCGACCAGCTGGAAGAGTTCCGCATTCAAATGCACGCAAAACTGGCCTCAAAGCCCCAGCAAAAGTATTACCATGAATGTGTCAAGGCAAAAATTAAGAAAATATTCGAATTACTTATTAATAAACTAGTATTTTCTGATTCAGTGTTGCAAAGATGAAATTGACGATCCTGCCATCTGCTCATTAATGCCTAATGCATCTTTATGGATTAGCTAATGAAACAGTTTTGTTTTCGATTTTAATTATTTCGTTTTATAGTAAAATAATAATTTAAAGCTTTCTATAGATAATGTGTTTGTGAGGCAATTACCTGGGTTTCGGTTAATTATTGTGAAGCGCTCCTGTTTAAACCAAAGATATCAAGCGTATTCTGTTTGTTTTCTTTAAGAGCACATTTTGTTGATACTGTTAGTAGTACACACAAACTAAGGTAGACCCTTTACAGTTCCGGCCCGGGTGGTAAATTACTCTTACCTTTATGAGCAAAAAAGAAATTCCACATTGCACTGGCATCTCCATGTCCTGCAAAGCGCGCTTCTCTCCGCACAAACTTTGGAATTATCTTGATTGAATGATTAAACTAATATTGTGATATGTTTTAAGTTTTTTATATCAATGGATTTTAATTTAAATCGCGATGAATTAAGCAGGCTTTTGATCTGTCTGCCGCTGTTTGCTAGGTATAACTTTAAAAAACAAAAACTTGAATTTAACAAACAAAAAGTGTTCCAAATATATCTCTAAATTAACTTTATAAACTAAAGGAACGAAAATAAATGTAATCACTTTGCTATTAAAAACAGCAGCTGTGTAATGAGGAAGAGAAAGAGAAAAAAAGACAGTCGGACTGGAAATTCAGTCGGCCAAAAATTGATGAGCTGTCGGACATTTTTACAAGGAATGTTTGTTTAATAACCTATATAATATTCTTAGGCTACTTTCTTAATTAAATATATTATTTCTTTGATTTATTTTAGCGTTTTTAGGCTGCTTGTTCGCTGACTGAAGTGTAGGCTATATATAAAAAAACAACGTGCCACCGTCACAGCCCTATTCAAAACTGAGACGATTTCACCTCAGCAGAGCTCCTTTTTCTCCTTACGGTTGTGGTATGTTTTCGACACATTATACAGACAGACAGTGTTACAAAAACTATAGAAGTAGTTTTCTCCATCTCCACTATCCAACGACCCGTACAGCAGCTGTTTTGCGATCGAGCATTGGCTGCTGTGAAAGTACGCTAGCCAAAGTAGGCTTAAATATCAAACATGTTTGATATAAACCGGGGCAGCATATATATATATAATGTAGAAACGGTGCTTTATGCTCAAATGTTCCAGTTTTGCGCATAAGTTAAATTCGCATTTTTGGATGGAAACACAGCTTATGAGGTGCCGAACTCTGCTGGCATCAGTGCGGGAGAGAGACCGAATGTGTCCACTCCGCTCTGCGCTCAATTATTTTTTTAATATATATAATAACAACCAAATGTCTCTGCGTCGCGCGACACAACGAATCGATTATGAAATTCGTTGCCAACGCTTTTAGTAATCGATTTTATCGATTCGTTGTTGCAGCCCTAGTATTTTCCTTTCCTTTTCTTTCCGAATTCACTTTTAATGGTTTAATTAAATTTGGATAATCAAAAAGTTTGCCTAATTTAAGTAGTAAAATTAAATTTTGGTTGTCAAAAAACATAAGATTTATTATGTGTAATCACTTGAATTCTTAAAGCTTTAACAGTCTAATAATTTATGCACATTTTTACATTAGCTGATTTTTTTTTTGCATTTATATTTATAAAATTGTATTTATTCATTAATTTATTCATTCATTCAGAAATTCTGAGTTGTCTGTATTTTTCTCAGTTTCTAATTTAATAATGATTTTTTTTAAAAAACGTTCTATTAAATAAGTATAAATATATTTCTGTCACAATTTCTTTAAGTTAAACTCAAAGTTAAGTTCCATGACATTCCGCATTATACAGTAAATTCCGTTTTCATTCCTGGATTCCTGAATGCCTTGATTCTGTCCATATTTTTTCCTGCTTCGTACCTTGCGAATGGTGAAAGGTGGCAAGCTCCTTGTCCACGAGCAAAGCTTCTCCTTCAAAGGCCTCATCGAAAAACGGAAGCACATCTAACGGGATTAAAGGAGGAGAGATGATTCCACAGCCCGTCATTTCAAAGACTCTGGCGTGAGTAGTAAATTCCACCTCCAGAGGTGTATAGGGGGTTGTAATAGATGTCAGAGATGGACGAGCGCACCGGCGGAGTGGGGGGTGGACGCGGAGCGCTCTGTGATGGGGGCAGGTAGCTCTTTCCCTTTCAGAGCAGCTGCCGTTTGCTCTGCAAATTGATGTTCTTCACTCCCCCCGTATGTTTGGATACGCAGGAATAGCTTTGATCTCTTTGGGGCGGCGGGGCGCTTTCTTCTTTTTTGACCACTCACGCAAATTGCTCCTGTAGGGACTGTGGCCCGAGGACTGTTTATTCGGCTGCAACCGCAGAGAAAGGTAAAGACACTTTGTCTCGGATATCAATGTGCAAGGGTCGCAGGGGTCACCCCAGAGTACCTTTCCACCAGCTGCTAGGAATCCTGGGAATGTCAGTTAAAGGGGTGCTCATGTAGACAACAAGCAGCTAATGGTTTCTCTCTCTCACGTGATTCAAGCGCACAATTAGCTATCTGTGGTCATCCACATGTCCATATGCTATGTCCCGCCAGATTGTGCAAAGACTTCTGTGAAAAGATGCTTGATAATAATGCATTGTGAATTTGTTTCAGGAATATTCTAGTTTACTATGTAGTTATTCTGGTTTCAATATAAGTTAATGTCCATTTTGGAATGATGCTGATTATACTCTTAAAAATTTGGATACTTCCAAATTCTTCTAAAAAAAGACATGCAAGAAGATGGGAGTGAACTTCGTTAAACTTGAGCACTGCCTTTTTAGTTGTTACATGCATTAGACGCTACAAGAGATGTGAGTGCAACAGTCAAACGCGTCCGTGTTTACATGGAAAAAAACAATGGAAAACCAGGGCAATCGAATGAAAAACTACTACTGTCTGATATTTCATATTTTCATCATGATGACAGGCTGAAAGCTGCTGTTCTTTGTTTTACAGAACATTTAGTTAATAATAGTCTACTGGTGTTATACCTTCAGTCAGTTTGAATTTGAAATACCTTGACTTTTGAGGATTTTTTTAAAGCATTTTCCTCGTTTTATTTCTGAACACATATGTTTAAGACAGGTTTGTACAAGATGTAGTTGTAGTTTATGCATCTTTTCTGCAAAGATATTTAACAAGTGATTTGTTTAACATTTGCATCATGTTGACAACTTCATGTGTGGTGCGCAGTCATTTTGAATTTGAATTACCTTGACTTTTGAGGGTTTTTTTTAAGCATTTTCCTCAAATTATTTCTGAACATATTATATGTTTAAGACAAGTTTGTACAAGATCTAGTTTTTGTAGTTCATGCATCTTTTCCGCAAAGATATTTAACAAGTGATTTGTTGACAACTTCATGTGTGGTACACTTGGAATCGAATTTTCTTTAACTAGAGGGTAAATGAAGAAGAAAGTTACTTGAATCATGTTGTAGATACATTTTTAAATTGACTAGTTAAATATCTTTAAAAAAAATAGAGAATCGGTCACAAAATCAAGATGTTAATTTTATGCCATATCTAATATATATGGTTCAAAGAGGTTAAGATGTCCACGTCAAAAGAAATTTACATAAGTAATTTTATGTCCATAGTAAGCACATTAAATGTAAGTGACGTGTGTCTACTTTTAAGGTTACAAATAAGTTTTGGAAGAATGAAATGTCAGAATTTGGATAGTGGTAAATTGTAGAATATTATTCATTATTAAAATGTCGTAAATTTTTGTTACAAACAAGATTGTTACACTGAATGAGATTTTTGTGGGTGGGTGTGTGTCTTTAAATTAGGGAAAATTGTATTACAGGTTTATCATTTTTTACAGGTTTATGGCATTCAGTGTTATTTTAGATTTTTTATTTATTTAATTTTTATTTTTTAGAAAAATTACATTTGTATTATTTGTTACTATTTTTCAATAATATTTTTATATTTTCAGTTTTAAGTTATTTTAAGTTATTTTAAGTTTACTACCTCTATTACATGCTTTTGTCATCATTATTATTATTATTATTTGTTATTATTATTAGTTATTTATTTTTAATGTTTCATTTTAGCTTTATTTTTATATCAGTTTTATTAATTGTAATACTTGTTTTAATTGTGGTAGTTGCCAAAGAAAATATGTCTAATCATATTTTTTTAAATTAAATTTGATATTTAGTTTAATTTGACCATTATTTCAGTTAACAGACATTATTTTTAATAGTTTTAGTTAGCAGTAACAACAGTTGCATTAGGTTGCAAAATTGTGAAGTTGGGCATAACCAAAAACCAAAAAAATTCAAAGACTGTTCACTCCTATACTTGAATGAATGAGAGAAACTGCAATGCGCAATATGGCGGAATAATCCCGCCTTCTAAATGAAAGAGTCTGTCGCTGCAGTGGCCATTAGAAGCACCGATTCTTATAGAAACCTGAGTCTGGGCCAGTCAATGCACTTTGTGGCTGCCCATGTGCATTGGCTGGTCTAGCTTGAAAAATAAGCTTTTTAAATGCTTTTTGAGCATAATAAGCTACATTCATGGGGCAGTTTATTTCCGATTTTGTTGCTGATTTGAAATATGTAATTTAATTGTGAGTTCAGCAAGCAGTTTTTGAGATTTCAGGATTCTTCCATTCATTTAGATAGGACTTTGTCTTGGATAACGTGCCCAGAGGTGTTGCAAATATGGTTGCCGAGAGGGCCTTTGGTATAACTTTACAGAGAAAAGCTAAATAAGCTTTAGTAAGTCATGTTAACATGCATATAATATCTTCTGGATGCACTGTTGACATATTAGGTGTTATAACATTTATGAATTGGTCTCATTGTAACTCATATTATTTTTAAAGAAAGGGACGCTATTATTTGCTCCAGCCAACTAGTTTGTGAGAAGGTGTGAGGCGTCGATTTCCGCCTCTTATTTTTAGGTGACTGTGGTGACAGCTGGTACAGATAAGGAGGATTAGATGCTGTGTTCAATGTCTTGTAATACACACTCTCAAATACACTACTGTATTGGCGTTTGGCCACCTGAGAAAAGGCTTAGACACACTATGGCAGTTCAAACACCAGGCAGCAAAGTGTCTCTCCCTCTCTAACTTCTTTTATCCTTCCTTCAGGCACCGACGGCCCTCACAAAAAGAAACATATTTGTATTGACAGCTCTGAACGTTTCTAATCTCGTGTGCCTCTGCCAGAGGGACACAGAGTGAGCATCCTCTTTTTGATAAGTCTCTCCGTCAAGGGAGTTTTCTGACCTCCCAATGCAATCTGAATGGCTTTGTCAGATTTTTTTTTTTGCTCGCTCTTAAGAAGAACAAGCAAGCGAACCAATAGCTCAGTGAGTATGTTCACCTGAAAGTGAAATTTGTTGCTCCAAACTTGACTTGTATTCCTCTGGGTAGCACAAAAGATGTCTAGATGTACAGTGAAAGTCAATGGGGTCCAATTTTGTTTTTGAACAGTTCTTTAAAATATCTTCTTTTATGTTCAGCAGATGAAATTATCTTACAGGTTTGGAGTGACATAAGAGTGATTATAGTGAGTATAGTCCTGACACTCATTGAGTTGTGATGCGTATTAAAGCATGAGCTGTCGTTCTTAAAACAAGCCACCCGAAAACTGATAACACCAGAATCAGATCAGAATGACGACAAGGATATGCGTCGCTCCGGCTCATGCAGGAAAACCGGACGCGTTGTCAAAATGAATCTTTCCTGCGGTCTCATCTGCAGTGTCAGCCGCTGTCTAATCTTCCCATCAGCCCGCGCCAGGCTCTGACGCAGGTCCTCTGCCGCTCTGCCCTGCCACAAGGCAACTCCCCAAACAGGCTTGTTTCCATCTAATCTGGCCACCAGAGAGAAGCGCTCTATGTCATCATTCACACCCTCCATATGGCGCAGCTCCCTGTGTGAGGACGGTAAGGCGCAATTCATCTTTATAAGGACAAAAAGAGGGCGGGGGGGTTGGTGAGGACCCTAGCGCACCAAACACACAATATTGTTTGCCATACAGCGTAATTTTACAAGATTATTCAGAGGGACTGTGTTTGCTGAGTTGTTGTAAAAGTGGTAAATCTGAATAAAACAATTTAATATATATTTTAATGTATTATAAATTATATGTATAAATAAAATATATATATATTAGTGTAAAATAATATATTTATAATTTATTATATGAATAATGAAACAATAAATAAAATATACATTATTATGAATGTGTACACATTATTAATATTATATATATAGAAATATAACATATAATGTCTATTATATTATTTAAATAGTTTTATTGATTTTAGTTTTACTGATTATAAATTAGCATTTTACAGTTTTTTTATGGATTTTTTTCTTTTAATTTTATAATAATTTTATAGCCTAATTGTCTAATTCTATAATTCAAAAAAATAAATATATAAATGTTGACAATAAATGGTAGATAGAATATTACATACTATGTATGTAATAAATAAAATATATGTAAAAATATAAATAAAATAAATTTAAATTACATTTTTATATATTTTTTAAACAGTTTGAAGGATTAAACTGTTTAAAAACTGATTAAATGGTAAAATAATATAACTTAATTTTATAATTCTAAAAATTGTAGTTTTTAACATATATGTGACCCTGGACCACAAAACCAGTCTTAAGTCGCTGGGGTATGTTTGTAGCAATAGCCAAAACTACATTGCATGGGTCAAAATTTTTTATTTTTATTTTATGCCAAAAATCATCAGGATATTAAGTAAAGATCATGTTCCATGAAGATTTTTTGTAAAATTCCTACTGTAAATATATCAAAATGTAATTTTTGATTTGTAAAATGCATTGTTAAGAACCTAATTTGGACAACTTTAAAGGTGATTTTCTCAGTATTTTGATTTTTTTTGCACCCTCAGATTGCTGATTTTCAAATAGATGTATCTCGGCCAAATATTGTTCTATCCTAACAAACTATGCATCAATAGAAAGCTTATTTATTGAGCTTTCATATGATGTATAAATCTCAGTTTTGTAAAATTTTACCTTATGACTGGTTTTGTGGTCCAGGGTCACATATGTTGACAATAAATAATAGAATATTACACATGTGTAAGTAGAATAATAAATTATATATATAATTTGTTTTTAAAATTTTAGAATAATTTTACAATGAAATGTTCTGAATTTCTTTATTCTAGAAAATAATATATGTATATGTGGACAATAAATTCTCTCTCTATATATATCTATATACATATGTAAAATGTTATATATATATATTTTTTAACATTTTACATATATAAATTAAATTTTATTACATGATTAAATTGTGTAATAATCTCGGAGTTTTGTAATTCTAAAAAGTTTTATGTGTGTTGACAGTAAATAATGATATGCTTATATAAATAGAATCATAATTAATTTTTATTTTTAAAGATTTTTTGAATTAAAAAATAGAATTTATATATATGTGGACAGTAAATTTATATATATATATATATATATATATATATATATATACCGTATATATGTTTTTGTTATATTATAATTTTATATATAAGTTTTAAACAGTTTTACTGATTAAATAAAATTTTACTATGATTAAATTGTATAATAATCTCTATGAATTCAATTTACTATATTGTTAATTAGTGTTACTGTTTTGATTTCACACTTTAAAATGTTATATTTTCATTTTGTCTTGTCAAAAGAATCTCTAACTTGGTTTAAGAGCTAATAATTAATTGCGATGATGTGTGGAGTAAAAATCTATTTTTGTCATCATGCCTTTCTATGTGGTTCAGTTGATCATTTGCTTAGTAGTGCGCCACAGCTTTTGAGTCTGATTTGAATTACAGGCAAATCGATCTGCGACATGAAATTCTGCTTTCGGCCGAACCGTGAGTGCACATATGGCTCTCACAACCCTTCCCTACCAAGGCTAGTTTTCTGCAGTAATGAGCCGTTCCTCCGGTTCCTCTTCAGGCTGTGTCAGCGGCGGCGGCGGTGTTGTCTGGTTAGTGTGGAGTGGACACAACCAAGCAAGGTCACTCGGGTTAATGGATTCTCTGTTCTCAGTGACAGGGACACCGTGGGTTCTGATAGATGCCTCATTAGCCCCGCGTCTCTATCCTGCCTCTCCGCTTGCCTTCTGTGAACGAACAAAGCCCAGTCTGATTGTTGAGACGAGAAAGTTGTTGTGCAACCGACTGGCGACTCGTTTACAGCAACAGACTGTGTCTTCATGCTTTCACTTAATAATTTACTGATTGGCATCGGCTGAAATGGCATGTTTGTTCTTGCTTCTTGTTAGTGAAGGTTATCGTTTCCCCATGCACCCTTGCCAAGACTTTGTTATATCCATAATTGATATGCAGCCCAAGTCATGGGTTCTTCGTAGAGTTGCTTATTCTTAGAAAGCACCTCTGAAAGGAGTTGAAATGCTCATTAAATGGTCATTTTTAACTTTCTCACCTGGATGAACAAGCAAGATGCAAGTTGTGATTCTCTTCAGCAGCACCACCCAAAAAAGGGACCTGTTTTAACTTGCTGTTTCATGTTTCTTAAGTATCCCTAGCTAGATTTGTCACACTAATGCTTTTAACACTCTGCGTTTTCTGGGTGAGAACAAAGGTGACTGGCGTTCAGGCCCCACATTGCCCTTAGTCCCGGCTGGCAGGATGACAAGGTGAGAGCAGTCACAGCGACTCCCGCAGGCTGTTGGACCAGAACGGCTATAAGCCAGCATCACCTCTCCGTCTGCTCATCACAGACAAAGCGAACAGGGTGTCGGGTTAGGTTGACCCTTAACCCACTGTCTTTATCACAAGCTGACTACTGTATGCTCCGTCCTGCAGTGTCATACCTTAAACTTTTTGCCAGTCTGCTGGCTCGCGAGTGTGCCGGAGCCGGTTCCAGAACTGGGCCAAATGAAATCCACACCATACAAGCTGAAAGCCGCTCGAACCTGCTAGTCTTGAACCAGGAGCCAGTACAGTCAGAGGTCAGGATCAGGAGAGCTGCTCACTGTTGAAAAGTTGTATTTTCTGTCTCCCTCATAATTGCTCTCATTACCTTTTTTTTTTGCATAGGAAAAAAAAAAGTTTAGTCAATGTTTCGTCTTGATATTCATTCATTTTACACAAAATGAAATACAACTACACACATTTATTTTTTTTAATAATTATATATATATATATATTTATTTATATATTATATATATTTTTATTAAAAACACATTTCAATTGTATATTTACATGTAATCTCTCTCTCTCTCTCTCTCTCTCTCTCTCTCTCTCTCTCTCTCTCTCTCTCTTTCTCTCTCTCTCTCTCTCTATATATATACATACATCGCCCCTGCCCCGCCGCAGCAGCAACCCGCTTGTACACTGAATCACACTATATAGCCAGAAGAAATGAATGCTTTCAATTTCCGCATCTTTACTTATTTTATTATTATGAGGAAATAATAATTACAGTGAACGCCAAACGAATGAACTAGTTCGTTTACATTAATAAATGAGGCATACAAAAACAGCAGAAAAAATTCAAAATAATTTTAATTAAATTAGATTAAATAAACTACACCAAATATGCCTTTTTCATGGTTTTACCATAACGAACCGAGCTTGGAACAAAAAACAAGAGAATATATTTTTTTCCCCCATCAAAATACAAATGTACAATACAAAGCCTATACATTATAAATAACAGTTTATCATTCAAATGCATTGGGAATATGGAAACACTTGGATTTGTGCCGAATTACTAGGGGTGGCACGGTACATGAAAAACAACCGAACCATTCGGTTCGCTTGTCTCGGTTCGGTGCGTGTGTGCGTCGCACGGTTCAACGGTTCAACGCATGCGCAATGTAGCCTCGTGAGTGTCCTTTTTGCACCAAATAAGAGGTGTGTGTAGACATAGAGACAGTAAAAGTGGAGTGCTGCAGGTTACGTCACGTGTAGAAATGGCAAGTGGGAGAGATAAGGAAGGCTGCCCGGAGTTGGAGGATGCGCCAGCTATGATACGCTGTTCATCCAACTTGGCTGTGCTTTCAATTTTATTAAAGGAAAGGATGATGCTGATTGGTTGGTTCATGTCACATGGCCTGCGGTGAGCTTGCGGAATTTTGAAAAGTTGAGATGTTTTTATCTCGATGCGGCGTGGACGCGCCTGGAAAAAAACGAGCGTGTCGCACCGCGTCGCTTCCATTACGAGTGCATACCACGCGTCTACATTTGAAATAACAAACTTGAGTGCGCAAAAGAGGCTTCATGCGAACGGCCCCTTAGCCAGGTCAGTTGTGTGGGAACATTTTGGATTTCATGTTACCTATGATGAAGACGAGAATAAAAGAATAGATCGAACTGAGACTGTGTGCAAGCATTGTGGAAATGCATATAATATGCTAACGGCAACACTTCTAATTTGTCAGTTCATCTGAGAAGACATCACACCAGTGTGTTTGTAGACATGCAAGTTAATTCTTCAGTTCAATCTTTGTGCAAAAAAGGCACATAAATTCCTGTGGAGATACACATTGTCCTGTTTTTGCCAAATAAATGAAAAGCATGTCATCAATGTCTTCTCTATTGCTGTATCAAATCTCCCCTAGCTTTCCTCAGAGATGGTCTCAATAATGTGCTTAAAGTCAAGTCCAATTCAGTTTGTGCATGATTACATGATAAAACTTTTTTTTTAATAATGTATCCTAAATTGTGGATAATCAAGCTATGCCAAAACAAACTTCTGGAGTGTTAAAGATTAAAATAAAAAAAATAAAAACAAGAACCGTACAGAACCGAAAACCGTGACCTAAAACCGTGATACGAACCGAACCGTGGGTTTTGTGAACCGTGCCACCCCTACGAATTACAGAGGTATGTGAGCCCAACGCCTGCTATTTTTAGTTTCGCTTTGTTTTGGATTCTTAACTTTATATATTTTGTTTCATTCCTGTTCTGTTCTGAATACCGTTACATTTAGATGATTCGTTTTGGAGTCAGGGTAACTAACTTATAGCTATGTTTATAGTGTTTATAATGATTAATACATAATAATATTCGCTTGATTTGGTATTATTTCTGATATTACACTTTCTCTCTAAACATTCCGCTGCTCATTAAATGCATTTGGAGAGAGTGGGTTAAGCAGTAAGCAATCAATGAGAGCGATTTTGAACTTAAAGCTGACTGGTCGAAAATATGTTAAGGACCACACACATCCTCCAGATACATGCCAGATACATACTCCAGATGCACTGTCACGATCTAATGCTCTTGTTAATCTTTAAAAATCCGGCTCAAATTAAGCACTGGTCGAAACGGTAGGCTACAATTAATTAATTCGTTATGAATTATTATTTACAACAACCATCCCGCACTCCCGCCCTCTCCCCGCCCCCCGCGGACG
>NC_133383.1:6825141-6903590 GCF_049309525.1 Garra rufa | reverse complement strand
GCAGACGAATTGTGGATTTTTGGACAGGCGGTTTCCCAGCTAGTCTTTGGCTACCACTGTTCTTACTGATGCACTGGGATTGTCCTTCGTTTGAAGTTGCTGGATCGCAAGCAGTGTCGTATTGGATGGGGAAAAAATGTGGGAATGGACTGCTTTGTTGAAGTTGTTTCTTCAGCTGTGCGTTTGGAAATTCTGTATTTCACATAGTGTATTTTTCACTATAATTGTTACTTTTATTTTAGTTTTTACTTTAGTTTTAATATTTTAGGGCTGCCAAAGTTAATGCATTTAACTATTTGCTTATTTTTTATTTATTAGTTTTTTTTTAAATAAGTACGAAAATCCAATGATTGGATAAATAAATTAATATTTTAATTATTACTAATTGTTTAATTGATTTAAAATATTTTAATTATTTATAATTTATAATAATATAATGATAGAAATAATTATTTTATTTATCATTAGTTATTTTTGTTACCAGCTATCCAAAACTAAAATACAATAATATGATCATTATTATTAGTAGTAGTAGTAGTATTATAAATATTTTTCATAGTTAATAATTCTTAGTAATAATAATAAATACTAATAATTATTATTATTATTTTATTTGATCTTTTCGTTAATTTAATTAATTCAAAACTAATTACCAGTTATGCAAAACTAAAATACAATAATAAAAAAGCAATAATAATAATTAATAATAATAATTATTATTATTATTGTTGTTGTTGTTAGCATTTATCTAAAACTAACTTTCATTTGTGGCCATTTTTATTTTTTAGTTAGTTTTATTAATATTATTATTGTTGTTATATTTATTTTAAAATTTTCCCCAGTTATATTTTAGGTTGTTCTTATTTCAGTTATGTTTTTTCCCTGTTGTATTACCAATAATGGGAATTACCAATCATTTTTTATATTATTTATATATATATATATATATATATATATATATATATATATATATATATATATATATATATTATATATATATATATATATATATATATATATATATATATATATATATATATATAATTTTTTTTTTTACTTCATTTTAAACCATTTTAATTATTTATTATAATAATGTGATAATAATAGTAATAATAATTACTTTATTCTGTTTTATTTCTATTACCAGTTATCCAACTAAACTAAAATGCAATAATAATAAGATTAAAAAATAATAATAATAATAATAAAAATTATTATATATATATTATAATATTATATAATTATTATATTTTGATTATAATTGTTGTTGTTTGTTACCATTTATCTAAAACAAAATTTAATTTGTGGCCATTTTAATATTTTAGTTAGTTTTATTTTATTTTATTGCATTTCTTCCCATTTTTAAGTTTTAAGTTTTTTTTTATTACCAATAATGCCAATTACCAATATTTAGTATAATAATAATATTTTTTATTATTTTAATTAATTTTAAATAACGTTGATTATTATAGTAATTATATAATAATAATAATAATAATAATAATAATAATAATAATGATAATGATAATTATTTTATTTTATCATTATTAAAAAAAAAAGTATTTTTTATTTTTTTTTATTACCAATAATGCCAGTTACCAATAATACTGAATTACCAATACTAATAACACTTGATTGTGAAACAAAATGATTGTGAAAACAATTTCCCCAAAAACTCTGCTTGCCTTTCATTGTTTGGATAAACAGTTAGTCCTGCTGCGAACTCACGCCTTTGAGCCGGAGTCGTTCACTCCATTTGGTGCTGCTAGTGACGTAGAAAACGCACACTATAGCATTAAAAAGTGATGAAAATGTGAATTCTGTGCAGTACGATACTCCTTTTTATCCCAGTCTCGACGGTTCCTAGAACACTCTCCTAACCTGTGCTGTGTTTCAGGTTCTGTTCTCTGAAGTGCAGTCCCTGTAGAGAGCTGAATCTGCACTTCATTTCAAGAGCGCTGACACACAAGCATTTCTCCGGCCTATCAGAAATCAAAGGCCTGCGAGCTTTTGTGTGCTGCTTGGCAAAAAAAGCCGAGGCGTTCCGTGCCCTTAACGGTCACACCCCTGTGGGTGCCGTCTTGCCCTGCCGTCCCAGACCGAACAGTCCTGTCGGATGGGTGCAGGAAGAGACTCGGAGGGGCAGAGAAAGTTAAAAGTGAGGGAAACGGTATGAGAAAGAAAGGATGGCCCACGTGTTGGAGGAATTGGAGAAAGGGAGGGAAGCCCAGCAGGAACGGGTCACTGCAGGCCAGGGGTGGAACTAGAGGAAAAGAGAGGAGGGGGTTAGAAGGAGCCCAGCAGTAAAGAACAGTGTGTTCTGTTCATTCCAGGGCAAGAACTGTTTGTGCTGTTATCCGTCACACAGTGAAGGCAAAGCAATAAGCAAAGATGCTGAAGCGCGTTATTTCACAGCATAAAATGTGCTTCTTAAGAGAGTGTGTGTGTGTCCTTCGCTGGCGGTTTGAGCAAACCTTGGCTCGTGGTTACGCTTGCCACGTGTGTTGTCGGATGTTTACTTTGGTGTGCGGATATGTTTTAAAAGACCTCATGTTTGAAACTGAATTTTTGTGGCTTGATTCCAAAAACGTTCTCTACTTGGGAAATGCACTAGAAATTTTGATGACTCATCTTGCACTCAGAGGCGTGTACAATTTGTCCTCCAATCAGATGCTCTCTAGAATGAGAATGTTATATTGTAACAGCACATTGCAGTTAAAGCGAATGGTGTTCAAGTCACATCATGGGGTCTTTAACTATGTGTGTGTGCTCCTCGCAGGCGCCAGATCGTGTTTCCAGAGTGGATGGATTACGGTTGTCCACTGTTTGAATAGATGCTCCTTCACTGAAGGATTGTTCCAATACGGGAGATTAATGATTACAGGGGTGGGCTGAGCTGCAGCGGGCTAATTAAACACCATTAATGCTCGTCACTCAGCGGTTAATTAATCTAGAGAGCTATAAGGTAATGTGTTTCATGGATACAAGTTTCAAAAATCAAAAGTGGTAAACAGACGTTTTAACTTGATACAGAGAGCTGATAAATAATACTGGCCTTTTATCATATCTGAGCTAATTTGCCCTGGACCAGTAAGAAATTAACCCAGAGTGCCCAGCATTTTCATTGTTGCATTTCTTTATATATTAGACAATTGATATGATATATAAATATATATGTTTTAAAGTAATTGATTAATTTGTTGATTTATTTCTTTATTAATTGGATTAAAATTACATTTTTCAGCAAATTATTGAGATTGAAATGTAATTCTACATGGTAGTTGATAATATACAAAATTATTGGACAATTTGGGTACTTTTTTCACCCATTAAAGCTCATTCTATGTTTTTTTTTCTTTCTGAAAATTATTTTATTTTATTTTTACAGATTATATTTAATTATTATTTGTATTTATTTTTTAATTGTTTTAAATATGATATATATTATTTTATTATAATTTATTTGTATTATTTTTAAATAATTTATATATTCATTATTTTCTAATATTTATTGATTAAATACATTTAGAAATTATCTATATTATTTTATTATTTACACAATGTTTATAATTATTATTAAATAATTATTTGAAATTATGAATTGTACATTTTTATTAAAGTATAATTTTTTAAAGTATTTTATATTTAATTTTATATTATATTATATATGTGTGTGTGTGTGTGTGTGTGTGTGTGTGTGTGTGTGTGTGTGTGTATTTTTTATTAATGTAATTTATAATATTTTATTTTTATATATTTTTAAAAAAATGTATAGCATTTTTAATATATTTTGTACGATTATATTATATATTATTACATTATATTTTATATATATATATATATATATATATATATTAACATGCACTTAAATATCTTTTTATCATTTTTATAAAATTATTATTTGAAATTATTAAAAAAATAATAATTGTTACTATTATTTATTTAATTATAAAAATCTCTATGATTCCCCACTAATTATAAATTACATTTGTAACTATTTTTAATCAACCTAATAAAAAAAAAATTTTTTTTGAGGGGGGTATCTTGAAAATATACAAATGATTACTCCATATAATCTGGATATTTTAAGGTGAATTTTGTTGGTAGCGGTGGAGAGGGGTCTTTATTGATCTTCACCTATATATTATGCGTCCCTAATTGTAAGAACATCCACAAACCATAAACAGACAAATCCTTCAATATCTCAAAGAGGCTGAAATCAGTCACAGCTTATAATAATAATAAACGGCTCTTTACACGGACGGAGCTGGTGTAATTGCTAATGAAAACGGCCACGCGAGCATGTAAATATTGCTAAGCCTGCTTCAGTCAAGTGGTTATCAAAACACGACAATGGAGGATCTCATTTTGTCGCTGCCGCCCACCTCCCTTTCTCATCCTCCGCTCGATCCTCTCATTATCCCTGTAGGTGAACCTCTCTCTGATCAACTCTGTCACTCCTCTGAGTGACTCTTCCTGCAGCCCCCCTCGACGCCGTTCCGCTCATCCACCTTTCTTTTCAAGCTGTGGGGTGTCTGACCTAAATCTGTAAGGAAGGAGAAGAAAATGGATGTTGAGGGGGTGGAGAGAGTGTTAGGGGTGGTGGGGGGACTGACAGCCACTGATGTCGGCGGCAAATTAGCATGTGTGCTAATCAAGCTTCACCCCCGAGAGCGGAGACAGACGGAGAGGCAGTGGGGTGGGGCGGAAGGGGGTCTTGTTGTCATTATTAACGTTGTACAATCTAAACGCGCACACACGCACAAAGAAGCACCCTCTTTGGTCGGAACAAGCTCCCTGAGGGCTTAAATAATTGAGCGGGGTTGAAGGCGTTATCTTCGCGGAGGGCTCGGATCTCAAAGCAGCGGTGATGGCGGCGGCCATGAGAACCTCCATGTTTCCACATCTCTCTTTTCTTTTTGAAATCAAATCGTGCTATAAATAGCCCTCACTCCCTCCCTCCCTCCATCCTTTCCCGGCTTCTCCAGTCTCCGCAGAGAGCGAGAGGATCCTGCAGCAAGACGTAGCGTTCAGGTCGTCCACGTTTGCGACCCGTCGCTCTGTTTTAAAGCACACTGCTTTTGTCTCGGCCACTGCAGTCTAGAGATTCTCTCGACTGTGGTGCAGCAGCCCGAGAGATGCCACATGCTGTCAAATCTCGCTCCTTTGTGTGCGGCGCTGGCTGCTTTTTAAACTGTGATTGGTGGAAAGGCTCCAAGTCGAGGAAACGATTGCAAAAGCTACCCTATCAAAGCGCGGAGAAAGATGTGCTGGCGCAGTCAGTTGTTGATTAACCCCTCGTGCCTCTGGGCAGAACCGCAGCCATCCGAGAGCCCTCCAGATGAAATTGGTTAAAGCCACTACACCGGCGTTACGCGTCTGCCTCAGTGAGTCACGGCGGAGGCAACAGAGCCTTTGTTGTGATTGAGTTCTGTCAGTCTAACGCATGTCTCTCTTTCTTTCTTTCTTTTGCAGACTGCCTGCCAGGTTGAGGAGATTCGGGGTGTCCCATAGACCCCTAGGTTCCTCCGATGAACCCCATCAACTCCATGAAACCTGCCCTGCCTCCAACGCCACACAGGTCAGTAGCTTCGACACAGCTGCGAGTTAAAGTGTGACTCGCGCCCACTGTTTCCTCTCTAACGACATTCTGAACTCTCAAACCCCCCTCGAACTGACACCTGCTTCCACCTAACAGTCTGAATGTTTTGATTGTTGATTTTGCATATTTTAACTACTATTTGGTAATGGCTTCAGGGAAGCAATGTGTTTTTATTGTTTTGCAGCCTTATCTGGATGAGATTAGCCTTGGCGTGCAGTTTAATTGTGTTTTTCTTTCCTTGTGCGAGTTAGGGTGTTGTGTTTTGCTTCTTTGAGCCGTCTCTGTCGGTTTTAAGGGTCCTAAAGTGTGCTTTATGGTTATTTGGAGAGAAAAACAAGTTGTTGATGTTACACCGGAGGTGAAGTACCAGTACGTGGATGGATTTCTAAAGAAACCAAAGTTCAAAAGTTCTTTGGAACTTTATTTAGTTCTTTTTGGAATCTTTAGTTTTAAAAGGGACATTCAAAATTAACAAATGTCATTTACTCACCCTCATGTCATTTCAGACATGTGACTGACTTTGTTCTGTGGAACACGAAAGGAAGTTACGCAAAATGTCAAGATGATGTTATCCCTAAAATGACTGTGAACTGCAGCATTAATGGCACATGAAAAGTTATGCAAATAGCATATATATTACATACGACACATACAAAATTTTTGAATATATTTGATTATGTAATTATTACAAAATAGATATATGCATTCTAATTAATCATTTATGTTACATACATTATCATATATAGTTATTTGACTTATTATATATAAAATATTATAAATAAAATGATATACACTACCAGTCAAAAGTTTTTGAACAGTAAGATTTTTAATGTTTTTAAAGTCTCTTCTGCTCACCAAGCCTGCATTTATTTGATCCAAAGTACAGTAAAAACCGTAAAATATTTTTACTATTTAAAATAACTGTTTTCTATTTGAAATATATTCAAGTGTAATTTATTCCTGTGATTTCAAAGCTAAATTAGCATCATTACTCCAGTCACGTGATCCTTCAGAAATCATCATTTATCTCAATCAGAAATATTTTGTAACATTATAAATATCTTTATCATCATTTGATCAATTTAAATCATCCTTGCTCAATAAAAATATTAATTTATATCATTTCTTTCCTGAAAAAAAAAAATGCACACTCACTCCAAGCTTTTGAATGGAATAATACAAAAGCTTTTTTATTTCAGATAAATTCTGGAATGCTTTGGATCTTTCTATTCATCATAGAGTTTACTCAGCTGTTTTAAAATTTATAATAATAATAATAATAATAATAATAAATGTTTCTTGAACTACAGATCAGCATATTAGAATGATTTCTGAAGGTTCATGTGACACTGAAGACTGGAGTGATGATGCTGAATATTAGGGTTGGGCGATGTCGACCAATTTGGCATCGTACGATTCAGAACAGAACATGAATGAAACAAAATAAAGTTAAGAATCCAAAACAAAGCGAAACTAAAAATATCAGGCGCTGGGCTCACGTACCTCTGTAATTCGGCACAAATCCAAGTGTTTCCATATTCCCAATGCATTTGAATGTTTTTTGTTCCAAGCTCGGTTCGTTATGGTAAAACCATGAAAAAGGCATATTTGGTGTAGTTTATTTAATCTAATTTAATTAAAATTATTTTGAATTTTTTCTGCTGTTTTGTATGCCTCATTTATTAATGTAAACGAACTAGTTCATGTAATTCGTTTGGAGTTCACTGTAATTTATATTGTGATCGCTAACAACTTCCTTGTTATTATTTCCTCATAATAATAATAATAATAATAAAATAAGTAAAAATGCGGAAATTGAAAGCATGCATTTCATCTTGCTATATAGTGTGATTTAAGGCTGCACGATATTGGGAAAACATGCGATATGCGATATTGGTGTTCAATATTGCGATAACGATATTTCTTGCGATATTACATTTCCTTAGAGAAATGCTTTGATAATTATTATTGTTATTATTATCTTTTTTTTTTTTATCTTTTATATATGTAATGATCATGCTAAAATAAACAGGTAATAGATATTCTTCTGTCATCCGAATTAAATCTAATTCAAGCTAAAAAAAAAAATTTATGTCAAGGAAGTTTTGACTTTAAAACACTATGAATGACTTAAAACCTCGGCAGATATTCTGATTTCTGGTTTGCTGTTACCATAGACCTGCAAACACAAAATGAATTGCTTTCAAACATTACTTTTTATTTACATGTAGAGCATCTTTTAAACTAAATATTTCCTTGCCTTGCCTGTTTTTTGTTTGTTTTTGTTTTTTAAATAAAACATATTATTAAACAAAAAATTTATTAAAATTACTATTAAACTTCAAAAAGTTAGGAGCATCAAAAAAAATTAGGAGCACCCAATTTCTTTTTAGTAATGCACTGATCTTTATTCTTCATGGCTGATTCCAATTGCCAGGCAAATCAAATGGGCTGTTTCTGAAAGCCTCAGAATCAAATTTGTAAAAAATTACAGTATAAATAACAAAAAATAGACGACAAATGCAGCCATATTCAAAGTAGACTACTCTTTCAATATTCAAAGTGCAATATAGAGACCAAATTTTTTTAAGTATGATACAGAGTTATAGACAACTTCACAACTTATTATAGCCCACATTCTAATAACAGCCTAGATATTTTATTTAGCCTAATTTGCGTGCATTGGGGAGTCGCTTTCTAAATGTGGGGTATTAAAATTGCTTTTAAATGCGCGTAGCCTACGCGTTTTACTTTAGGTTTCGTTTTAAGGATCGCGCAAAACTTTCGCCAGTGCATTACATGCACTCTGCAATACAAGAGATTACTTTAACAAACCATTTGAAAGTCGGAGGACACCAACAGGATTTTGAAAAGCGTGTCCCCAGTGGAAAATACTCCTAGTTCCTAGTTCAGCGGTGCGCATTGTCAGTGACAGGAAGACGGCTAATATCTCAAATCTTCATTAAAGTTAACAAAAAAGATTAAGTTTAAATGGTTATGTAATGTAACTTGGAGAGAACGGCGAACACATCAGCTCACAGCAGTCTGTGCAGTAGTTAGGTTAGCGAAAGTTTTGTAAAGAAATGAAACTAGGTCGCACCACAACAATTTCTCGCACTCACACAAATGCTCCCAAATATAATTTGAGGTTGTGCAGATTAAATTTTGGGAGCATAAACGGTGGCAATTTTGATTCCTGTACAGTTCTTTTTAGGCAAAAGTTCAGCGCTGCTGTCATTTTCTCCCTTCGTACTCCTGCCATATTTATTTTTCATTCTCTGAGCCACCGGGTTCACCTGTTCGCCCGTTCTAGCCAATAGCATCATAGAACCTACTTGGGAGGCGGGTATAAAGATAGTAAGCCCCCATCTGTTTGGTCAAATGAGGACAACCTATGCATGCAACGCACAAATGTTTGGCACATAATTTAAATGTAAATTATCGCAACTCTCTGCGATACTGATATCGCGTATACTAATTAGGGTTGTGACGATGAGGAAATTTCCCCACCGGTTAATCGGCACGTGACAACACCGGTAATACCGGTATCACCGTGGGGGTGAGGGTTTGCTCTTTTTTCTGCTTTTAAATAGCTTATAAATGCGTGCGTATTATACTTTCACTTTCAGTTTTGCGGGAATTGGCAGTTCGGCGTCAATTGTTTTAATGGACGACAACGAAACTACAAAAAAAAAAAACTTTGAACCCAAAATATTGCCAAACAGGTGCTTTTGGACACTAAATCGTCCGCCATTCTCTTTCTGTAAATTCGACTCCTCGCACAGATAATTAACACGGCCAATTCACCATCAGCAATCACACTCCGTATCCAAGCACTACAAGAGAATCCCTTTAAATAGCCAAGCAGTCTTACCTTCATCATCTCTTGTTTTCAGCATCCCTCTCCCTGGGCAGGGGGAGTGCCCCGGGCTCGGCCAAACATGCTTAACTTTTACGCTGTTTATTATATGTAAGCGCGAACTCCTCACGTGATAAATGAAATATGACGCATTGTAGCTATGTTCAGTTTTTAATTATATTGCATGCTCTCGTCTTAAGTAAATTATTTAGAATAATATTTTCCATTCAATTCAAATAAATATTTAATAAAAAAACGAATACTTAAAAAAAAAAAAAAAAAAAAGTGGAGACGGTGTCACGGTGGAAAAGTGATGTCACCGGTGTTGCGTCTTAAAACCGGTAACACCGTCAACACCGTCTATCGTGGCAAGCCTAATACTAATATCGCGATAACGATAATTTTTCGATATATCGTGCAGCCCTAGTGTGATTCAGTGTGTGTTTTTCGTGAGCGGGTTGCTGCTGCGGCGGGGGCGGGGCAGGGGTGGGGCGGAGGATTGCGATGCTGGCTCAGCATCGTGATGTCTATCGGCCATCGGCGATGAGCGATGGCATCGTCTATCGACCCAACCCTACTGAATATTAAAGGAGAACTCCGGTGTGATATTGACCTAAAGTGTATTGAATCATGATACCGAGTGTAGACGTACCTTGCATATTTCATCCCGGTTTGTGTCCAGCTGTCCGAAATCTGGGGTCAGTTAGCCGATGCTCACAACAGGCTGTCTATGAGAGTGAATAGGGCATCGGAAAAGCCATGTAAATAAATCACTGTTTTACGCCATTTACGAGGCACAAAGTAGCTCCACACTTCATCGGTAGACTTCCTAGGGCCCTGACATTTAAAACGAGACATTGAGAACTCAGAAAAAGCACCGGTAGTTTATTTACAAGAAGATTTATACAGACATCTTCCACCAGGAACAGACCGGCCGCCGCCATCTTAAATGTAGTCACGATAAGTCGAGTGTCGAGCACCAACACTACTTTGTGCCTCGTAAATGGCGTAAAACAGTGATTTATTTACATGGCTACTTCGATGCCCTATTCACTCTCATAGACAGCCTGTTGTGAGCATCGGCTAACTGACCCCAGATTTCGGACAGCTGGACACAAACCGGGATGAAATATGCAAGGTACGTTCACACTCGGTATCATGATTCAATACACTTTAGGTCAATATCACACCGGAGTTCTCCTTTAAGCTTTAAACACAAGAATAAATTACATTTTAATATATATGTAGATCAAAAACAGACATTTTACTTTGGATCAAGTAAATGCAGGCTCAGTGAGCAGAAGGGACTTTTTTTTTTAAACTTAAAAAATCTGACTGTTCAAAAACTTTTGACTGGTAGTGTCTATATTTAATATTCACTTTCATTGCTGTATGGACATTCTATTTTTGTGTCCACCAATTTAAGAAAATTTGCATTTTTGTCTAAACTAACTCTTTAAGCCTGGTTAATTCTCCAAACCAGCAAAGAGAAATATACAACCCAATTGCTTAATGTGCTCTTGGTACTTTCAGGCAGAGCTTTCATAGTAATTTGGTCCTTAAATATTTAGTAAATGATGTACTGCAGGCTCTTGTAGGTAGGTGTACTTGGCACATTTTCATGAGTTATACTGATATTTGAGCACATAAAGGGAATTACGTTGCAATAATGAAGCAAACAGTCTGAACATGTAGAAAAAGTGGAAGTTGGTGCAAGATAAATCGCCCGCAGCGGCACATGCATTGGGCCCCAAACTGAATCCTCGCGCCCACACCTTCTCCTCTCATTTACTGAGTTCTCAATCTGCACGAGTGTTAGGTTTTTTACATTTTGATTGGCTGCTTTGTCTCTCGGCCGCTGATTGGCTGCTGCAGGATTTGGCTTTGAAACCGCAGTTTCCTGTTTCAGAGACCAGGGGTATCTGGTGGTTTTCCTGCAGAAGAGCTTTAAGAGAAACCTCTGCCTCCTATGGAATGCCTCTAAGCCACCGGTAGTTCAGTTTGTTTATTTGCCCCGGCAGTGCAATACCAGCCTCAACGAGACACTCGCTTTAAGCCTTTGTTGGAACCTCAATATCCTGTGGGCTGCAGGCCAGCGGATACTTTGCCGCAGGTCGAGGTGGAAATGTGTCAAGAAGGGGATCTCTGCTTTCTTCGAGGGCTTTAAAGAGAGGAGGCTTTCATGTGGCAGTGGGGTTGAGGTGTCTCGGGTCAGTTCGGGTGAGAAGCTGTTCAGAGCCAGTTATCACTCAATAAACCCTCGCAGGTTTAATTTTCTTGATACTTTCGAGCTGTTGCCGCTTGGATAGGTTTTACCTGGAATGCTCCCATTCCGTGTCCAAGGTTTTTGGCACTCCTGCCAATATGTAGTGACTCAAGATTATTTACTGGCCATTAAACTAAAGAAAAATTGGATGCAAAATGCAACAAATCTCAGAAATTACACTTGAAAAATTGTTAAAAATCTACTTGTTATTGATTTACCATTGAAAAAATGTTCATAAAATAGCAAAAACTTTATGAAAATACAATATGAGAATTAACTGCACAATACGGTTTTGCATACATAGTTTTTTTTTTTCTTTCTTTTTTTGGAAAAAGCCTTTTTTTTCCTAGACATTTCCAACTTTGGACTTTGGGACAAAAAATATATACAATATGTTATTATATTCATAAATGTAAAATATTACACCCATACACATTATTACATAATATATTGATATATTATACATTATGTATTATATATATATATATGGTTATTTATTATATATCTGTCGGAGTCTATACAATTTTTTAAAATAATTTTGAAATAATTTTACCCCAAGGGTGCATTTATTTGATTAAAAGCACAGTAAAAATAGTTCAATATTATTCCTGTGATGCAAAGCTGAATTTTCTGCATCATCCCTCCAGTCTTCAGTGTCACATGATCCTTCAGAAATCATTGTAGTATGCTGATTTGCTGTTCAAGAAACAATATGATGCAATGTTTTTGTAGAAACTAATTTCTTAACGATTATTTTGAACAAAGTTTATAAGATTAAAATATATTTACAAAAATATAAGTCTTTTGGAAATAATAATTATCTAAACTATCACTTTTGATCAATTTTATGCATCCTTGTTGAGTTAAAAGTATGAATTTCTTAAAAATTAAAACCTGACCACAAAACTTTTGAATGGTTGTGTCTGATATGCTTTTTGGATTTACAACGACAATAAAATAAAAAAAAATAGAAAATGTTAATTAGCAAGAATTATTATTATTTTATTTTTATTCTTTTTCTTTTCCAATGTTCAGTTCAAACATTTGGAGTTTATAAAATTTTTTAGAGATGTTCCGATACCCTTTTTTCCTTCCCGATACCGATTCCGATACCTGGGCTCGGGGTATCGGCCGATACCGAGTACTAATCCGATACCTGGGTGTGTAATTGTATATACAGCTGTAGATAATACTAATAAATTATTTTATTGTGTGCTTCAGACATATTCCTTAATAAAACAAATATACAGTGATATATACAGTGACCTAGAGTATTTTTATTATATGACATACATTGAACTTTTATTATATGACATATACAGTGAACTAGAGTATTTTTATTATATGACATACATTTGACAGTAATATCTTTTCATATAGTTAGTATTACTAATCTGTTTTTCTGACGTACATCAGCCCTGTTTATAACAGAGAATTTTGGCCAGAATTTGAAAGATTCTCACTAGATCTCGCAGCAACCATATTCATTATGCGGCATTTTCAAATGCTCCTCACTGCATCTCGCAGCAGTAACAGTGTTGCAAAATTAACGTTGGCTCCCGAATAAAGCTGTTCGGGGTTTGTGCAAGTTTGTTTGCATTGCAGTCCAAGCTGATAAACGGTCAGCGCTAGGGATGGCGAAAACAAAAAAATTTCTTGACCGACCACCGAGCCTCATTAGCCGGTTGAAACCGGTTAACCGATTAGTTTAAAAAATGGTACGCTATTTGAAATAACAGCCATTTCGAGCCGCGCCTGCAATTTCGCAACTCTGTCGCATCTCTCTGCCGCTCTGCCTCCCGCACACACACACACACACACACACACACACACACACACTGCCACTCACGTCACTTTTTTAAAATCCCCTACAGCGCGAAACATGAGTCCCGCAAACGCGGCGCCGAAGAGCTTGTTGTTAGTTTCAAATGGTTTGGGTACAAGGTGATCGCTTTGAAAATAAAGGCGTTTGTCTAGGTTAGAAGCTCTTTGAAACATTGCCACGGCTCATTTCCTTCCATTTCACATTTCCTACCTGCTAGCATAGATGACACGGTAGGTTGGCTTTGGCTACCTTTCTCACCCGAAGAGGCTTGCGGGTGTCGCGTTTTCAGGTGATACATCATAGATGATGTGCTGCTACTATATTTAAGCACTGTATCACACAAGTTGCATCTTACACCTGTCTCATTCTTTTTGGTGAAATGGTCCCACACACTACTTTTCTTTGCACGCTTCATCCTGTCGTCTGCCCTGGCTCTAACCTCGAGTGTTTTAGCCTGTTGCCTTTACTTTTCGCAAACCTTGTGAGCGCGTGAACCCAAACGCTGTGACCTCGCGCGAAATGTTTTTATTGGTTTATTAAGTACAAACAGGCGAGTTATGAAAAATTGAGTGTGAGGGATAATTTGTTCACTTAACACAAAAAGATGAGGAATGAGATGGCTAACTGTAGTAGCGTATAGTCCACTGTCTATAATAGCCTAATTTAGATATCACTTTTTTTTTAACCGACTACCGACAACTTTGACCGGTTAACGTTGATACGGTCAACCACCGGTCAAACGGTCATCGGTTAACATCCCTAGTCAGCGCTGAGCAGCTCAAACGTGTCGTGTTAGTTTCACTTTCGTTTCGCGTGCCATTTTATGTTTCTCATCTGAGACAGAAATGGCAGAGCTTATGAGTTTAACAACGCGGTGGTCGCGCCAGTGTGACCGCTCACGAAAATTAGTAACACTGGCAGAAAAATTGGTCACAGTCTGGAGCCCTTTAATATTACTGCAAGTGTCCCGCGCGCTTCAGTACAGGAGTAAACAAACCACACGCCTGTACAATTCATTAACACAGAACCACGCATTATTATTCATATTTAAACAGTCGGTTTTTGGCTTAATATTAGTCCATATCACGATTTGATTTAAGTGTAATGAACTACCTTTGATTAATGCATCAAACTTTGACAAATTCCGTGACGTTCCGCGTTAAACTGTAAGTTCCATTTTGACTGGATTCCGCGATTCCGTCCATGTTTTCCGCATCGCAGAAATCATAAAGCCCTACATATGAGACATGCCGCCGTTTTAGCGGACAAACTGCTAGCACATTTGTATTTCTTCTTCGCTGCTCTAAACAGTGGTTGCTTGTGGCAACACTGTTTGCATTCTGAGCCGCGAAGAAGAACTGGCTTCTGATTTGCTAGCGGTAATAACATATCTTAAGAAAATGGTATCGGATCGGTACGTGGGTTCAAGTACTCGCCGATTCCGATGCTAGATTTTTTTGTGGTATCGGCGGCATTTCCGATACTAGTATCGGAATCGGAACAACCCTAAAAAATTTTTTTAATAATTTTGAAATAATTTTAAACCAAGGGTGCATTTATTTGATTAAAAGAACTGTAAAAATTTTTTAATATTTTACTATTTTAAGTAAATTTTCTATATTGTAATACATTTAAAATTGTAATTTATTCCTGTAATGCAAAGCTGAATTTTCTGCATCATCACTCCAGTCTTCAGTGTCACATGATCCTTCAGAAATCATTCTAATGTGCTGATCTGTTGTTCAAGAAACAATATGATTATCAATGATTTTGTAGAAACTAATTTCGAAAAGATTCTTTGAACAAAAAATTAAAAAGATAAAAATAGATTTATAAAAAAAAAATAGAAGACTTGGAAATAATATCTCAACTCACTTTTGATAAATTGTATCCATCCTTGTTAAATTAAAAATATGAATTTCCTAAAAATAAAAACCTGACCACAAAACTTTTGAACAGTAGTGTCTGTTTTGCTTTGTTTTTGGATTGACGACGACAATAAAAAAAATAGACTAAAGAAAATATTAATATTCAAGCATTATTACTTTTCCCCCCTCATTTACAGTTTAAACGTTTGGAGTCTATACTTTTTTTTATATATATAATTTTGAAATAATTTAAAATCTTTAAAGCTGCATTTATTTGATCAAAAGAACAATAAAAATAGTTAAATATTTTACTATTTAAAATTTGTGATATTTAAAAAAAATAATAATAATAATATAATAATAATAATTATTATTATTCTATTTATTTATTTATTTATTTATTTATTTATTTATTTATTTATTTATTTATTTATTTATTTATACTTATTATAATAATTAAAAAACCATTTAAAATTGTAATTTATTCCCATGATGCAAAGCTGAATTTTCAGCATCATCACTCCAGTCTTCAGTGTCACACGATCCTTCAAAAATCATTCTAATATGCTGATTTGCTGTTTAAAAAAAACAATATAATTATCAATGCTTTTTGTAGAAACCGTGACTAATTTCTTAAAGATTCTTTGATGAATAAAAAGTTCAAAAGAACAGCATTTTATAAATATAAAATCTTTTAGAAACAATAAATATCACAGCTGTCACTTTTGATAAATTTTATGCATCCTTGTTAAATTAAAAACACGAATTTCTTCAAAATAAAAAATTTGACCTCAAAACTGTTAAACAGTAGTGTTCTTTCTTTGGTTTTGGATTTTCAACTACAATAAAAGTTGCATTTGGCTTCTTGGCTGAACTTCTGACGATAAATTATTCAAATTGCTTTGAAAATGCATGACGGTCACTGTTTTTGTTTTTTTGCCACCGTTTGTATTTTTCTTAAAATAAGATTCACTCATGTCACTTGCACAAGTGAGTGTTAACAGTGTTGTTTACATGTCACCTTTGACGCCATGCATTGTAACAGGTCATAAAACAACTTACCAGCCAACTCAGCAATATCTAATATTGTTTTGTGGCCTCTGTTCACATCCCTTTTTGTTCTTAGGTCGCTTATTAGGCACATTCCTATTCATCAAAACCCTGTTTCAGTCCCTAAAATGCCAGTTTTAATAGGTTACCTGACTGACGCATGCACCTTTAACCCATTTATGGAGGGAAATACCTTATAAAATGACATGAATGAAGGCTGTGAAAGTTAAACGTACCTTAGTAATCTATTCAATAGATTGCACGGCTTTAATCAAGTCTAATTTTTACATGCTTTCAGAGGAACGATGTCCGTAACAGCACTGAACTGATTGAACATTCATCCCTCACAGCCTCGTTGTCATTCAAGTCAAATTAAATATGGCGTCGACTCTAACTAAGGTCCATGTTTCCCTGTTCTAATCAGCGTGTGATGTAGTTTGGTTAATTATGGAAAGATGGCGAGCGATTATTGAGAGCGATCTGGTTTGATCCAGTTACACAGAAAACAGTAGATACACACACACACACACACTTACTCTCTCACCCCCCTCTCCCTTGGCATCGTTACTCTTTCCTGTCTCTAAGTGACTGTGGAGTCGCCATGGAAACATTGTGCCGAGTACCTCCAGAGCATGTGGCTGTGGCACGTCTGAAGTCACAGAAAGATTGGCTCTCTCTCTCTCACACTCGCATTTCACACCATATGCTGATATCATACCAGGACAAAAGACGTAGATGGAATATAATGTGGATAATGTGAGGCGGATCAGTGAGAAGTGAATTAAGAACGTTTTATACAGGAAGCACTCAGATGCATTAATAACCCCGGTGTCTGTGTGTTTCTCTCGCCCCGCAGTGACGCCTCTTACCCATATGATCCTGTCCCCTGGCAGCAAGGCCCCAATCAGCCTGCCGGCTCCCTCTCTGTGGTAACCACAGTGTGGGGGGTAACCAATCCTTCACCCAGCCAGGTAAGCAGGGCCGTCCGCCGTGGTGGTGATGTCACCAGCTTGTTTTCCTCAAAGAAAGCACTGCATGTTCCAGGGATGTCCTACTCCTGTCTGGCTCTCAAACAAAACATTCTTGTTTTTGTCAATGAATCAGCAGATCCCATAAAGAAATCATTCAGAAACATTCAAAGCATGTCCTGTTTAATTGAGAAAGATTTATTAATAATTATATAAATATAGTATTGAGTAAATATTAGTTACTTAAAAAATTCTAAACTTTATTTTAATAAAAAAAAAAAATTACTCCTGTCACATGATCATTCAGAAATCATTTTGATATTCTGACTATTTTTTCAGGTTTCTTTAATAAATGTTCTGAAGAACAGCGTTTATCTATAATAGAAATCGTTTGTAACATTAGAAATGTCTTCATCATCACTTTTGATCAAATTAAAGCATCCTTGCTAAATAAAAGTATTAATTTCTATAATTTCTTATCCCCCAAAAGATACTGACTCTAAGCTTTTCAATGGCGTAGTGTATAATGTTACAAAAGCTTTTTGTTTCAGATAAATGCTGATCTTTGGATGTTTTTATTTGGAGTGTATTTTTTCAAGAGTCCTTGATAAATAAAAAGATCCAAAGATCAGCATTTATCTCGGTATAATTTTTTATTATAGAAATTAATGCTTAGCAAGGATGCTTTAAATTGATCAAAAGTGATGACAAAGGCATTTTTTTTATCTTACAAAAGAATTCTATTTTAGATCAATGCTGTTCTTCTGAACTTTCTATTCATCAAAGAAACCTTCTAGCTGTTTCCAACATAATAATAAATGTTTTTAAGCAGCAAATCAGAATATTCAAATAATTTTGAAGGATCATGTGACACTGAAAGGCGGGAGTTATGATGCAAAAAATTCAGCTTTGAAATCACAGGAATAAATAAAATTTTAAAACATTTGACTGTTTTTGCTGTACCTTGGATCAAATAAATTCAGGGTTTGGTGCACAGAAGAGACTTCTTTAAAAAAAAAAAAAAAAAATTGACGTAGTGTACATTTATTTGTAAAATATAAAAATAGAAGAAAAACATAAAATAATGCCTGCTATAAATGTCCCACGTTAGCAAATGACAGCAATCAAAAAAATGTTCAATCTTATCTAACAACTATGTTGTCGGCAGGTTTTTGGTGCTCCCATGGGTCCAGGCGGAAACTCAGCCGGTGGTCACATGATGCCTGGCAACAGCCCGGGCATGAACTCCCCTCAGTTCATGAGCCAGCAGGGCTACCCCGAACCCAACAAGGGCTTCATGCAGCAGGGCATGTACGGGCGGCCCAGTGGGGGATACCCGGCCGGGCCTGGATATGGGGGCAGGTGAGAAAAGCAAATATTGTCCAGTGTCTCTGTGGCTGTATTTAGACTCTGCTCCTCGTGGGAGTTGTGTGATGTCAGGCAGCCTGCGGACGTCATCGCAGTGGGGGGATGTGCGCGCTGTAGCGTCCCACCCCTGCGCTGACTCACAGAAACACACGCACACTCGCGTCCCTTAAGATCAATTTGCATCGCAATAAATCTTGTGAATCACTGACTCTGAGCAGTCAGCGTCCCCCTCGGCTAGCCAGACCAACACCTTGCTGCCACGACAACGTGAATAATCAGCGCCACTTATTTTATGACACGAATGCGATGCAATTCTTAACCTGTCTTCTGTCTATCCTCTTTAGTTACCCAAATAACGGAGGGGGTTCCCTCGGGATGCCGCCCCATGGAGTCCGCCCGCCCACCGACTTCACCCAAGCGGCCGCCGCAGCTGCCGTGGCCGCAGCCGCTGCCACAGCGACGGCCACCGCCACAGCAACCGTCGCCGCGATACAGGAAAAGCAAAACCAGGAGCTGAACTACGGGCCTGTAAGGGACTTGTTTGTGTTCACATTATGTGTGGTTGACCTTTGTTGAGGTGAACGGCACTGAAGGGAAGGTCACTGGAATAGATCTCAGTGTGTTTTAGTGATGAATCGTGTCCCTTTGTTTAATATCTTGTTTTTTTCATGCCGTTAATCTGATTGGCGCAAACTCTGCTTCATTTTTGTTTTGGTTTTTTGTGTGTGTGGGGTAAATGCTTTGCACTCCACTTCAGAAATTATTATCTTGTGTGACACACAGTAACCTCTAGTTTCATTGCGCTCAATTCGCCCCCTGCTGGACAAATGCATATAACCGAGCCTTGAATCCAAAAACATGGCTTTAATTATTGCGACGAAAAAAGCAAAGTATTTTCCCTTAGTTTTTCCAGCAGATTTCACATGCCGCCTGTCTGCCCGGGTTTAGACGGCAGACATTACTGCCACACAGGACTTTTGATTGTTTACGGTGGTGACCTAGTTGCCGTTTCCCTTTCATGCCCAAGGCCTGATGGCCATAAGTCACGGCAGCAGGCACGTCTCCAGCCATTGTTACCCGTCGCTGGTTCTGATGGGTGTGGATCTCTGTGTTGTTTTTGCTCTGCAGATGGGTGGTGCTTCCTCTTACAACACCCAGTTCCTGTCGCACTCCGGACCCCGTGGGCCACCCGGCATGGCCCCCTCCGGAATGGTCGGCTCCAGGCCCCCTTCCATGGGACCCATGTACTCACAGCAGGGCCAGAGGTTGCCCCAGCATCCCATCTACCCAGGAGGCCAGCAGGGTCCTCCGCGGCACCAGCAGGGCCTGAAACGCCCCTACAACTCTGATGTGAGTTGAGACTTACTGTGGACCAACTTGAGCATTCAGATGACAGGATAGACAAAGCATCGATTCACAAATTTCAAAAATCGATTTTCTACTTAATACTGTATAATAACAATAATGGCATGATGTTGTCGGAACAAAACAGCAACAGCAAAGGAGGAGGAAAATCAAATACATCCTGCCCCATTTTCAGTGAGGGCAAGTGTTTGGAAAAATATTATATTATTCATTGATCGTTTGTAGGAAGTATTTGAAAAAGGGGAAAAACGAGTCTGTTACATTAGGGTACATAATATACATATATTACTTACCACTAGGGCTGTGCGATATTAAAGAAATATATTGCTTTAAATGTGCAAAATCAATTTAAATTATATTTCAAAATGTTCAGAAATGAAAATTATGTAACCCATATATGTTTTTTACATTATTTCTTAAAAAAGAAAGCATCCCCGCAACTTCTGAAAGAGCCCAGCAGTGTTTTAGCATAATATAAAAAGTAATGTCACAAATCTAAAAAAGTGACTTCAGCATCAAAACAAAAATGAATGCCACTTATTTTATATCAATGTAACTTTCCTTTCCGTTTATTACTTATGTACAGTACACTTCTTCAATACCACCGTTAAAACTATAGCAAATACGATTAAGGGCAATTAAACAGTCAGTAAAAAATAAATTGATAATAAGAACACAAACTAATTGCAAGCATTGATAACAGTTACAAATAAAAGAAGGACTAACAGTAGTATTCAGGTACAGAAATGTAATAATTAAGTGTAAAATAACACTGCATAGTGTTCACTTTATGAATTAAATGTAGGTTAATCTTTGTTAAAGCTGTGTTTTTTTTGTTTGATTAACATTAGAGACATAGACAGCAGCACATATTAATAGGCTACTGTCCCTTTAAGACCGACTGCACGGGTCCAATATAATGATACACTTCAGATTTCTTTCTCAGCTGTTTACATTTATTTAAAACATAACTGGCTGCGTTTACGAAAATGATTGTCGAGAAGGGTATTTTGACATAATTCTGTGTGTATGTTTCTGTTTAAAAAAAAAGATGTGAAAGACGAATCAACTCTGTGTTCACGGGGTTGGAAACGCGTCTCTGTGTGAGTGCGCGCGCTTTGATCACAAGCTGCCCGAGATGCCGCTATGCACGCACTTCAGGTGTGTGTCGAGACAGCAAGGAGTTGTTTTCTGCAACTTAATGCATTTAACTCTTTTTAATGTCAACCAAGTCAGACCCGTGGCCAGTTTATTCTCTGCTATATGCGTCAACCTAAAACTTTGACTTATTGCAACGCTTTGAAGTAGCCTATTATTAAAATGACATGCATTTACATTTGTGATATTTCGATATATCGTGCAGCCCTACTTACCACATAAACAGAGTAAGGAGAGATGACTGATAGGAAGATGGCGAATGATTTGGAGATCCTGAACACCATTGACAAACATCTGATATTGCAAAATGTGTGGTAAATAGGCCTACTGCCGCTCCGTGTGATCGGGAATCTCAAAAGTAAAAGTAAAATGCAAATGCGCATTTGAAAGCAGTTTCTGTGACCTGCATATTATTAACGGTTTTCGAATGCCAGCAAATTATATACAGTGTAATTACCCAATGATGTAATTGTGAGAGAATTGGAATATATCTTACATGTCTTTACATGTAATTTCCTTTCTGAACACGGTATGATCGGATTCGGACACATATCCCTAATAGGAAGTGTAAATATTTTTGATTTATTAGTGAGTTAATAGTTAATAGGAAACACTGATTTCTTGAGTCAGGACTACCCATACTATAGACTGGTGCATTTGATGTCCAGTGTGCATGCAAACTTTGGATGAAAAATTGTGAATCGTGATTAAAAATCGAAATTTTTAATCGAATTAGAGGTACCAAAAGATTACCACCTTTAATATATGACGTCAGACCCATATTAGCTTAGTTTTATGTGTGTTTAAAGGATTAGTTCACTTCCAGAATAAAAATGTCCTGATAATTTACTCACCCCCATGTCATCCAAGATGTTTGTGTCCTTCTTTCTTCATTCGAAAAGAAATTAAGGTTTTTGAGGAAAACATTCCGGGAGTTTTCTCCATATAGTGGACTTCAGTGGGGATCAGCAGGTTAAAGGTCTAAATTGCAGTTTCAGTGCAGCTTCAAGGGGCTTTACACGATCCCAATGGAGGAATGAAGATCTAGCAAAACAATCGGTCATTTTTTGAAAAAATAAACTTTTATATGCTTTATAACCACAAATGCTCATCTTGCACCAGCCTAACCTCGTTGGAAAGGTCACGTGGTGACGTAGGCGGAAATACCGACCCAGTGTTTAAAAAAGTGAACGTGCAACTTTTACATTTTTTAGCCGAAGTACATAGACGAAGAGCTAACCACACATGATGTTTCCAACATGATTATGTAATGCATGAAGCCACACATGCACATCGCAGAGGTAGTGCAAGATGAGCATTTGTGTTAAAAAAAAAAAAGTATATAAATTTTAATTTCTTTTAGAAAATGACCGATCATAAGACCTTTGTTCCTTGGCTGGGATTGTGTAGAGCACTTTAAGGCTGCATTGAAACTGCATTTAGACCTTCAACCCACTGATCCCCATTGAAGTCTGCTATGTAGAGAAAAGTCCTGGAATGATTTCCTCAAAAACCTAAATATCTTTTCGACTGTAGAAAGAAAGACATGAACATCTTGGATGACATGGGGGTGAGTAAATTATTAGAATTTTTATTCTAGATGTGAACTAATCCTTAAACTAGATGTTGTCTCAAAAAGACTGTCTTCAAGATAATCTAATTATACCAAAAATATGAGCATAGTGCTGACAATTTGCTTTTGTTCTGGAATGACGGTTGTTGTACTCTTGCAGGGATTTCCGGGTCAGCAGTACGGTCCCGGGATGGGAGCTGGGGGCCCGTACCCAGGCCAGCCCATGCAGTACCATGGCCCAGGGCCACAGCGGTCCGCTCCTTCCCCATCTTACCCAACACATCGAATGCCCCTCCAGCAACCCAATATGGGCCAGTATCCTGCAGGACCAGGAAACCCCAATCAATACTACAAGGTACAAAAATCATTGCTGTTATTGTTCATACTTAGTTAGGATTTGGAAAAACCCTGAGTATCAAGCTTTGTCATGCTATAGATATATGACACCTCAAATCAAGCGGCTTGTAAAGACTTGAGCCACCATTGTAACCAAATTCAGGTACTTTCTGAAACTTGTAGTCATACGTTTATAGTCATATTTTTCAGTTTGAAAGCCGTCAGAAAGCTTTCACTTGCAAATTGCGACACACTGCAAGCAGTATCGTGTTTCCCAAAGAACAGGTTCCTTTCGTCCGTATTAGTGACAAACAGGCTGCCGTTTTCAGAGAAACACACCGGCATTTGAGACTGACAAATACGCCAGTCAACTTTAAAGAGGCAACTAGTCGTGAAAAGATTTTTTGGAAGTACCAGTGAAAGACGAACCAACCCGGGTGGCTTAAATTCCGTACCGGGTTTGGAATTACAGCGGTAGATTATCACTATTGTCATATCGCTGTAGTGTGCACTCCGTTCCAAAACCTAGTGGCTCATAGGTTAGATACCTTCTTTTGGCTAATTTCTAAACCATGTATCTCTGTGAAGGAAGCAATCACGGAATGCACTGCACCGAGCTCCCTATAATTATGCTTGGCTTGCTCTGTTTTAAGTCTGATGTTGAAAGATCTGTGTTTGTTCAGCAGGCGGACCAGTTTAATGGACAGGGTAACAGCCACAACAGTCTGTCCTCAGGAGTGACTGGAGCCGGGTACAGCACCTTTAACCAGGCCGCCGTCAATGGGGTTAGTGTCCTCTCTCTTGCATGCGTGTGTATGTGTAGTGAAACGTAAGTCGGTAGGAGCTGCCTGTTAATATTTCACCATTTCGTGTGAGCACCTCGATCGGACTTTGGCAACCGGGGTCCAAACTCCACTCACCTGAATGTGTTTTTGCATAGTATCGGTTATGAAAATCTGACTGTAAAGATAATCTGGCCGCAGATCGTAATGCCTGCAACGCACGTCTTGTCTTTCACAGCCCGGACGTGCGATGCCAGGATATCCCAGCTCTCCTCTCCCAGGAAATCCCACTCCTCCCATGACCCCCGGCAGTTCGATGCCACCGTATATGTCCCCCGGCCAAGACGTCAAGTCGCCCTTCCTCCATGACGTCAAACCCAACATTAACTCTCTGCAGCCCCCTACAGGTAAATCTCAGCACTGCACCAAAACCAGCGACCTTCTCTTATCTCTGGAATGTGTTTATTATTCTCTGTGATGCAAATGGAATTAAATTGTTTTGCTGTCACATAAAATGCTTATCATGTGGAAAAAAACACTTTTTTAACAAGAGAGATATTTTAAGTTGGCATGAAATCAAAATTAACTATTTTACTGGCTTTGTTTTGAACGCTTTATCTGCTGCTGTCACATAAAATGCTTATCACATGAAAAAAATATATTTTTTCCTCTTCAACACTTCCTCTGTAAGAAATTAACACATTTCCGACAGATATTTTAGTTGGCATGAAATCAAAATTAACCATTTTATTGTGAACAAAAAAATTTTGACTTTTTGTGAAAAGTTTGTGCATATGTTGTTCCAGAGAAAACAAAGTGTTAGTCCTCAGAAAATTTTATAAAACTAAGGGTTCATGCAGGGTTCATACAAATGTACCTTTTTGAAATTTAAGGACTGGAAAACCCTTGAAAATAGCAATATTCCTAAAGAGGTACTGAATTATTGAAAGACAATGCATCTAAGAAGTAAGTGTTTAATTTTGTCAATAAGCACATATCTTTTTTACGCAAAATTCACACAATTCAAAAAGACATTATTAATCAAGCTAAGCCAGCATTAGTACTGACAGTGTTGTGTAAACATGGCTTAAGACGCAAAAAGAGGAACAGACAAACCGAATTGAGTCATTTACACTGGAACCGCTCGGATTGATTCAAACTTGTGACTTGATCATTGATTTTAAGTGATTCACTAACAAAAACCAGATCAAATAAAAAGTTGTTTTCAAATTTCAACATCGCTTGTAACAATTTTTAAAAGCACATAGTGATGGGTGAAACTGAGCTTTTTCAAATTCACAATCAGTTAAACTAGTGTGTCGCAAAATGATTCACTTTTTTGAAGCGCTGCTGTCGGATTGTGTATCGTTTTTCATCTAACATTTATATTTTTATTTGATTTTGCTACTTTTTGTTTTAGGTAATAACAACAACAATGCAAAGGCTAAAAGGGAGGGTAGTTTCAGTTTGACACTGTTTACTTTAAAACAAGCTAAACTGAAACTTCAAACTGAAACACACCAATAAGTGTCAACAAAAAGTCCAGTATGGTTGTTAAAAAAACTGTGCGGCTTCGATATTTATAAGATGCCTTTGTTTTCTTGCCATATGTGACCTTGGACCTGTCATAAGGGTCAATTTTAACCATCTGAATGCTGAATAAATAAGTCTACCATTGATGTATGGTTGTTAGAGATACAACGATTTGAAAATCTGTAATCTGAGGGTGCAAAAAAATCTAAATATTGAGAAAATCGCCTTTAAAGTTGTCCAAATGAAGTTCTTAGCGATGCATTTTACTAATCAAAAATTAAGTTTTAATATATGTACCGTAGGAAATGTACAAAATATCTTAATGGAACATGATCTCTACTTAATATCCTAATAAAAGAAAAATCGATCAATTTGACCTATACAATGTATTTTTGGCTGTTGCTACAAAAAGACTGGTTTTGTGGTCCAGGGTCACATATGAGATATGAATGAAAACTGTGGCTCCTCAGTAACTGAAACTCCTCTCTTCTGTCTCTAGGAAACCCCAGTGATGACCTGCGCCTGACCTTTCCTGTACGGGACGGGGTGGTGTTGGAGCCCTTTAGATTGGAGCACAACCTGGCTGTCAGCAACCACGTCTTCCAGCTGCGAGACTCCGTGTATAAGACCCTTATGATGAGGTCAGACATTTTCACTCCTTTCATTCCTCCTTTGTGTTTGTGAATGTGTCGGTGTTGTCATATTTAACATGTATCATGTGTTTAACAGGCCTGACCTGGAGCTGCAGTTTAAGTGCTATCACCACGAAGACCGGCAGATGAACACCAACTGGCCAGCGTCGGTGCAGGTGAGCGTCAACGCCACGCCTCTCACCATCGAGCGCGGGGACAACAAGACCTCCCACAAACCCCTTTACCTGAAGCAGGTGTGCCAGCCGGGACGTAACACCATCCAGATAACAGTCACGGCCTGCTGCTGTGTAAGTACAGAGACTCGCTTCGCACATTTTCTTCAGAAAATATCTGCTTAATTGCAAACAGCCTGACTAGTAAGTGTTTTATGTGGGGCAGCGTTCATTTCCTGTTTCTTTTTTTTCTCGCAGTCTCATCTATTCGTGCTGCAGCTGGTTCACAGGCCGTCTGTGCGCTCCGTGCTTCAGGGTCTGATGAAGAAAAGGCTCCTGCCAGCGGAGCACTGTGTCACTAAGAGTGAGTGAACACTTTTGCACACACTTTTTAAAAAAGAAATTAGTACTTTTATGTACCAAGGATGCATTACATTAATCAAAAGTGATAGTAAAGACATTTAGAATGTTGAAAAAGATCGACAGATTCCTATTTCAAATTATTCTTTTGAACTTATTCATCAAAGAATCCAAAAAAATGAGCATCAAATCAGCATATTAGAGTGATTTCTGAAGGATCATGTGACACTGAAGACTGGAGTAGTGATGCCGAAAATTCAGCGAACTCAAACCATAATAAATCATCCTTCTTTACTCCTCCACAGTTAAGAGGAACTTCAGCAGCGGTACCATCCCAGGAACTCCCGGCCTTAACGGCGAGGACGGTGTTGAACAGACGGCCATCAAGGTGTCGCTCAAGTGTCCGATCACCTTCCGACGCATCCAGCTTCCTGCCAGGGGCCATGACTGCAGACATATACAGGTGAGGAGGCCTGCTAGCTTATGTTTGAATCGCATGACATTGTAAAGTACATTTCTGTTGTAAATAACGTCTTTGTTGGTCCGCAGTGCTTCGACCTGGAATCATACCTGCAGCTCAACTGTGAGAGAGGAACTTGGCGTTGTCCTGTGTGCAAGTAAGAATCTTCTTCTTATTTTGCCTTTTTTGTTGTTTTGAAACTAATAAAATGATTAGGGATACAAAATATATCTATACCTTTTTTCGGGGAAATTCTCTTAAACGTATTAAAACCACTAATAATTTAATAACAGTGCTAAATGTAGTCCATAACAAATCTCAGAATGAATATGCATTTTTCATACTATATATTATAATGTTATGATGCTTAAATTCACTTTTAAACGTTCTAATATTTCTAAGAATGATTTTAGTTTTTTTAATTTAGTTTTATTTATCTAGACAAAATAGTATGTAATTTTAAAAGGTTATTGATATATGTTATTGTTAATTTAATATTAAAAATTTTTAATTATATAATATTTTTCATAAATATTTTTTACTTTTGATTAATAATATTAGGATAATAATATTAATTATTAAAATATTACTAGTGTTAATATTAGTACTAAAAAAATAGAAAATGTGACCCTAGACCACAAAACAAGTCTTAGGTGGTATATGTATATTTGTAGCAATTGCCAAAAATACATTGTATAGGTCAAAATTATGTTTTTTTTTGTTTTGTTTATGCCAAAAATCATTAGGATATTAAGTAAAGATCATGTTCCATAAAGATATTTTGTAAATTTTTTGTTAGTAATATGTATTGCTAAGGACTTCATTTGGACCACTTTAAAGGTGATTTTCTCAATATTTAGATTTTTTTGCAACCTCAGATTTTTAAATAGTTGTATCTCTGTCAAATATTGTTATATCCTCACAAACCGTACATCAATGCAAAGCTTATTTATTATTATTATTTTATGTATATTCAGATGATTTATAAATCTCAATTTCAATTTACCTTTATGACTAGTTTTGTGGCCTAGGTTCACAAATAGTATGAATATTAATAGAATAATGCATTTTTTTATATTATATTTATTTTATTTAATGTCATTTGGCCAAAAATCGAAGCAATTATTGGCTTATCTTATTTGTCTGAATAATATCATATTGTATAGAAGTTCATTCCTAAAAATCTGTTTTGTATGGTGTACATCTAATGTATTTGTACAGTTTTACAAACTAATCTGTTCCTTGCAGTAAAACTGCCCTTCTGGAGGGGCTAGAAGTGGACCAGTACATGTTGGGCATTCTGATCTACATCCAAAAGTAAGTTCTTTTTATATATAACTTCTGCAGCAACTAAATTATACTATTTTTAGCTGTAAACTGCATGTCCATAGACCAAACATGGTCTGTTTGCTGACCATGTGATGCATATTGCACACAGCAATGGCCAGAGCTGGGTGAAATGGGCATATTCAGTATCATTGGCTGACATCTACCCAGTTTTCCAGAGTCAGAGTGCACAGACTGTTGTTTATAAGTTCCCAGGCTGTTTCAATAAGCATTTCCAAAAAAGAACTAATGATTGCTGGATTTACCAAATCTTGTGAAGTTCTGTATTGTCCAGTTTGAGTCTGCAAAAAGTGGTCAGTTTCTATATGTGAGGGTTCTTGGCACAATAAGCTGCAGCTAATTCTTAAACCCCTTTCTCCTTGTGTTTAGTTCGGAATATGAGGAGATCACCATTGATCCGGTGTGCAGCTGGAAGCCGGTCCCGGTGAAACCAGACCTGCATATTAAAGAGGACCCAGACGGGCCTGCCCTGAAACGCTGTCGCACCTTGAGCCCTAGTCATATGATCTTGCCCAGTGTCATGGAGATGATTGCAGCTTTAGGCCCAGCCTCCTCGCCCTACCAGTCTATGCCACAAGGTGGCAGCAGCAGCACGCCTGATTATCCCAGCCAAGGTAGGTGTCACATCCAAGTGTCAAGACCTCATAGTGACCTCAAAAGCATTTATATGCACATTAAAATGTTTCAGAAAGTGAATACCTTGTATTCAATAGTGTTGGATGAAATGCACTTTGACCTCCTTTTGATTTATTGTTGCATGTCTTTCAGGTGGCTCAGGATACTCTAACCAACCAGGCTTCTCAGACTTCCCCAATGCCCCCGGTACACCGACCCTGGGGGAGTTTGCCTCTGGGCCGCCCCCTCTCTCCTACCAGTCTGACCTGCCGAGTGGCCTCCTTACCCCTGAAAAACCTGTGGGACACCCGATGTCAGGACAGGTGGGTTTTCATATTGATTACTATCCATCTATCCATCCATCCATCCATCCATTTCTAATAAAATATATTTGACCATATGGCTTGATTTAACGTAGATAGTTTGCTGCACATATTGTACCGAAATTACCCTCACCTTGGATACCCAAGTGTGTTTTCCTGGTGTCTTGGTTTCTGTCTTCCCCGTATGTTGTCCCGTATAAGAGCTGTTCAGATGTCTCTGTATGCGACAGCACAGTGCAGTGTTCCTGTCTGTCACTCGCAGCTGCTGCTTTTCCCACCACATTTCACCCGCTCTAAACGAAGCCCAAGACAGATCACTAAATAGCTGTGCGGTGTGTTCCAACTTCACTGACTGTCTCTTTTTGTCTCCTAAATAAAGATGACCCACTCTAGTCGCATGGACCCTTCCCACAATCCCCTTCAACAGCAGCAGCAACAGCAGCAGCAGCCTCTCCATGGTAACTCTAACATGGGTGGCCCTGGTGGACCCATGCACTCCCGCAACTCCTCGCAGAATCCCCGGATGCACACAGACAGCTTTGGGCTGGGGGGCCCCGGGGGACCCGGCGACGTTTCAGAGCCGGCCCTTGATGTAAGTCAAAATCAGTCATCTATTCCAGATCAAAGCAATGACTTTTGGCCACGGTGTCAACGCTTTAAATTAGAGGTCTGCAAAGCACAACCACCCACTCCTGTGGGATTTTACTCCATGGACACCCACTACAAACTTATAATAATCTTCTTCCCACCCGTTCTTGCTTAATTTAGGTTCTCTTTTGGGTAATGGTCAACCCCACATCTGCTTTGGGACACATTTGCACTTCTAAACTATTTTGGAATATTGGTTACAGTGTTCTGCTCTTAAAGAGATAGTTCACCCTCATATCTATCCAAACCTTTATGACTTTGAAACAATGACTTTAATGACTTTGAAAATATTTTTAATAAAATCTGACAGGTTTCTATTCTTCCACTGTAAGTTCAGGTAACCAAAATATTGAAGATCCAAAAGATGATACAATTGCTTTATATGAATGTTCACATTTACAGTTGAAGTTAAGTTTACATACTCCTTGCAGAATCTGCAAAATGTAAATTATTTTACTCAAATAAGAGGGATCATACAAAATTCCTGTTAATTTTTATTTAGTACAGACCTGAATAAGATATTTCACTTAAAAAACATTTACATTTAATCCATAAGAGAAAATAATAGTTGAATTCATAAAAATTACCCTGTTCAAAAGTTTACATACACTTGAATCTTATTGCTATGTTGTTACCTGAATGATCCACATTGTTTTGTGATAGTTGTTCATGAGTCCCTTGTTGGTCCTGAACAGTTAAACTGTCCACTGTTCTTCAGAAAAATCCTTCAGGTCCCACAAATTCTTTGTTTTTTCAGCGTTTTTGTTAGGGCTGTCAAAATTAACGCGTTAATCACGCGTTAACGCAAATTCATTTTAACAGCACTCATTTTATTAACGCGCGATTAACGCAGCGCGCATTTCTGTTTGACCCACTACCTAGCCCATAGTTAAAGAAATGGATGCAGTGCTGCCAACCTAGCGAAAAGTGTCTAGCAACAATACATAAACACATAATTGGACAAACCTAATATAGTTTCTGAGGCTCTTCGGTTTTGCTGAACGTGCGTGAGGTCTCCCAATGAATGCGCGCGCACCTCCCTCTCTTCATATCTGCGTCTGCTCTGTTCAGTGAGCGGCAGTGGAGCAGCGCTTTCAGTTAAAACAGATGTTATGTTCATTCCAGTGCTTGAAGTGGGCCGGTACGCAGGTACTTCTGTATTTTATCCTTTTGCGTACACCGGCACTTCTGCCATATTTAATGAATGCAAGCGGAGTCGGGCTACGTTAGGATTGGTGCTGTGGGGTTGATGCGTAAAACCACATACGAGTATGCACGCGCAAACGGCGTATTAAATGCACATCAAACACATGCATAATTGCATATCATATGTACGGCAAAGTTAATTTCAGCTTGTTAATAGCACGCCAAATAGAAACAGAAAGTCGTGCTAGTGCGCATTTGCATGAGACCAGGCTCTCCGATCAGTACATTATAACCAAAACAATACATTAAAACATAAAAGAAGCAGGTTTTTGGGATCACATAACTTTAAATGGCTAAACTCCTAAAAAGTCAAAGGATCCTGAAGGCATTTAAACAGGAAGTTAAAAACAACGATAATAATGCAGGGAATAGTGACTTATGTCCAGATGCTGGTAAATGATTCTTTACAGTGATTGAATCATGATCATAATTCAGGATTTTTTTTCAGTTATTATTTCATATTACTTTGGTTGTCTGATAACAGAAATATTACATCAAAACAATGGAAACAGTTTTGTCGAGAACTTGGCTGCATCAAATGACAGTATGTGGGCACCGAGAGGCAAACAAATGTGATAATAAATGTAGATTTTGCATGTTCAGAAGAAGTGAGCTGCCCTGTCCTGCAAATAATATAAACAGGCTTGTGTAAGTAAATTGCTCAGTGCAAAGAAAGAGAAGTAATGGGAACCTGGTGTTTCTATGTTGTTTTTTTCATGTGTCTAATAGACATGAACAAGTTATTTGAAAAACATCTATGACATTTGAAACAAGTTAGTCTAGTCAAGTATGGTTTCACTGATAATAAACACATATTTGCTTAAGGCATCCATGCCAAGGTTGATTAGAGTATTACAAACTTTAAAAAGTGTTAATTTAAGGTACATTTAGAACAGATAAAAATGTGCGATTAATCGCGAGTTAACTCAAGACAACCATGCGATTAATCGCGATTAAAAAAATTAATCGATTGACAGCCCTAGTTTTTGTTTATTTGAACGCTTTCCAACAATGACAGTATGCTTTTGAGATCCATCTTTTCACACTGAGGACAACTGAAGGACTCATATGAGGGACTCATGAACAACTATCACTAAACAAAAGTTGCAAAATACATCTGTGAATAATTCAGGAAACAACACAGTATTAAGAATCAAGTGAATGTAAACTTTTGAACAGGGTAATTTTTTAAAGTTCAACTTCTTTTCTCTTGTAGACGTCTTTTATGTGAAATATCTTAATCAGGTCAGGTCAAAATAATAAAAAACAACATGCATTTTGTATGATCCCTCTTATTTTGGTCAAATTAACATTTTCCAGATTCTGCAAGGTGTATGTAAACTTTTGCCATCAACTGTATAAACACATTTGATAAACGGTGAACGCTTCTTAATTTGTGTTTATAAGATTAACCAAATCCTGTGATTAAAGCAATTCCACAGATTTCCCTCCAAAATCAGTTCAAAAGATTCCATTCAGACCTCATTTAAAAGATTCACTGATTTGAAGTTTCAGCTGATTCATTGAACAAATAGTTAAAAAAAAGTGATTCACAGACTTCGCAGCACTGGGAACAGAAGTGTTATTTTTATATAAGAGTTATATAACTGCCCATTTCCACCTACAAATCAGAAACCTACTTTTGTGGCATAACAAATGTCTAATTTAACCCAGCGATAATGCAGACCTCTGCTTTGAATGTAATTTACAGATAAATACTTGAGCATGTTTATGAAAAGCCAGCTATGCTGAATTTATTAAGATTATAAACAGTTCTGAGTGTCGTCAGGGCGGTTCTTAACTTTTTTTTCCCTGTTTGTTTTCCAGCTTCTCCCCGAGCTGACAAACCCAGATGAGTTGCTGTCCTACTTGGGTCCTCCAGACCTTCCCAACAACAGTAACGACGACCTGCTCTCTCTGTTCGAGAGCAACTGAGCCCCCCCCCCTCGTCCCGCTCATTAATCAGTCGCACATCGCCGTCCAACACGCAGCCTCCCCGACCCCTCACACTCCCGGCTCGACGAGGGGGAGCTTTAGGAAGCGAAACAGATATCTGATTGCGTCTTTGCACTGTTTCCACCTTAGATTGGAATGCAGTGACTCATGGGAAGGTGCAACGAAGATATTTTTTCTTTTTTTTCTTTTCTTTTTTTCCTTCCTCCTGTGACAATGTTACTGTTCGTCTGCTTCTCTGAACTTTGTCGAGATTTTATTGTGAAAGAGTTCCCGCTCTTCTCTCGAATCATTTGTAGAAAGACGCCTCATCTCACATCAGACTTGTGTGGTGTAAAATGACATTGTGTGGGGTGGGTCATTGCTCGTTTTGTTTTTTTTGTTTTTTTTCATTGCAGCTCCTGTTTTAAATCTAAATTAGATGGGGAATTAACACGGGGAAAGCCAAAGTGTGTTGTAACTTGAAAAAACAAACACAAATGAACTTAATTCTCGTAATAAACTTGCTTTATTTCTTTTCTTTTTTTGCCCAAAGATGACCCCAAACTAGCTCCATGTGATGTAACATGGTTTTAAACCACAAAAAGACTTGATCTTAAATGAACTTTACTTGAAGAAGACCTCAAGTGTAGCCTTTTTCCTTTGAAACGTGCTAATAGAGGCAGTCGCAACGTGTCAGACCTTAAACGGTAGCGTTAAAGAAGTGCACTATTACATTTTCCACACACCGAGCCCTTGGAGAGTTACCGTATTTGCCTGCACAGGAAAGAAATCAAAGGCAAGGAGTCCTCTCACAATTACAGTACACGCACGCACACCTCAAGTCCCACTTTGTGTGCGTTTTGGCACAAACTCAAGACAAATTTTCTGCCACACCCTGCTCTGTTTTCGTCTGTCTTATGTTAGTTACTTTCCCCCTCAATGTTGTTTTTATAAACGGTCTTCCTCCCCTGTGGGTTTAAGGCCACGAGGTCTGGGTTTCTACCGTCGTCGGCTCAAATCACACCTTCACTTGCAGACACATTTCACACGCCCTTAAATATGCAAGTTTGGGCTGTTATTTGGTAGAAATCAGTTTTGTTCGTCAACGGAGATGTGTGAAGCTTTGAAACCACAGACAGAGCACAAGCAGCCCAGTAGCACCTTGTAGACACACAAATGCACACAAGGACGTTTTTCTGGACAAACACCTTCCCGTAGTGAGATTTTTGCTTGGACAAATCTGGGTGGGTGGGAGCGTCACAACAGGAAATGGACTCATGATTGTGAGGAGGAAAACATTGGGATTCATGTGAAATATGTACAGATATAGTATTATTATTGTCGCAGATGTGAACTTTCTCTTAACCCCATGGAAAAAAAGGACATTTTAAACACTATGACAAGAGCTCATGTCAGACACGTGCTTCATTTCCCCCGTTTTCCATTCAGCGCTTGCTTCTCGGCGTGGAGGGGAGATGAGTCCGCTGTCGATTCCTGTCTTGTCTGATTTTATTATTTATCATTGCTCTTTGGGCACCGTTAGCGAAGTGCAGTTTGTATATGAACAATACAGGGAGCATCAGGAGTCGTCGGATGTGCTTTTTTTTTCGTTCGTTTGAAGTCATTTGTGTATCATACAATTTTATCTTTGATTATATAATAATTGTTATTATAATTATAAAGATAATTGATGGGCCTGTATGCATCTCTCTTCTGTGTTAACTAGCAGAGTTTATGAATTTGTTAGAAAGAGAAAAAAAAAGTGAATTCACCATCAAAATCTGTGACCATGACCATGAAAAACTGAGAAACCAGCATCACTTGTTGATCAAACTGTTCAAAAAAGATGTTTGACTGTCATGTGTTGGTGGATCATCAAGTTCTATCAATTGAATTAAACATGTACAATTGAAATCGATTTGTTTTTCTAAAGATGTGAAATATTTCCATTATGTTTTATAAGTAAAGACTTAAGCCCCATTGCGTTTCATTGGCTTTATTTGGAGAGCAGAGCAGCACCGCATTGTGTCAAGACGCGGGAACACAAGGGGGCGTGTCCGGACAAAGGTGTGTGGCAGTTGCGTACAAGAAGACTGGCGTTGTGAAAAGAAAAAAAGCGAAGCTTTATTCGGATTAAATTCGCTTTTTATCTTCCACCCGTGCGTTTAACACTAGAATTACTGACTTTTTTATTTTTTGGTGAAAGTCCTGAGGTGTGAATCACCCCTGCTGAGATTTTCACACTTCTTCAGCTCGATTGTCCTCCTGCTTTTGTTGTGCAAACACACCCATTTACCTGTGAGGCCTGGCACATTGGCATTTTTTTACTCTGTGTAACTCAAGGCAGGCCAAACCTCTGTGTGACATGGAAACCTTCAAAAATGCCTGCCATATCTATAAAAAAATATTCAACACATTGACTGACCTGCAAATATTAAAGACACATATTCACATTATATGGGAACACAACTGTTTTATTTATAAAAAAATGTGTGCAAACATGTTCGTACACATACAGAATTATAACACATCACTGAATTATAACACCAAAAGCAAATTTTCTTTTTGTGTGATCGCTCCAGCTTTCATATGCTCTGTCCTCTGCCTGTTCATGTAAAAAAAATAGCAAAAAAAAAAAAACAACAACAACCATAAAAAAAGCTGCCCCTCAGTTCCTGGTTCACCTCTGATCTGTCTATATTAGTCCCACAAGTGGAAAATCTGCATTGTCACTGCAGAAATGTGGACAGTGCAACTCAGAGGGCAATCAGAGGGCAATTGGCACTTTTTGCAGTGTTCCAATGACATCGCAAATGATGATAGGCCAATACTGTAATCAAGGGGCAACCAATTTCAATGGGAGGGCAATTGGCACTTTGGCAGCATTCCATTGCCATGGCATTGATGGCAGTATGGCAGACACTGTACTGCAAATAGGCCGGCTTTTCACAACATATGAATGCTGTAGAGGTGGCCAAAAGGTGTGATTCTATCTATTGTGACTGTGTATGTAAGGGAGTGGCAAAAGCTGACCGACTCAGGTGGGAGATTAATTTCTTCTTCACATTTTTGAGAACACACATCAGGATGGACTCCGTATCACTGCCATGCAGGAAGAACCTCTCCGCACAACAGGCTTTGGCCTGGCTTCAGGAAATGGACGAAGCTGACTCTGATGGAGGAGAGATTTCATTTGTCCAGCAGGCCTCTGACTCCTCCTCAGAAGAATCAGAAAAGGAGACGGAACAAAACCACAACACGCCTCCACGGAAGATGCGCCGTAGTACTGGGAAGCCCTGTAAGACTCAGACGGCAAAAGACGGCACTGTGTGGGCAGAGGAGGACATTGGAATACCCAGCGCAGTAGCAAATCACTCATGCTTCACTGCGCAAGCTGGACCCACAGAGTCTGCTAAGGTTTGTCATTACCATAGTACATATGATATTTATATAAACCCATTTAGAGTGAGGTTCATGTAAATTTACCATTCTCTATTTGTTTATCTTCCGACAGCGTAAAATTACAAGCGTGCTCCAAAGCTTCCTTTGTCTGTTAGACGTGGGAATGCTGCAGACCATCAGGGAGTGCACGGTCCACCAAGCCCGCAGAACAGAGCCAGACTGAAATTTGGCAATTCATGAACTGATGGCATTCATTTCAATTCTGTTTGTAAGAGCAATCATGTGTCCCGTTGGTGCCATTGTGGATTGCTGGTCAGAAAGCTTTCTGGTGCCTGTAATCAAAGAGACAATGCCCCGAGATAGATTCATTTCAATTATGCAACAACTTCGATTTGATGACAAGGACACGCGGGCAGAACGGGTGAAGACAGACAAATTTGCTGCGATCTCCGACATCTGGACACGCTTCAACAAGAACTGTGCTGAGAGTTTCACTCCAGGAGAACACATGACCATAGATGAACAGCTGTTCCCTACCAAGGTACGTTGTCCATTCACACAGTATATTGCAACCAAGCCAGAGAAATTTGGGATCAAGTTCTGGATGGCCACGGATTTGGAGACCAAATATGTTTGCAAGGCATCTCCTTACTTGGGAAAGGACCCCAGTCGTCAGAAGGGAGAGAGGCTGGCAGAGAATGTGGTCATGAATCTGATGGAGCCATTTTTGGATAAAGGGAGACATGTCACAACGGACAATTTCTTTACTTCACTGTCACTGGCGCACAGACTGCTGCAGCGTCAAACAACGCTACTGGGCACGATGAATAAAGTCCGACGTGAACTTCCTCAACTAGCAAAAGACACTGCACAGCGAGAGGTATTCTCCACTTCAGTGCTTAGAAGTGGCAGTGTCTCCTTGACAATTTATGCCCCTAAAAAAAAGAAGACTGTGTGTGTTCTAAGTTCCATGCACCAAAACGTGACGATCGGTGATGGCAGAAAGAGGAAACCCAACACGATAACAGACTATAACCACATGAAGGTATGTGAATTTGTGTATAATTTTACACCAGTACTACAATGTTTTCTGATGTGTACTATACAGACCTATAGAAAAAAGCACATATACTCATGACTCTCTCTCTCTCTCTCTACTTTTACAGTGTGGTGTAGACGTGTTGGACCAAATGGCACGGATGTATTCGGTAAGAGCAGCAACACGCAGGTGGCCAGTAGCAGTTTTTTACAATATGCTGGACCTAGCGGCGGTGAATGCCTACATTTTGTACAAGGCATGTACTGGGTGGACAGGCAAAAGAAGATTGTTTCTGAGTCTTCTAGCAAAGGAACTTCGTTGCCGATTCATGCAACAGAAGGAAATATTGGCACAGAGGCAGGCTGCTGAAGCTGCTGTGCCAGGGACTGTACAGACAACACAGTGCCAGGTGCAAGAGAGCTGCAACAGGAATCGCAGCAGGTATTCCTGTGCAACATGTAAAAAATTCACCTGTGCCAAATGCAGGGACAATGGACACTGGGTCTGCAAACTCTGCAAAGTTTGAAACACTTATATAAAATAAATATGTATGTATAAAAAAAAAGTATGTACATATGTATAAAAATAAAACAGACTTGTGTATCCATATATTGTGAATGTGTGTCTTTTGTATAAATATGTCAGGCAATTCTAAAGGTTTGTTAGACACAGAGGTTTGGCCTGCCTTGGATCTGAGTTACTCTGAGTAAAAAAATGCAAATGTGCCAGGCCTCACAGGTAATGGGTGTATTTGCACAACAAAAGCAGGAGGACAAAAGGCCTGTGGAAATCTCAGCAGGGTGCTTGTAGGTGTTAGGTCCAAGGATTTTACGCAAATTTGCACAGGTTTAGTAAATCTAGTGTTAAATGCGAATCAGGGCGTAATCGTTTAGAAAACGTAGGAGGACATCGATTTAATTCTTTCAACACTCACTATCCGTGATAAAAAATTTGCGCCGTAATGGCGAATTCATCCGTTGGCCACCGCCCTCACGCCATGACAGTCCACTGGTACACGCCCACACCAATCCCTCGTCCCTCATTGGATGCAACGCGCTGGCGTCATTTCTACCTACTCCAACGGGCCAATGGCGATGTCAATCAAACGCCCTCCCTCTGAACTCTGCGTTCGTGCCTTGCGGTAATATATTCACCTGCGCCGCCTCTGATTGGACGACGCGCCCGTCACTCAGCGGTTCCACGGCTTCATAGGTTCCAATTGAAAAAGAGGCTGCTGGCTGCTTGTATATATCCCGTTTTCGCATACATCCTACTTCCCGATAAGCTGCGGCATTTTGTAGGATTCATTCGGCGACCAGGCTACTAAAACAGATTGAATTTTCTTTGCCATCATGTCCAATCCCAGAGTTTTTTTTGACATCACCATCGATGGGAAGAATGCAGGGAGGATTGTAATGGAGGTAGGGCACTCGAAATGACTGATCGGCGTTTGCCTTTGCATCACATGGTTTTTATTAAACCTAACGTTTTGTTATATTATAATCCATTAAAAAGCATATCGTGATGTGAGAGTTTCAGTAACACTGTTTTGAAAAGGGCGGGCGGGCGGTTTGGCTTCTCGAATCGAGCTGCAACAATGTTGCATTTTGCCGTACATTATCGGACGCTAAAATGTTGCCGGTTGTGATTGACATGGAACGCTGACGTTCTGAGACTTTTGAGTTGATGTGCAGTCATTGACAGGAGACTGACAGTAAAGCGCACATGGCGGAGTTTTCAGTCATTACAGACGCAGGCTGCGCGTGTGTATCGCTGCACACGTTTTTTTTTTTTTTAATACGGACGCCATTTTCACCATCATTTTTTCATAACCAAAGATGCCATTTTGAAAAGGGAGGGGTGAATAGTGGAGTTTAGCCGACTAAACTTGATCTTTTGCATCTCAGCGCTGTCATATTTGACCTTTTCTCTAATAATAATCAAGTTAATAAGCGACTGGCGTTACATTTTGAATAGATGCTGCAGAAATGTTGGTAGACAAATGTCAACTTTCGCGCTTTCACGCATGTGGACGTTTGCAGAAAAACGCGGAAGTCATTAACCTGTTTCGATTTTTAAAGTCTTTCCTCATTTTAAAACGGAAAAAAGTCACTACCTTTATACTTTAACAGGAAACAATAAAGGAAATTACCGCAAAGCCTTATCAAGATGCATATACATTACCAGTCAAAACGTTTTATTTTGTTCAACGAGCCTGCGTTTATTATATCCAAAGTACAGCAAAAGCTGTGATATTGTGAAATATTTTTTGCTATTTAAAATAACTGCTTTCTATTTGATTATATTTTTCAAATGTAATTCATTTCTGATTTCAAAGCTGAATCATTACTGATGTTTTAGAAATTCTAATATTCTGATTTGTTCAAGAAAAAAAACTTGAGTAGAATGTTTTCCAGGTTTCTTTGCTGAATAGAAAGTTCAGAAGAACAGCATTTATCTGAAAAAGAAATATTTGTAACATTATAAATGTCTTTATCACCACTTTAGTCTCAATTAAAAGCATTCTTGCTAAATAGAAGTATTGGTTTCTATAATTCCTTTCTAAAAAGTACTCAACTGTTTTAAATATTGATGATGATAATGATAAAATGTTTCTTGAACAGCAAATCAGCATATTGGAAGGGATCATGTGACACTGAAGACTGAAGTGATGCTGCTGAAAATGTAGCTTTGATCACAGAAATTACATTTTAAAATGTATTCAAATAGAAAGCGGTTATTTTAAATGGTGAAAATATTTTACAGTTTCTGCTGTACTTGGATCAAACAAATACAGGCTCGGTGAGCAGAAGAGACCTCTTTGCCTGGTAGCGTAGAACACAAATATACCAGTAAGATGCAGAGGGGGAAAAAATTAGACATTTTTAAAATATCTTAAACTCCATTGATGTAAGTTTGGACATCAGCTTAATTTCAATGTCTTGTTTTTCCCCTCCCAGCTGAGAGCTGATGTTGTACCCAAGACTGCCGGTAAGTGTCTTTATCAACGTTAAATGTTTCTTCTGAATAAATGTGTTCACTGTCTTCTCATGCATCAATGTCTCCATATCTAAACAGAGAATTTCCGTGCTTTGTGCACTGGAGAGAAGGGTTTTGGCTACAAGGGCTCTGGCTTTCATCGCATCATTCCCAAGTTCATGTGCCAGGTAAGGTCCGAACCCCATCCTGTCGTCGGGACGCAATGTTTTCGGCTAACACTGATGTCATGCTCTCGTGATGTAGGGTGGCGACTTCACCAACCACAACGGAACTGGTGGAAAGTCCATCTACGGCAACAAGTTTGCGGATGAGAACTTCACCCTGAAGCACGGAGGGATGGGAACCCTGTCCATGGCCAACGCTGGACCGAACACCAACGGCTCTCAGTTCTTCATCTGCACTGCTGATACTAATTGGTAAACGGCTTTTTTTGAAACCCAATATTTGCATGCACTCTTTAAAATATTCTAAAACATTCTCAGAACTTTTTTTTTTTTTACTAAAGTTTCTTTAGAGTATAAACATGTTTAGAGTGTTAAAGCAATTTTTTTTTTTTCCAGGCTTGATGGCAAACACGTTGTGTTTGGGAAGGTGGTAGAGGGATTGGATGTGGTGTCTACCATGGAGAAAAAAGGAAGTAGCAGCGGGAAATGCTCTGCCAAGGTTGTGATTGCTGATTGTGGCCAACTTTAATTGTTTCTCACTCCCCTTTCCCATTCCAGCCATGCACATTCCTTACTATATAGATTTTTTTCTTTTTCTTTTTTGCCATTCCTAAATGAGATGCTTATTCCATGTGTTATGGTCCTGTTTTATGTATTCTGATGGTCCCCAGGACACAATTTGTTAAACATGGATTAAAGATGGATCAAGATTCCTTTCAACAGGTTTTCGTATTTGTATTTCTTGGAATGGAAACGGCTCAGCTCAATTTTTAAAGAAATTTAAGAGCACTTCATTTATCATGGGCTGATATGCTGTTGTAATATAGAAAGTCTTCTATATTATAAAAGGAGCCTATTAAAGTGTTTTGGTTCTAAAATGGCAGCGTTCTGCTGCAGTTCTTTCTATTGGCCAGCAGGTGGCGCACTCTACCACTTTATTAGTGCACTGGTTCTTAACAGGGTTCACTAAAAATAAATCCATTCAACATTTATTTAAAATAACAATACCTAGCTTTTTATTCTAGCTAGTTGCCAAGGCAAATTTAAGACTAAAACTACTAAACTAAAAAAAAATAAACCAAATAGAAAAACTATATTTAATAAATATAACAATTAATGGTGGTTCAAGTAAAAAAAAATTACGTCTGTAAAATGTTAATACACTACCAGTCCTTTAAAGAAGTCTCCTCTGCTCACCAAGCCTGCATTTATTTGATTTGAAGTACAGCAAAAACAGTAAAATGTGAAGTTTGTTTAATTTAAAATAACTTTTTTTTTTTTTTTATATTTCAAAATGTAATTTATTCCTGTGATCAAAGCTACATTTTCAGCATCATTACTCCAGTCTTCAGTGTCACATGATCCTTCAGAAATCATTCTAATTTCCAATAAAAGTTCTTATTTAAAAGTTGAGTACATGATCCAAAGATCAGCATTTCTCTGCAATAAAAGGCTTTTGTAACATTACACACTACAGAAATTAATACTTTTATTTAGCAAGGATGCTTTGAATTGATAAGTGATGATAAAGACATTTATAATGTTACAAAAGATTTCTATTTCAGATAAATGCTGTTCTTTTGAACTTTTTATTTCATCAGAAAAACCTGACAAATTCTATTTAGCTGTTTTTAACAAATATTTTGAGCAGCAAATCAAAATAAAATAATTTTTGAAGGATCATGTGACTGGAGTAATGATGCTAAAATTCAGCTTTTATAATAAATTCAAATAGAAAACAGTTATTTTAAACAGTAAAAACTTTTACTGTTTTTGCTGTACTTTAGATCAAATAAATGTAGTCTTGGTGAGCAGAAAAGCCTTCTTTTAAAACATTAGAAAACTCTTACTGGGAATGTTTGCAAGTGAAGTCATATTTCTGTCCCACTAAGTTTAAATTACTTAAATTCATTAAAGTGAATACTTTCAAATATCTCGCATACTAACACAGGACACCAAAAAATGAAACCCACGATATTGTATGTAAACATTATGCAAACATTTTAAACCAGACATATAAAAACATTACAAATTATGTTTTACAACAGCAGTGCTTTTAAATAAAGGCTTTTTGTTTGAACTTTCAGCGATGACTATGTACAATACCTCTTGTGTCAGAGAGCTTAATTAGAAGTATCTTTAATGAGGTTAGAGTTTGGCAGAAAAGGAGGTTTACAGCAGTTCATCCAGCAGGTTTCCAGAGCTGTGCGTTTCTTCCAAAGTGGCACTGATGGGGTTGTTGCACATAGGACACGAACATCTCACTTCCAGCCACTTCACCAGACACCTGGTAAGACAAAACATCAGAAATGGTTCTCAAAAGTTATGCTGGCCTGTTCACACCGAGGAGGATAACTATCTGCCTTTTTCTTAAACGCAGAAATGACCAGAAGTAGGGATGCTCACATTGACCGTTTAACCGTTAACCGACAGTAAGAATTTTAACCGATTATTACTATCAGTTAAACGGTTTAATATATATATTTTTTTTACGTTTGCTGCATGGTGAAAGAAATAATGCTATTTGTAAGTTATCTGTTTACACACGTGCGAGTGTCGACAGGTGCAGTGTGGCTGTACAGACATATTTCGCTTCACCTTTACCTAGTAAACTGATGTAGTATATGCAACTCAATGGCGATATTGGGTTATCAGAGAGTGAATGCGTAAATGTATTCAAATTCTGAATGAATTATTGTCTAGAAAGTGCGCAATAGGCGCTCCCCTTACAGTCACTGGAAACTATACATATATGTATATGTATGCATGTATGTTATGTATTGGAATTAATCTAGATTAAAATGGCTAATTTGAATTCTGCCGAAGGCATTCAGAATATGTGTGCTACCCAAATAATGACTAAAAGTAAGTCTTTGAGAACGGCCAGGTGGTGCATTAGATCAGGCGCTCATCTCCTGTTTCCAAAATGCATTACAAACTGCCTGACAATTGCATTTACAACACAATTAACTATACAAACTTGTGTAACCAACTGTTCCTACACCGCATGTACTTCTGCGTAAAAGGCTGCGCGAGTGCGCGTTGCAGTTAAATACAAAGACGCGCACGGGCATGCCATGGAGATCTGTGTGCATAGTCTTCGGTTAAAGAGGAGAGGCTTTTAGAAGCGTCAATTCAGTTGTTGCATATAGTTTAATGTCTTTATTTCGGGATTATCAAAGTAAATTATAACTCAACTATGCCCCAGTAAAAAGGGTCTAGCAACGCCCCTGCCCTGAAGCAAACCTGGCGGCTTCATAGCTGCATCCATGTTAGCACGTCTGGTTTGATGTGGTAATTTCACATAGGGCTGGGAATCGATCCCATTAAGAGGAATCAACTCCTCATTCAGAGCCGTTTTCAGTTCAGCAAAACTTATAAATAGGTGCCTCTGAAAGGAAGGCTGCATTCCATTAAGGCTGCATATCTCGGTCACCAATGAAAACGAGTCATTTCTAAACTCGTCTGGATTTAAGGATGCATGCAATTTGCCTCTTGCTCACGAAAAAAATCGTTCGGAGAGATTATTTAAATGAACCAGTTCAAAGTTTTTGAACAAAGTTTTTTATGGGGGAACTGGCTCATGTTGTCCACAATTTTGAGCGCTGCACGACAGAATAGATCATGAGAAGAAAACGCAGAGAGCGCATCTGATTGACAGCTATGCCACGAGCTCTTATACCAGTGTTGTTGTTAAAGTTCTGTTTATTTTGTTTCAGTGTATAGTTAGCTAATTGTGTCATTTTAGACATTTCATGTCTTATTTTATTCATGCAATAAATGCATGTCCACTGCTGAGCTGTGGGTTATGTCTAATTTTATGGGCAATGCAAATAAAATTACAATTTAAAATCAGTCAGAGCTACAGAAAAATCCAATTTTTTTATATATATATAGAAATGAAGCTTCATATTTTGAGAAGGCAACTTTCTACGACCTTTACATCCTGCATTCATTGCAAAATTAGCTTCCTCCGATCTTAAAAACAAGAATCGGAAAAGAATCGGGAACAACAGTGAGGAATCGATTCTGGAATCCATTAAAAAATAAACATATAAATTAAAAAAAAGCAAATATATTCCAAATCTTTGAAACACATCAATATGAAAGTGGATCGGCAAAGATCAGTGAACTCCGTCAGAGCACGTCTGATGCTCATAATCACCGAACCTCACCAGATCCTCCTCTGTTTGGTGAGTATGCATTATAAAACACTCACAGGACATTAATTTAGGCAAATGTGTTTAAATTTCACGCAAAAATACAATAGGGATCAGAGTTCAGAGGGCGCACATAGTTTGTGAATCATTAGCGGATTTATGCGTGCCTATAATGTAAGACTCTTACAAGAGTGTTATACATAGGCACGCTCAAGTTCGTTATTTTTACTTGAATCGTCTTTACCTTTACTCTACCGCGACAGTTTGCTTCATGCATGTAGCCGAGATGTAGTGTGCAGCGGTTGGAAGTTTTGAGCCGCCATTCGGTCTGTGTTTAACAGTGCGTCGAGTCCGAAGCAATCAATCACAGAACACGAGAGAGGCCTTTGATCGTTTTTTTTATTTAGCTATAATATAATAAAAAAATATATAAATATAGATATTTAAATTAATTTTAAGATATCTCGCCGCCCACCTGGAGGATCACTGGGGCCCCCTGGTGGGCTGCGGCCCACAGGTTGGGAACCACTGCTTTAAGTTCTCTGTAGATCCCGCCTTCTCCCACGCCACGATTGGTCGATTGTGTACAATGCCTGAACGCTATTGGTCAAACTACTTTTCAGTCATTACCTTCAGCAATAATTAAAACTCGGACAATTTAGGTAATTTATTAATCTTATCTTAAGGGTGCTTTCACATCTGTGGTTCGGTTCATTTGGTCCGGACCAAGGGCAACAAATGATACATTGTAGCATTTTTCTGCCGTTTTGGGTCCTTTTCACACCACACTGATTGCTCTGGTCCGAACCAGTTGAAACGAACCAAAATGCAGTCATGTGACAACATCCACATCACTCGTTGGCCAGATCGTGTCATTGAACCACTGATCTATAATAGAGAATTATATAGATCAGAGTATTGAATGTATTTTCTAAACTATTAGGCACGTTTTTTCAATTCGCGAACGCGCCGCATCGAGGTAAAAGCATCTCAACTTTTCAGGATGCTGCAAGCACACCGCAGGTCATGTGACATGAACCAACCAATCAGCTTCATCCTTTCCCTTAATAACATTGAAAGAACTGGCAAGTTGGAGGAACTAACTTATACAGGAATAAACATTTTTTAATAAATATAATAGCAGAGCTACTGCAAGCGATTTTTAATGCTGAAAAATCCATTTATCCTTTGCTGAAACTTAGCGTATTTATGGAGAGCGCAGGTCATGGTTGCTTAGCAACGGCAGACGCCACTGGAGCGCAAGCTTTCCACGCGTTTTTAGGCGCGACATGTTAACGGCACCTTAAACAATGAGAAAGATTGTGATGTTCTTGTGAGTTTTTGAAAGTTGGGACCTATATGATCATCAGACCAAATTTATGAGGCTCCGCACCTCCTCACAACTCCAAGTTTGTCCGCGAGCTGTCAAGGGGCTATGTTGCTAAAGCGCTAACTGTCAACAAATACTTGTCCTCATCCCATAATGAACAGCGTAGCAGACTACGGCAGCTGGATTAGTCCAAAAAGGTGCAGTACTTTTTGCGGTTGGGTCTGTTCAAGTTCGGTTCATGTTCTCACCATAAACGAACCGCTCCAGTGTTCGTTTGAAAGCGTACCGAGACCACCTCTTCAGGCAGGTCTCGGTACGCTTCTTTGGTCCGCTTTTGGTGCGCACTCGAGTGCGATTGCTATATTCACACCTGCCCAAACGAACCGCACCAACAGGGAAAACGAACTCTAGTGCGATTCAACCGAACTAAATAAGGCAGGTGCGAAAGCACCCTAAGATATGTCCAGGAAAAAGAGGTCGTATGATCACCGTGAACAACAGAGAAACGATATCTTTGGAATCACAGCCAGAATGACTTTTCTGTAAAAACATTGACATCCAATCAGAATACAGATCGTTCTCGTGCTTTGGTGTGGACGCTAAAATAACTATCGTTATCTTTATAGTTCTAGTTAATGGTGTGAATGGGTTTTACAGCTGCGAGGCACACAGTCCGTGTTGGGTTCGTTCCAAGGGGCCCCTTTTATTTGATAGCATTAGCATAATAAAAGGCACTGGAGGGATTTACCTCTTGTGAAAGGCGTGTTGGCATGGTAACACTCCAAGCTCATCTTTAGTCCTGAAGTCCTCCAAACAGACGGCACATGTTAACTAAGAAAAAACGACATGCATGAGGGAAAATCAGGACGTTGTAGAGTAGTCAAATCACTTTTGGTAACTTTTTAGACAAAAACTTTTACCCCATGTGTATGTAACCGTGTTGATTCATCTTGAAATACAACCTGTAATGTAAAACACTCGCTTATTTTTTGCTTCAAAGTAAGTTATAGCGGCAGCAAAAATTATTTAGACACTTTTTAGACACATTTAATCGATACTTTGAACACTGAAGTGACTCAAGCTGAAGAACGACATTGTTGCCTTTTGTAGAGCTGTTTATATCAGAAATAAATATGGTTTATAATTGAAGTTTATATATTGTTTGAACTAATACTGAACTGACTCAAAGTCCCTTTAAAGGAGTAGCTCACTTTCAGATGTACAGATAATGTACTCACCCCTTGTCATCCAAGATGTTCATGTCTTTCTTCCTTCAGTCGTAAAGATGATGTTTTTTTGAGAAAAACATTTCAGGATTTCTCTCCATATAATGGACTTCTATGGTGCCCGTGAGTTTGAACTTCCAAACTGCAGTTTAAATGCAGCTTCAAAGTGCTCTAAATGATCCCAGCCGAGGAAGAAGGGTCTTATCTAGCGAAATGTTTGGTTATTTTCTAAAAACATTTACAGTTGATATACTTTTTAATCTCTACACAGAATACACATGGGGCTAGATAAGATGAGCATTTGAGTTTTTTTTTTTTTTTTTAGAAAATAACCGATTGTTTTGCTAGATAAGACCCTTCTTTCCTCGGCTGGGATCGTTTAGAGCTCTTTGAAGCTGCATTTTAAAAGTTCAAACTCGGGGGCACCATAGAAGTCCATTATATGGAGAGAAACCCTGAAATGTTTTCCTCAAAAACATAAATTCCTTTCGACTGAAGAAAGAAAGACATCAACATCTTGGACGACAAGGGGGTGAGTACATTATCTGTACATTTTTTATCTGAAAGTGAACTACTCCTTTAATTATGGTAGGTGTTCTATATAGTTCTTATATAGTCCTTCTATTTTTGACTGACTGGAGCTGAATAACGGCACTGTTATCTTCTGTAGAGCTGCTTTATAGCTGAAATTTAATCTCATATATGACCCTGGACCACAAAACCAGTCATAAGTGTCAGTTTTATGAAATGGAGATTTATACATCATCTGAAAGCTGAATAAATAAGCTTTCCATCAATGTATGGTTTGTTAGAATAGAACAATATTTGAAAATCTAGAATCTGAGGGTGGAAAAGAATCTAAATATTGAGAAAATTGCCTTTAAAATGCATATTACTAATCAAAAATTAAGTTTTGATATATTTATGATAGGAAATTTACAAAACATCTTCATGGAAGAAATTATTTTGACCCACACACTGTATTTTTTGGCTATTGCTATAAATATACCCGTGCTGCTTAAGACTAGCTTTGTGGTCCAAGGTCACATAGCCTATTTGAATTTTGCATAATTGAGTCTGTTTGTTACTCTGATGCTATAAATAAAAAATAAAAAATCACAGCAAGTGACGTTTTGAAACAGCACAAGCACACTTTATCAAAGATAAGATACGTCAAAATGTAATGTATTTGAGGTTAGTAGTTAATGTGATTTTCTACACCTGTGGTTCCTCTAATAGGTCACCTGTGCAAACTTGAGGAGAACTGACTTCATACATCAACTAAAATCACCTAATACAAAAAACGGAGACTTCAAACATGAAGAAAAGTGACATTAATGAAGAGAAAAAGTCCTGCTGCCTCTTTAAGTGTGATGTAAGTGTTGCATACGTCTCGATCATATAATTTATTTAAGAATTTCACATCATACACTTACCATCTTGTATCCAGCTCTCACATTGCGAGCTTGGTGTCTCAATTTACTGAAAAGGAAAACAAGCCATGCAGTTCATTAACAAGGGTTGATTTTATTGAAATAAAAAGATATTATTAGATATACATATGGGTCATTCTACAGAATTGTCCAAACTGCTGTCCCTCAACCAAAAACACATTTAAAAAGCATTTAGGAATTCAAATCTTAGATGTTCATTCTTTACTAAGATCCTTTTATTATCTTTTGAAAGCTACAATAATATTTAAAATATCAGTAAGCTTAATATATATAAAATCATCAGTTATTAGGTATTATCATTTGAGATATGGCTGTACCGAACCCTAACCCCTAAATTTCAACTTGTTAAATGATATTGAAATACTTTTTTTTATTTTTTCCACTGTTGTTTTTAAAAGTATCTATTTGATTCTTTTAAAAAGTAAAAAAATATATATTTCATATTTTCTTTGTAAATTATGAAACGCATATGAAAAAAAAAAGTTCATGTCACTACCGAAACCGTGTATGTTTTAATTCCATTGACTCCATATGATCACACTCAGGCCTCATAATTTTAAGGTAAATGTGTTCAAAACTGTGAAAATCTGTGCAACTTTATGGAATGTCACTACCGAACAGCATTTTTCTGCAATTAAGCACTTTTCTGGAAGTTATTCCATAACGCTTTGTTTTTATCTGTGTGCAACTGTGCTAGCTAACCATGTGCTGATTAGCATCTTTGAGCTAGGTTGAAAAGTATCTAAAGTTGTCACTACCAAAACGTTTGGAGGTGTTTCAAGTAGTGACATTGCCATTGAAAATTGCCACGACTGAAATGCCATCATTTCGGTATCGACAAAAGGGAACACATAATGCTCATATTTGGGAAAAGTAAGCAGTTTTAGTACAGTTATACAATTTTTTTTGTATTTTAGTATTTTTTAGTATGCAAGTTACAATTCTGTATATGGGAAACATGGGATGATTTGCCAAAAATAAAGTATACTGAATCATCAATTAAGATCGTTTTTGGTTCAGTGTATATTCAAACTTATGAATCCTTAATTTTGAAACCAGTAAAATCAACTTTTTGCCTTTTACAAAGAAAAATTGGATTCAAAATACAACACATCCAATAAACTACACTGTTAAAAATGAAACTGTTATCGTTTTGGTATTGACAAAAGGGAACACATTATGCTCATATTTGGGCAAAATAAACACAATTTTAATACAGTCATACAAATTTTTTGTGTTTTAGTAATATGCAGGTTACAATTCTGTAAGTGTGACGGTAAAGCATTACTGTCACTACCGAAAATGTACAGTCACTACCGAAACATGGGATGTTTTGTCAAAAATAAAGTAGCCTATACTGAATGATCAACTAAGATGTTTTGATAGTTTTTGGTTCTGTGTATATTCAAACTAGGGCTGGGACACGATTTATCGCGATTAATCGCATCCAAAATAAAAGTTTATGTTAACATACTAAATGTGTGTTTACTGTGTGTATATATATATAATGTATGTATAAATACAAACACAAACATGTATATTAAAGAAAACTGAAAATAAAAATTTAATTAAAATAAATAAAATATTTATAATTCTATATATAATCTAAATTAAATACAAATATAACTATCCACACATATAAGTATTTTTTAAAGGCTTTACATGTATGTGTGTGTATTTATATATACATAATAAATATACACAGTAAACACACATTTAGTATGTTAACATAAACTTTTATTTTGGATGCGATTAATCGCGATTAATCGTGTCCCAGCCCTAATTCAAACTAATGAATCCTTAACTTTGAAACCAGTATGATCAATGTTTTGCCTTTTACAAAGAAAAAATGGATTGAAAATACAACAAATCCCATAAACTGCACTGTTAAAAAATTAACTGTTAGTGTTATCGATGTGTCTCTGAAAAAAAAATTATAAAATAGCAAAAAATATATATTTACAATGTAGATTAGGTCAAAATAACTTCCATTAAATTATATACTGTTTCAGTGGTGACAAATTTGGGGAGAGGACAAATATTTCAAAACTTTCTGTAAATACAATATGTGACCCTGGACCACAAAACCAGTCATAAGGTTAAATTTTACAAAACTGAGATGTATACATCATATGAAAGCTCAATAAATAAGCTTTCTATTGATGTATGGTTTGTTAGGACAGGACAATATTTGGCCGAGATACATCTATTTGAAAATCAGGAATCTGAGGGTGCAAAAAAATCAAAATACTGAGAAAATCACCTTTAAAGTTGTCCAAATTAGGTTCTTAACAATGCATATTACTAATCAAAAATTACATTTTGATATGTTTACAGTAGGAATTTTTCAAAAAATCTTCATGGAACATGATCTTTACTTAATTTCCTAATGATTTTTGGCATAAAAGAAAAATCAATAATTTTGACCCATACAATGTATTTTTGGCTATTGCTACAAATATACCCCAGCGACTTAAGACTGGTTTTGTGGTCCAGGGTCACATATGAGATTTAACTGCACAGTTACTAAAAAATGTATAGAATACTGAATATATTTGTTCAGTATGGCAGTAAAGGCAAAGATTGTGCTGTGGAGGTTTATAAACGACAGTAATTTGGCATGGGAGGGTTTGTAGTTCTCAGTGTTTGACATGATATTATCCAAAGGCCTTTGGTCAAAAATAGCATCGTGAACAAAAAGCACAGAGATACAATCTAGTCCTGAATTGTTCGTGTTCGGAAGCGCGTGAGGCCAGAGGAAGTCCTTTCTGCTCCGCGGCTGTCAGTTTGTCACAGGCGTTATTTACAGGACAATACTGATGAAGTCCAGTCACAAAGGACCGTTTTAGAAATGTCACCAAGGATCAGCTTCGTCCAAACTGGCTGTTCTGGTGAACTATTAAGGATATAGTCACATGTTACAGTCACACTTACCTTATAAAAAAGCAGCAGAATATCAGGCTTAAAACAAAGACAAAGATCCCAGTGCCAAAGATGACCACATAGATGTTGAGAGGGAGTTCCTGAGAGGTCACTGGAGGCATGGTGTTTTAAATATGAATCATTTCCTGAAGATGAAGAAAGAAGCCCTGAAAGAAGTCAAAACAATTGAAATGTTATTTATGGCAAACTAGGTGATTATTTGTATGACATAACCAGTTTCATAACATCCCGAGCCACAGGGTAATATTTAGATTATTTTATGGCTAGAAAACCTAAGGAAAAGCATTGAGAATCTTTTTTGGGGCAGATTTTTTTTTTATTTTTTTTTTCAAACACGTTAAATAAAATAAATACAAATACGTAATGGGCATTTGGATTAATCTGAACGATAAAGAAAACACATTAATACATTTACAATGATATTAAATGTTAATTTTAAAGGAAATCTCACCATTATAAACAGGCTCCCCCCCTGAGTGTCTTTACTTCAGTGTTTATTCTTCATACTCGGATTTGTTGATTCTCACGAATCGAGCGTCAAACGACTCCAATGAATCACCGGCTGTTTAGTTACATCTACAGTATTGAGAGCCTGTAAATATGAATGAAATAAAGTCCCGAGCGGATCACGGAGATCAAACAATGTAACGGACCGCAGACAGACATAAATATCCACATGCACGAGAAAACAATAAACCCCGCCTGTAGTTCAGGAGGCGGAGCGTAAATATCAGACGATTCACTAATTATTCAGTGATTCACTCCGTTGAAAACTTCTCATGCTCATCAACTATTATAAAAAAACCCACGTATAATTATATATTAATATAACATGGTCTGGTATAATTAGTATAAATATACATTTTTTTTTTTTTTGAAAATAAGTTTTCCATTGATGTATGGTTTGTTAGCATAGGGCAATATTTGGCTGAGATACAACTAATTAACTAAAACAATCAAAATATTGAGAAAATCGCCGTTAAAGTTCTCCAAACTTAGTTCTTAGCAATGCATATTACTAATCAAAAATTAAGTTTTGATATATTTATGGTAGGAAATGTACTAAATATCATGGAACATGATCTTTACTTAATGATGCAATGTATTTTTGGCTATTGCTACAAATATACCCATGCTACTTAAGACTGGTTTTGTGGTCCAGGGTCACATATGTATAAATAGTATATCTACTGTATAACAGAAAATGCTTGTGACCTCTAAAAAGTTTAGCGTGAATAGCTATTAAAATCTAATATTAATAAAAAGCAAAAATCCTCATTTTGTTTAATTTGAAAAAGACTACTAATTTTGTCCTCCATTTAAATAAGCAAAATATTTTCTCTTTTCTGTTTTTCTTTTTTTATGTTTTTATTAGACAATACATAATGATACATTTCATTGAAAAGAAAAAGAGATAGACAAATTATGTTTCTAGGTTATCTGAATTTCTTTGCCATGTTAGTCTCAGAGAAAATGAAGGAGATTTTAAAAGGCATGTTTAGACAAAAATCTGACCTGATTACAGACCAATTTGGGGCCGGTGACTTTACAGTCTTTGTATCCTGGGCGCTGGTCATGCTGACTCGGCAAATTATTTGTTCACACCCTGCTAATAATCTGACATTAGACACCAGAGTGAATTCTCTGAAGATTCATTTCATATTTATTATAAGATAGCATTCCTGCTTATTGTATTACCTTATGACAGAATTATAAAAAGTTATTTGCATATAGAAAATTCAAACTATTGCTGGTTTTCTATTTTGTTCACATTTTTCTTGTGATGAGATTAGGAAAAAAAAAAAACTTGGATCAACCTTGGTGTACCCCAGATCATAATATGTGACCCTGGACCACAAAACCAGTCTTGAGTAGCATGAGTATATTTGTAGCACTAGCTAAAAATATATTTTATGGGTTGAAATTATTGATTTTTCTTTTATGCCCAAATATCATTAGGATATGTTCGTTGAAGATATTTTGTAAATTTCCTATACTGTAAATATATTAATAATTTTTGATTATGCATTGCTAAGAACTTTATTGGGACAACTTTAAAGGCGATTTTCTCAATATTTAGATTTTTTTTTTGCACCCTCAGATTGCAATTTTCAAATAGTTGCATCTCAGACAAATATTGTCCTATTCTAACAAACCATACATCGTATGTTGAACATAGTATGCCGAATGTGACCGTAGAAATGTTTGTTTCAACATTTTTTTGCTTTTTAACTACATATTTGCTGAAATTAGTTAATTAGGTGATTGTAAGTTCTATTTTAACAACATTTTCAGATAACAAATGATTGATTCCTAGTTCATATGTTCTATCACCAACTTTCTTATTCACAAGCAAACAGCCCTAAACATTCAGTGGTTCAGTGTGAACATTCAACTCTGTTTTCTCACAAACAGTACTTTAGCAAAGGTTAAATGACACCACAGTGCAACATTCAGACGACATGACTTCAAAATTCTCCACTACAAAGTAGGCTTATAGAGTCAAACTTCATAGGTAAAGTGAGGACAGTGTTTATATTTGATCAGTCTGTCATTTACATTGGGAATACTTTATCATTAAATTCAAGACATTTGCAAGGTATGTTAAAGGAGTAGTTCACTTTTAGAACAAAAATTTACAGATAATGTACTCGCCCCCTTGTCATCCAAGATGTTCATGTCTTTCTTTCTTCAGTCGTAAAGAAATTATGTTTTTTGAGGAAAACATTTCAGGATTTCTCTCCATATAATGGACTTCTATGGTGCCCCAAAGTTTGAACTTCTAAAATGCAGTTTAAATGCAGGGCTCTGAACGATCCCAGCCGAGGAAGAGTAGAGACAGAGTACAGACAGAGCTAGACAAGACGAGCATTTGAGGTAAAAGGACCCTGATCGTTTAGAGCCATTTGAAGCTGCATTTTGTAAGTTCAAACTCGGGGGCACCATAGAAGTCCATTATATGGAGAGAAATCCTGAAATGTTTTCCTCAAAAAACATAATTTCCTTACGACTGAAGAAAGAAAGACATGAACATCTTGGATGACAAGGGGGTGAGTACATTATCTGTACATTTTTGTTCTGGAAGTGAACTACTCCTTTAAATGCAACATGCACTAGATAATGTATGACTTGGCCACAGGGTGGCACTATAATAGGGGTTTTATAGGAATAGTTCACCCAGAAATTAAAATGAAAACTTGCTGAATATGTACTCATCCCACTAGATGTAAATGAGTTTGTTTGCTTGTTCATCAAAACAGATTTAGCATTACAATACTTGCTCACCAATGGGTCCTCTATGGTGAATGGGTGCCGTCAGAATGAGAGTCCAAGTGAAAAGCAGTTTGTTTTTAAGAAACAAATCCATCATAAAGACTTTTTTATTATTATTTTAAACTGTGTTGGTGTTATGTGCAATGTTGGTGCTTTATATACAGTCAAAAGTATATTGTAAAATGTAATTTATTCCTGTGGTCAACACAACATTTTCAGCATCATTACTCCAGATGAAGACATTTGTTAGATAAATGCTGTTCGACTGAACTTTGTTCATCAGACAAACCTGAAAAATTCTGCTCAGATGTTTTTAACATAATAATAATAATAATAATAATAATAATAATAATAATAATAATAAATGTTTTTTTGAGTAGCAAATCAGAATATCAGAATGATTTCAGAAGGATCATGTGACTGGAGTAATGATGCTAAGAATTCAGCTTTGAAATCAAACAAATAAATTACATTTTAAAATATATTCAAATAGAAAACAGTGGTTTTAACTAGTAAAATATTTCAAAATTGTAGTTTTTGCTGTACTTTTGGATCAAATAAAAAGCCCATATGCCCATATGGACTGGAATCTAAATACAGTTTTCACTTTGAGATTTGAGATCAAGCACAAAAGCAACTTGCAAAATGAAATAATGTTTATTAGATTTCATGTACATAATAAAATTTAGTCAAACGACCCATTTTTACTCCAGCTGCATGTTTCTGCTCAAATTTGGTCCAAAACAAGTTTAATCTCTGAGCGATCAACACTTGTTCTTAAGACACAAACTGGTGTGTAGTTTAGATCCACATACATGGTGGAAGGGATTTGCAGTCCTGGCAGTAGTTCAGCTCCAGCTGTTGCAGTGAATATCTGTTAGAGGTTACAACGATGAACACATACACAAATACAGTAAACAGCTGTCCCCAATAATACAAATGTACAGAAATGACAATAATACTAGCACACTGTACTCATACAGCTACAGTCGGTACATTGTACTGCACTTGAGGATTGCTGGATTTGTAAGTATAAGAAGTTTGCACTTGTTGTGTACAGTAGCTACTCTATATTACAATACCATACAAAACAAGTTAAAAGAGACAACTTGAAACATGTAGTATACTTCACATGACATCTTTTTTTTAGTATTTATACAAAGTACACGTCAATGATAAGTTAATGTGTAACAATACTGTCTGCAGTTTGCATATAGTGTCATGTACACTAGAGCTCAGTGTCATATCACATGATCTGATTCACTGTGATTAGCTACATTAATTTAAATGGAAATTTAACTGCAAAATCGATGGTTCATACTGTCAGAACTTTCCTAATATTATAACACTGCACCAAAGGAAAATTTTGAATTAGTGGAAAAAATACATCTTCTGGATACAATACGACCAGTGCTTTCTGTGACAACCTGGTCACCAAAATATTCGGGTGGTTGTTAGGGGCTGTTCACACAGAACGCATCTTTGTGTTTAAAAATGTGAGACATAGTGCTCAGGAATAGTTTAAATAAATAATAAATAAATAAATAAAAACAGCTGCCATGCCAACTTGCTACTGTAAACAAAACCTTACGACACTTGCCCCGCCTCCAAGGTTTTCTGATCTGGTCCACTGTTTTATAATTGACATTTATAAACAGCGCTGCGTGTAAAAAAAAATAAAAAATTAACTTGACACGGCGTCTCAGAAGCAAGGCGCTCATGTGCATATGGGAGGCCAAATGGTTCAAAAACGTGAATTTTAGCACAACAACAACACGTATAATACTCAAATCTATGGGTCAATGACCTGTTTAAACTGGACAAGTGGTGATATTCCAAGTGTTTTTGATGCGTATTATAAAAAAAATTAGCATGTTAAATGCGCGCAAACAACATGGATTTAACCATTTAAATAGGTGTATAATGCACATCACATACACATGAAATATCACCACTTGTCCAGTTTAAACAGGTCATTGACCCATAAATTTGAGTTTTATGTGTTGTTGTTGTTGTGTAAAAACTTCACGTGTTTTTTAACCATTTGGCCTACATAGCACTCAGGAATAGTAAAAAAAAAAAAAAAGTGCAGCGCCTACACTGGCATCAAATAAAACAGCTGCCATGCCAACTTGCTACTGTAAAAGAAAGCTTACAACACTTGCCTCGCCTTCAGGGTTTTCTGATTAGTCCACAGTTTTAAAATTGACATTTATAAAAAGGAATGTGTGTACATTTTTTTTTTACCTGACATAGTGTCTCAGAAGCAAGGCGCTCATGTGCATATGGAAGGCCAAATGGTTCAAAAACGTGTGAATTTGAACACATCAACAACACATAAAATACTCAAATCTATGGGTCAATGACCTGTTTAAACTGGACAAGTGGTGATATTCCAAGTGTTTTTGATGCGTATTATACACATTTTGCTGACTTTTCACATGTAAACAAGACGTATTTAACACGTGAAAAATCAGCGTGTTAAATGCGAACAAACAACATGTATTTAACAATTGAAATAGGTGTATAATGCACATCAAATACACGTGAAATATCAATAACTTGTCCAGTTTAAATGGATCATTGACCCATTGACACAAGTGCAACGGTCATACACGTCTGTCTAGCCTAGTGTGTGCTTGCGTAGAAAAACAATGAAAATATAGCGTGTTGGCAATGAAATAGAAAAACGCATTCTGCCTAGCCGGCCTCAGACTACAGGAGTTTTAAAATCCTAACTGATTCTAAAATCTGATTTTCTTCCCTCGAATCTTGACTTGATCATGTACGCAAGATTTAAAAATGCAGCAGATCGTCATTAGCAGCGCTTCCATTACCCTTCAAATTGCACAAATTGAAAATGCTAATTAAATATACGGCCAAAGGAAACACGTACATTTTGCAAAAACTCCCATATATTTAAAAAAAAATTTACGCTTACATGAGGTGGTTTTTCAGGCAATTCGAAAAAATAAATATTTAGCAAAACTGCAATAGAAACCAGCCATGCCACGGCATGTCAGAAGCAGCCTTAGAAGTAGCTCTCTGCGCTGCTTTGCTAAAGATAGAAGTCTATGTCTACTTAGACTAAAATAATGGCTAGCGCGTTGGAAGCTGTGAAATACATATATATAAGTTATATGTTCATAGTATACATATACATGCGAGAGGAAAAATTACGTTTCAGTCGCATAACATTGGTAAATGGAAACGCTGTAATATCGCAATAGTTTTTTATCGACATTTATAAAATATCGCAAAGGTTTTGCACAAATCTGTAATGGAAATGGGACTATTGACATTCTGGCAGCTAATGTTTACATGTTGGCTAGCCTGCTTTCTACACTCACCCAAAACGTTCAAAACTGAGGCAATTTCACCGCAGCGATACAGACAATCAGGTTTATTTTGCAGTCGCGCTTTGGCTAATGTGGAAGTACTGATGTGATCATAGCCGTGATCATCCTCACAGGGTTGCCAGGTTTTCATAGCAAAACCTGCCCAATTGCTACTCAAAACTAGCCCAAAACTTGCCCAATGGTTTTTCAGTAGGGGTCTTTGGTAAAAATCGCACTCCAAGGGGTTCAAATACATGCTGGGGTTCCCCTGGTAAGATTAACATTACTAGGGGTAAACGTTACATTATTGGGGTCGTTTTAACCCACGGACATTAAAAACAACCCGTAGCAACAGTGTTAACGTAGCCCAATACCAGTGGAAAACTGCAGACTTGGCAACACTGATGTCTCATTACCAGATAATCCATGTCCTCGACAATATTTTTTTTCTACGATTTCTTTCTCTAAATCTGCCTAAAATTTCTGTACTATGAGCCTGGACACTGTGCATTATCGTTTATGTTGGTAGCTCAAATGTCACCAAATTTTAATACTTGTATGGTATTTTCAACTGTATGCCAGTGGTGCGATTTTTGTCACACACGAACAAAGTGAATTTGCAGCGACCAAAAATTAGGCTTGGGGCCATTCACACTGAGCTGCTCTGTCTTTATTTTTATACTGTAAAAACTGCTGTTGGACGAATGCCTTTGCTTCTTTGCAGTGTCTTGCACATTACAAACATGGCATTATAAGTTGTTAAGTAAACTTGTCTACACTTTATACTGTTTAGCGTTTTAAACGCAAAAATGTGTTGTGTGTGAATGGCCCCTTTAAGCATTCCTGTTCAGTTTAACGAAAACCCGTGTCATTGTCTGTGGTGAATAACTCAGAGCAAGTCACATGAACAGATGTGAACATTTAAACAGTGAATAAGGCATTACGCACATTTCTAGAGGTCCTGATGTAATAAGGCATTTCTACTGACCGCAGAAGGACAGCTGGGATAAACTCACTGTTTGTAAAGACACTCTGCTCTCATTTACTGTAATAAAAACACATTGGGTGAAGGCCTGGGCCAGATGCTACTACCAGTGGCTTTAGGTTGCATTGCGGCTGGCACGCAGTACGCTGTCCAGACCGCTGAGCTGACGTAGGAAACCGCGGTTCGGCGTGACGCCGCGGTGGTCCTTCACGGTCTTGATGGCCTCCACTAAAGTCATGTTTTGTCGAATCATGAGGTAGGCCAGAACCAGCGTAGCAGATCTGCTCAGCCCGACGGCGCAATGCACAAGAACAGTTCCTACAAAATAAAAGTCACTGTGTCAAGATATTCATATGAATGACAAAAAGGTCAAGCACAAAAAGTGACACACCAAATACTACTACATGATCAAATGCTTGTCAATGTTCCAACTTTTACTCAAATCATTATACTGATCACTTCATTTGTGATGAAAACCATAAATTAGAAAATAATGAAAAAATAGACAGATTTTTACTTGTGGATTTTTGGACCACACTTAATATGCACACATGATTTTTTTTCTTTTAATTAAAATTTAAGAACATAAATACAAGCCACATATAAGCACAGATAGTATACATACTGTATATACAGTACCAGTTAAACGTTTTTTAAAAGTACGATTTTTAATGTTTTTTTTTTTTTAAAGAAGTCTCTTCTGCTCACCAAGCCTGCATTTATTTGATCCAAAGTACAGCAAAAACAGTACACTTTAGAAAATATTTTACTATTTAAAATAAGAATTTCTATTAGAATTTTTTTTTAATGTAATTTATTCCTGTGATTTCAAAGCTGAATTTTTAGCATCATTACTTCAGTCACATGATCCTTTAATTTTGAGTTTTTTTTTATTCAGGTTTCCCTGATGAATAGACATATATATGTAGACTCTGAGCTTTTGAATGGTATAGTTTATTAAAAAAAATGTACTCAACTGTTTTAAATACTGATAATGATAATAACGAAGGTAATGAAGGTTCATGTGACACTGAAGACGGGAGTAATTATGCTGAAAATTTAGCTTTCATCACAGGAATAAATTACATTTTATAATGTATTAAAATACAAAGCAGTTATTTTAAATAGTACAAATATGTCACAATATTTCTGCTTTTGCTGTATTTTGGATCAAACAAATGCAGGCTTGGTGAGCAGAAGAGATTTCTTTGAAAAAACATTAAATCTTACTGTGCAAAAACTTTTGACTGGTAGTGTAACACCAAAGGAATAATGGATAAAAAAAGTAAATAGTTTTACTAATTACATAAAGAACAAAAAGTTTCTCCTATAGAGAAATTTGATTATGTAATTAGTAGTGCTTCATGGGATTGTAGTTCTTTTCTTGGCTTTACTAAAGCTGTTATATACAGTCTTGTACCTTTTGTCATTTTGTCCAATTTTCAAATATAAAAACATTGTGACTTGCCTCAAACAAACCCCACAGGAAAGACTGAATGAAAAAAAAAAAAAAAAATTCAGATTGAGAGAAAAAAGCCCCTTATGAACTGACCTCCAGTACTAAGAGCTCTGTGAATGAACTCAGCCGCTGGGTAGAAGTTGACACTCATGTCAAAGGAGGGCGAGTCGTGGGCTTCAATGCCATGATACGTTATGTTCATGCCAGTGTAATACTCTGCACCACCTCTCCATTTGCTTTGAGCACAGTTGAGGATGTGCGTGATCCCAAGCTTGCCAAGCTCTTTGCGGTTTGAGGCAATTTCTCTGAAAGTTTAGGAAAAAAAAATAGTTAATACAGCCAATTATTAGTTTACCAACTTACGCATTTTCAAAGCAAAGTACTTTATGATCGTTATGATTGTTACAAGCTTTTTTGTTTTGTTTGAAAAATTCAATGCTACTTTTTTGTATAAGCGAATAAAGCACAAATATTCATGGGCTACTCACTGGTCACCTATGTAGAGTCTCGGCCACACTTCATCTGCGTGATTACAGGCAGTTTTCCCAGTGTACAACAGACGCTCAAGTTCAGCAACAGTTAGTACAGGAGAGCCTTTCTCTAAGTCCTTTCTGCTGGGAGATCTGGAATTGCTCCGTGACCGGGACAGTCTGGACATGAAAGCCATCTGGACTGGCCTTCAGTGGAGCTATAAAATAACACTGAAGATATAAACAAAATACAAACGTTTTAAATGCTACAAGTATTTTTAAATACAAATTAAAGGGACAGGTCACCCCTAAATTTAAACTTTATCGGGTTAAATAAACAATCATTACTTATGCTATCAAGAAAACAATAACAACCCTTGCAGTTCCATTTTATATATTTACATAATCAATGCAAGTAAATGTTTATGAATTAAAAAGAAGTATATTTCAGTCATGACAGCTCTCGGAGTGATAATTTCAACCAGCATTTATTGGTGCCATGGGCATGAAATATACATAAGCTGCTGCTGCTGTTGGGTAAATACAATAATTATGTTCAGCTTAATCAAAAATAACAAAGGAAGGCTGTTGCTAGAAATGTAGACCCCCCCCCCCTCCCCTCAGCAGATCTCTACAGGTGGTGCTGGGGAGGGGGAGGGAGAACATAAGATTTCATTATCGTGCAACGTGCTGAACACAGGCTAGGATACAATACATGTGGTTACGTAGATTAGAAAGTACTCCTGAATGGCTGGTGCCACATTGTTGAACAAGACAGTTAGCAATTAGTTGGAGTTTTATGCCTGAACTATATATTTCACATCAGGTTAGTTCTTTTTAAGCATTTTAAGTATTTTTACATTTATTCTAAAATAACCGCACAATGGCACAAGTTGTATGCGATCACTCTGTGATAGTTTTGCATCATATTTTAAGGCTCGAAGTTAAGTCACTGTTGTCAGTTTTCTTTTTTTTTTAGATTTCTTCTTTTGTGGCCTAAAAAAGAAAGCTCATATGACTTTACAACAACAACAACAACAATAGGGTGTGTAAATAAATGTAATAAATAAATCTATTTAAAATAAATCATTGTTTATAAATTTCTTTTAAAGAAACATAGTGATACTAACTTCACTTAATAAAACTAAACTTCTCAAAAAATTATATTAAATAGTTAGACCTAATTTCTCTCTGAATTATCCTTTAGTTGTCATATAAAACAAACTGATTTCTATTACCTTTACTGCAGTAAAACCATTCAATACCAGTTAAATGTTTTTGGAGCAGTCTCTTCTGCTCAACAAGCCTGTATTTATTTGATCCAAAATACAGCTAAACAGTACAATTCTGAAGCGTTTGTTTTATTTAAACTTTTATTAAATAATTGCTTTCTATTTAAATATATTTTAAAAATGTAATTTATTCCTGTGATCAAAGCTACATTTTTGCAGTTTCATTACTAGTTTTCAGTGTCACATGACCCTTCAGAAATCATTCCAATATGCTGATTTGCTGTTCCAGAAACATTTTTAATTATTATCAATATTTAAAACAGTTGATAACATTTTTCACAATGCTTTGATGAATAGAAAGATCAGCATTTATCTGAAATAAAAAGCTTTTGTAAAATCATACACTATACCAAACTAAGTTTTGTTTAGCAAGGATGCTTTATATTGATAAAAAATTATGATAAATTCATTTATAATGTTAAAAAAGACTTCTATTTTACATCAAAGCTGTTTTGTTCAAAGAAAAAAATCTACTCGGCCATTTTCAACAAACTTTTTTTTTTTTTGAGCAGCAAATCAGAATATTAGATTGATTTCTGAAGGATCAAGTAATGATGACTAAAAAATAGCTTTGAAATCACAGGAATAAATTACATTTTAAAATATATTCAAATAGAAAACAGTTATTTTTAATAGTAAAAATATTTCAAAATTTTACTGTTTTTGCCGTACTTTGGATCTAATAAATGCAGTCTTGGAAAGCAGAATAGACTTACTGTCCAAAAACTTTTGACTGGTAGTGTACTTCATTCTGAAAAAATTGTTTAAATACAGTATCATGTATGTTTTTTTTTTTTATATCTGCTGTAATGACAATAACATAAAATGACAAATATAACCAGTAGGCGGCGTTAGTGACCCACACAAATTTCTTAATTTCCAGATGCAAGTTACAATTTTGGAAAATACTTACCTAGAAAAATTAACACTTTTAAAACCACTTGTTTTCAAGTGTCCGTTTTTGCAATGATGCCATATTATATTTACAAAGAGTGTTACAATGAAAAGACAAGAGTATAGATGATTTTGTAGCCTGTCATTTATTTTAAACATCTATAGTAAGAAGTCAACCAAACAAGGTTACACATTTTGCAACGGTAAACAAGTTAATCAAGAAAACTGGAAGAAAAGAATTGGTCATAAACCCAGGCAACAAACAGTCTGTAAGCATTAGTTAAATTGTTTAAACCTTCTCGCTGCATGCCTGGCAGTGAATAGTTATAACAGCGTGTGTCCCGCAAATGTATTTGTTACACTGACTGCACATACAACTAGTTTTTGTGTCCTTCTTTCGGTCACAGACCTGACACCTTTTCCTCTTGCCTGGGGTTACTGGTGAGAGGTAAGTGTCTTCGACAGGCATAGTGCTGGCTTGTGCTTTTTTCAACATATTCTGAGCAGCTGGAGTGCGGGGAACTGTTTCCCGTCTTTGCATGAGGGGAGCCACCAGAGCTCTCCCTAGCTCTTCCAGAAAGAGCCTCCTTCTATATTCCCTCGCTTTGTTCCATGAAGGATTCATTTCCATCCACAGCACAAACGCATTGTAGGAAGAGACGTCCAACATGTTGAAGAAAATGACCATGGGCCAACGTGACGTCTTCCTTTGGCAGGTGTAAGTGGCAACAAGCTGGAAACAAAATGACACACATACACAAAACGGCTTTAGCTTATCACCTGACAATTCACTTAACTTTATCTGTATAATTTGGCCTTGAACAAAAACAAAGAAATGATGCAAAGTAGCGAAATACCTTGTCAAGGTTGTCAACTCCACCTTTGTTGTGGTTGAAGTCTAGGATTATCTCTGGCTTCTTGTGCTCTTTGTTGCTTACTTTGTCATCTCTGTGGAGTGTGCTCATCAAAAGCATGTTTTTATTTTTTCTGGGGCAGTAGGACACAAGAGTGTGTGTGTCAGTGAAGGCGAACTTGGATGATAATCGGGGCCTGCCCTTCATTGACAGAAGCGCAGGTGGGAGCTCTGGCTTGTTTGATCTGACTGTTCCGATCATCTTTATTTTCCTTCGGAGCAGCTCCTCGCCGAGGGCGTACGAGGTGAAAAAGTTGTCACATGTGATGGTGTGTCCCTCTAGACCGTCTGTCATGTCCAGGACCACTCGCATTTCCTGGTTCTTTTCTGACTTGCCGTCGGCAGCTTTGCCAGTGTAGATCTGCATGTTCCACGCGTAGCTCGATCTGGAATCGCATGCCGCCCAGATTTTAATTCCATACTTGCCAGGTTTACTCGGCATGTATTGTTTGAAGGGACAGCAACCTCTGAAACGGACCAGGCACTCATCCACAGTGACGTTTGGGCCTGGATTGTACAACAACGACAGGCGTTCAACCCATTTATCCCAGATCTTTCTTACTGGTGCCAGCTTGTCTTTTTTCAGTTGGTGCTCTTTGTCCCTTTCATAAAAGCAGAAGACCCTTGTCAAACTGTCAAATCTTTTCATTGACATGGTAGCCCGAAAAATGGGCCTTCCCGTCTCATCCTGCCATAAGCTATCCAGGGCCTCATGGTGGGACCGATACACGCCTGCCAGAAACAACAGACCAAAAAAGGCCTGTAAGTCTGTCCAGTCGACGTCCGTCCAGGTATCGTGATATACACGTTTGCCCTCTAAATTGGTCATTTGAATGAAAATCTGTTGAATATCATCTGGAAAATACAATTCAAAAGTTGATTTTATGTCTGTACCATTAGCACATGCCAACCTGGTTGGTCCAGGGGTAATTTTGTAGACACGATGAGCTCGTCTTTTCTCAGGACGAGTTGAAGTCCACAGTATGTTTCCGTTTTTGGACTGATAAGCCACCTCTGTGTCAGAAGTGACCTCTGGCTCATCCTCTGACTCTTCTCCATCACTAGAGTGGAAGTCTTGCTCGAACTCCACATTGTCCTCTGTTTCCGAAGCTGCATCTGAGAGCTCTTTCTCCAGCTCCACTTCTTCTTCCAGATCCATTTCTTCTTCTATCCATTCAGCACTTTGTAGGGTCACATATGTTTCCTCCTCCGTCCCCCAATCACTTGTTTTATGTAGGGTTGCGTCTCTTTCCTCTTCCATTCCCCCTTTACTTGTCGTATGTAGTGTTGCGTCCCTTTCTAATTCTATACCTCCATTAGTTGTCATATGTTGGGTTATGTCTGTTTCCACTTTCATTCCTCCATCACTTGTCGTAGGTAGGGTCACATCTCTTTCTACTTTTGTCCCTCCATTACTCATCGCATAAAGAGTTTCCTCAACCACCTCTTCATCACATGTCATACATAGGGTTACATTTCTTTCCACTTTCATCCCTCCATCACTTGTTGTATGAAGACTCCCGTCTCTTTTCTCTTCCATCACTATATCACTTCTTGTTCGTAGGGTTGTGTCTCTTTCCTCTTTCATACCTCCATCACTTGTCGTATGTGGGGTTGCGTCCCTTTCATCGTCACTGAACTCAAATTGCAGAGCCAGGTTCTTCACAACATTAACCCGTCTCTCCATTGTGCAGCTTCAGAATGAACTGCAAGCAAGGTCCAAGGAAGCCACATTTATAACTTTACAGTAAAACATGTATATAAAACCACTTTGGGAGGACATTTTGCTGTCCTTACTATGACAATTAAAAGCTCTTAAATGGGCAAGTTTGTGTGATAGTTAAAGTCATTGCCTTTAGAGTGCCCTGCCTCATTCAACCCTAATACATAACTTAGAGATTAATGGTTATTGTTAGGTGTGTTTGACTTATGGGGCACTGTGCAGAGTAGTGTTGCACAATATAACGGTACTAGGTTTTGCGATACCCTGTTTTAAAAAATGGTACGATTCCTCTAGTCACAGAACTTGAAGAATGCTTTTTTAAAGAGCCGCATTTCCTTAGTAAAACAGTGGTTATTTAGGGCCCTATGATTACAGCACTGTGGAAAATGCGGACGGAATCCAGTCATAAAAACAGAATTTACTGTATAAAGTGAAATATCACAGAATTTAAATATGAGTCCATAACATTCTGTCTCTGTATGACTGAATGGCGCAGACAGGTGATTTTATGTACCACATGCATACTAAAGCATGCGTTACATTTGCTGCGATTTCATGCAATGCTGTTAAATGATAAATCATGACTAATTGCATCCAAAATAAGCTTTTTGTTTTACATAATGTGTGTGTGTGTGTGTGTGTGTGTGTGTGTGTGTATACTCTGTAAATTTATGTATATAATTTGAAAATATTTGCATGTCTATATATTCATATAATTGGTAATATACATGTTTTTAATATAACAGAATAATTTTTCTTTAATATATACTACATATATTATACTACAACCAAATCATTAACAGTGTGTGTATTTATATATACATAATAAATATACACCGTACACACACACACACACACACACACACACACACACACACACACACACACACACACATATATATATATATATTAGTTCACTTCATGAACATTTTACCATTACTTTTGAAAAACAAACATCATTACATACAAACAGAAACGTCAAGGTCTTCACAGCAACCTGTCACAGTAAACGTTTGGTTTAACTTGACAGAAATATTACTTAATGTAATGATAGTGCCATTGCTACTAATAAAAAAATAAATAAATAAAACAATATTTAAGGAACATTGACCAGGAAAAAAACTGAATTTATTTAATTGTGTTTAATACATTACAAATAATTAAATTAAATTGTTATTTAATTAATTGTAAATGCACAAAACTGTATTTTGTGGGGGAAAGAAAAGAAAAAAATAATATTATGAATAAATTCTATATAAAATCTAATTAATCTTTATAAATTAATTAGACCTGCTTTTGATTATTAAAATTTAACGAAACTATTAAAAAAGGAATCTATGGAAAACTAATTCACAGAACTTATAATAATAAATAAAATCAAATGTATTTTATAGGGCCTTGAAAATGCAATTTTTGCTGTTACATTGTGTACGTTTTATAAATAAAGATTGTTTTTAAATGTAACCATTAAAATAGAGTCTAGAAAAATTTTAATGGAATAAACGGAATTTGGAAGAAACAAAACAGAATTCGGGAAGAAATACAGATTTCATTTTCAGATTTTTGTTTTATTGTATTTGTCCTTTAGTTTGTTACATGCATATATGTTCTTATTATTAATAATAACAAAGATAAAATAACAAAAATGACTATATCATGAAATAAGATTTGGCTTTATTCTTTTAGCTAATTTACCAATGCTGCAATGATCTCTACATATCATAGGCTCAGTCGGCTCAGTAGTTGCTTTACAGATAATTTCGCGATTTCTCTCCATATAAAGGACTTTTATGGAGCCCCCGAGTTTGAACTTCCAAAATGCAGCTTAAGAAGGGTCTTGTCTATCGAAACGATCGGTTATTTCTAAAAACATTTACAACTTACATACTTTTTAGTCTCAAACGCTTGTTTTGCCGAGCTAGATAAGACGAGCATTTGAGGTTAAAAAGTATATACATTTATAAAATAACCCATCTTTTTGGTGGATAAGACCCTTCTTCCTTGGCTGTGATCATTTAAAGCCCTTTGAAGCTGCATTTTAGAAGTTCAAACTCGGGGGCACCATAGAAGTCCATTATATGGAGAGAAATCCTGAAATATTTACTCAATAAACATAATTTCCTTACGACTGAAGAAAGACAGACATGGACATTTTGTATGACAAGGGGGTTTGAGTACATTATCTGTAAATTTGAGTTCTGAAAGTTAACTACTCCTTTAAGATATTTTAGTCAGGTATTGTATCAAAGTCAAAGTGTTGGTATCGTAACAACTAATAGGACATGCGAAATGCAGATGGAGGGCAGGAAGTAATTTTCCTCCATAGGAATCAATAGCAGAAACTTAAAATGCCTATGTTTTGCGTTGTTTATAGGCGCTCAAAATCGGTCAAACCGAGAAACCACACGGAGCTTTTATCATTGTATGAAAATCTGCTGTTCGTAATGGGAGAAAGGCAAGAAATTGACTGAAAAGCTCAGGAAAAAGTGGCTTGTGAACCTGATAATACTTGTGTGTGCAAATGGTTAAGAAAAGATATAATAATATGTAAAGATATTAATAAAGAAATATATATACTGGGTGAGACAGTGAGAATTTACGTAATGTATTTTTGTAGTTTCGAGAGCTTAACTAATATCGCTTTAAATTTAAGTGAGTGACAGCATTTGTGACTATATGAAAGCGCTATTTGCTCGCTTTCTACGCTATAATCAGTTCAGAATTTGAATAAAACTTTTACTTTACGTGCAGAAAATCACAACATATGTTGGATGTGATCCGTATGTTATGAAGACGATTTTTTTCAACCAAATTGAAATAGTTGCCTGCCATCGAGGCTGTAAATATAAGGTAAGTAAGCCTGATTGCAAACAATTTTGAAAGTGATTCCCATGAAGGATGCAGGATATATGTCACTCCTGAAACTACTGCTGTACAGGGTTTTGTCTATTGGTCCTGTTAGCAGCACGTAAAGCGAGCAAATATCGCTTCTATAGTCACTAAAAAGCTGTCAATCACTTATTTTTGCTTCACTTATATTTGTTTATATCTTATTATATCTTTTATTAACCATTGGCACGCACAAGCACTTTCTGACTCTCCTCTTGACCGCAGACGCAGGTTTACAAGCCACTTTTCTCAACTTTTTCAGTCAATTTCTTGCGTTTCCCTCCTTATGAACAGCAAATTTTCATACACGATACGAAATGAAGTTTCCACAAACAACTCAAAACAGGCATTTCAAATTTCTGCCATTGATTCCTATGGAGAAAAATAACTTCCTGCCCTTCAGCTGCATTTCGCACGTCATCAGAACCACGGGATTGCAAACAACCTATTGTCATCTGTCAGCAAATCTCAAATGGAGTTCACTATGGAGCCAAATTGGTCAAATGGGTGGAGCTTGACCTAATACAGCTCCACCTACATGGATAGCCTGAGCTACTTATGTTTGCTTATGTTTAGACATAAAGCTCCACCCAATGGCTGAGCACCTTCTGCCAAATCTTGCTGATCAGCTAAATTAAGCTGCAGTTTACTGTTTTTACAGTAACATTTTAGCATGCATCAAATTACATCACTAAAATTTTTATTTTTTTATGTTTGGACAACTTAAAAAAAAACATCTGCTTTACTCGGTTACACCCTAGTTAGTTATTTGTTTGTGTTGTGCATTGTGTCTGATTGTTCGATTTTATTTGATAGTTTATTTTAGAATTTCTCTATGTTGTTGTATTTCAACACAAATACTGTGTGTGTGTGTTTTAAATAACGACAACACTTTGTGTTTAAATGGCTTAAAGACCAGGCCTTATACAGCTCCGATGATGGGAAACCTTATATACTTATAGAGGAAGTCGTATCTGGTTACAACAACTGAACCAACCAAGAGGGGAGAGGGGGTTCAGCGAAAAATCGGCAGCTGTCAGCAGGAAGTGGCTGCCAGTGGCAGCCGACAGTACCTGTCACTAAAACCGGACGTCTGCTGTCGGACGGGACTGGCAGCGGCAGAAAGAAAACAACAAAAATATAAATATGTGTATATATAATAATAAAGTATATAAAGTTATAACAAATATATACTAAGTTTAATATATAAATATATGTTAAGTCAGAAATGTGTACTATATGATTAAATCTATCAAAATTATCATTAAATGGTAGATTATCATTTATATGTGTGTGTGTATATATAAATAAATATATATATATATATATATATATATATATATATATATATATATATATATATATATATAGATATAGATAGATAGATAGTTAGTTAGATAAATGAATGTGTGTGTGTGCAAACAATTTATAGAGAGACAAGAAATGCTGTATATTGTATTTTTATTATATATAAATATATTCAAACATTCCGTAAATTGATTAAAGACCTGGATAAATGACAAAAGTAAATGGGCTTATTAATGACCTTTATTTTTTTAATCATTTAAGCTGTGTTATGAAGGTTCATAATTCCATTTGTAGCATTTCAAGAAACAACACTGTTGTGGTTGTTTAATAAAGCATTTAAATTTGTAAAGGACTTGGTATGATGTTAACGTCAGTGCTGTACGATGTAAACAGCATTACAAGTGTTCAGCTCCCATTGTCTCCTCCTTAAATGCTTCCTCCGTGGCTGATGTGCACAGCTTCTTTCTTTAAAAAAAAAAAATAAATAAAATAAAATAAAAGTAACTTACAACCAAAATTACCTGTGTAAAATGAAATGTATTCTCATATAAAACATATACCTTGCATGTGCCATTTTGGATAAGAGCAGATTCATCCACCAAATCCTGATATGAGCCATATCATGCTGAAAAATAAAATTTTAATTTGGAAATGGATGTTTAAAATGTTCAAATGTAATACGTAATATTTTTTATCAACATAAAAAAGGATATGCTACTTTGCTAACCTGGGTAAAGTCAAACTCCCAGTTAAGTGCCAAATACAGTGCATACTGTCAAACAAAAAACACAGTTTTATAGAAATCTTTTAGAAATATTTTTTTCATTGGAATAAACCAGATGTCTTTTGATGACACATAATTTGCAAAAGTGTTTTTTGCCCAAGATGAATGTTGTGATGGGAAAACAAAACCACTGTAACTAGTTACCATTAGCATGAATACACCACAGTCCACAGATGCTGACTGTGCAGGAACATCCTGGAAAATAAATCATAGCATAAAAATTTACATTTTCATTATAGATTTTACATGTTGCACCATGAATTCATACCTTATTTTTAAGGAGCTTCCAAGATCCTGGAATCAGCTTTATTGCAACTGAGCTATATACACAGATAGAAAGAGATTAAATCAGTGTTGAACCACTTAACACTGTTATAGGTATAGACAGTAGCAAGATTATTGCTATTAGTTAAACAAGACACTGTTACTTGAACCAAGCAGCAGGTATTATTTTTTTTTATAAACCACTGTCTATACCCATCTAAAGCCAGAGAACAAAATGTTGAACTGAACCACTGAACTAATATTTTCATCTTTGAAATAGGAACAATGAACAGTTCCAATATATTTTCTATAGATTACAAAAATATAGAAAAATTGTTTTGCAGTCACATGCATAGAACTGGAACACAGAACCCCCTCTCCCACAAAGGAACTCCATGGAACAGAATTATACAGTATGTAAACCTGAACATGGATACACAATCAGTATCTCCATAACCACTAGGGTCAGTGGAGTCAAGGATGTGTATCCTTTTAAGTTTCGGCAGCAAAACCTGTCAAATACACAACGTTACATTTCTACAATACAGTTTTAGTATACAACCTTCATCTTAAAAATGAAAAAAGCTAAACCTTGGATGAAAACAATGATTTAATTTTCAAAGAAATTTCCAAAATAAAAATTATTTGAAGACACCACCACCAACAACAATAACTTACACACAGGGTCCAGTGACTTGACTTGCATATGGGAAAAATTATGCAGTCTTTCAAGGATGCATCATCCTGTTGGAGAAAAAATATAAGCTACATTGTAAAGTGATGATAACCTTAAAGCAGTGCATTAAAATTAAGCTACAAATTTTTAAAACCACTTACAGGCAGGGACAGAAATGGATCACAATTTAGAGGTGGTTGCCAAGTGGCTACTGCATATGCACTGACAACATGAACATCCTTGCCCTGGATGAAAATAAAAAATACAACGTAAAGCACAATTATCCATTATTAAACATTATTAGTTAAACAGATTTGTTAATGATACCCATATTACCTTCTGTCCAGCAATGTGGGATAGCTGAGAAAGGCAACAATTCACCACCTATTGTATTAAAATCAGAATGCTTTAGGTTAAATAATAATAATAATAATTATTATTATTATAATAATAAAAAGACCACAAGCTATTTAAAAGATGATATTAAAATATAATCGTTATAAAAGTCCACTTACTGTTGCCTCCACTTCCTGGTTCAATCCCAAAGACATCAAATCAAATCTTTTCAACACTGTTGTACCCACTGCACCTATGATCTCATCCGGTGATTGTGTCTCATCCAAAATATGATCCAACTTAAACAAAACAAAAAAAACAACAACAACAAAAAAGACAAAGACAATTTAGTCAATAAATTAGTATAACAATCCAGAATGACTTCTTTCTGCTTTGCTTAAGGCAGGATATGATGGTTAATATTTAAACATTATGATCCTTATGTGAAAACATGTATACCAGTGGGTTTTGTTGGCTTTGCAACTGGAATTCTGGGATCTCCTTCCTGGCACGTATATTTTTCCGTCCCCAGCAATCAGTGTCAGAGTCTGGTGAACTTGTTGAAACTACAAAATACAGACATATGGTGCAATAATGCTATTACTAATTAATGTTTCAATTTCATCAGGTGCTTTGTGATAAAACACTGCACATTTATTACTACCAGTACCTACAAAATAAAGATAGTGTAAAAAGCTTAAAATAATTGACCTTGAGATTTACATTTACTTAAGCAATTCAAATCAATATTACCTTGTTGTGCTGTGGTACTGCCTGTAGAGAATGTACACACAAAAAGGAACATAGGAGTATTATAATATGACAACAGTTGTCTGTCTAACTGAAACTGTCATTATAGACACTTTAAAGGCTTTAGCTAATATGAAAAGCACTGAACACTAAAACATCTACCTTCATTCCTGAATGTCAATTTCCCATGCAGGCCAATGTGGACAGATTGCTTTGCTTGCATCTTCAAAGTTTTGGTGTATTTCTCATTAATCCTTTTGTTATGAAGGTGAAAGTACAGTCGGAGAGAGAACATATAATGTTCATCTTTCATTTGACATAAAGAGTACTTGCTGGAAGACAACTCCCTGTTTAACTGTTCTGCTGTGGAGGAATTAATAAGAGCAGCTAAATGTGGTGCCAATTTCAAACTCCTCAAAAGCTCCTCTTGTCTCCTCTGATTTTTCTGATGGAAGCGATCATACAAAGAAAATCTTTCATTGGTTCCTGTCACAGGATGCAGGGAAGAGAATCTGTCAGAACTGTTGGTGGCCTCCTTAGCAGAGACTGTTCTAGATGAGAAGCCAACACTTGTCACCCATGGAAACCGGACTTCAAGTCGTTTTTCCACGGCAGCCTGAATATGTTCAGCAGTGTTTGCACAAAGTCGACCATCATACGGCTGGAAAAAACGCTGGTTGGTGCGATTATTTACGTGTCTTGCAACACGTCCAGCAATATCAGAGACATATACTGTGGGAGGGTGTTTAAAACTCAATAGAGCATCTCCATGATCACGTGCTGACTCCTGCCACCACAGAGCTGACTGGTAGTACACCACAGAGTGTGTGCAGGTCATGTGCAGAACACCACCTTTATTTGACAAAACAAGAAATGGTGAAAAACATCCTCAAAACATGTTTTATTAGCATGATAAAAAAATCTAAAGAAAAACACTTTTTAAAGAAGAAATTCACTTCCAGAATGAAAATTTACAGATAATGTACTCACCCCCCTTGTCATCCAAGATCTTCATGTGTGTCTTTCTTCATGCTTAAAGAAATTATGTTTTTTGAAGAAAACATTTCAGGGATGTTCTCCATATAGTGGACTATTACGGTGCCCCGAGTTTGAACTTCTACGTTTAATGCAGTTTAACGCAGCTTCAAACGATCCCAAATGCGTCTGTAAATGATATCACCTGAGAAAGAAGGGTCTTACTAAACTACCTTTTTTTTATTATTACATTTATATACTTTTTAAACCTCAAATGCAGTCTGTGCATCTCTGGTTCAAAACTGTTAGGGTAGCATTTTCACCGTTAACTTCAAACATAATTTCAAAATCATCCTACACTGCTGCAGAAGTACTGACCCAGTGTTTGCAAAGATGACAAAAAAGGTAGTACAGCGATGTAGGGCAATTTTGAAGTTGTAGAAGAAAATGAGATGGGTGTCTAAATAACCTAACTGTCTTGAACCAGAAAAAAAGTTCAGGCAGAGCAAGACAAGCGTTTGAGGTTAAAAAGTATATATATATATATATATATATATATATATATATATATACACATATACATATATATATACACACACACACATATACATACACTAGTTTAGACCCTTCTTCCTCGGCTGTAATTGTTTGAAGGTGCAATTTGGAATTTCAAACTCAGTGCACCATATATGGAGAAAAATCCAGAAATGTTTTCCTCAAAAAACTATTTATTTACTGACAGTCAAACATCTTGGGTGACAAGGGGGTGAGCATCACATTAGGGTTGCACGATTAATCGAACGATGTTGTGAGGCGCGTTTAGTCAATGAAGCCGGTACTTTGATTAGTAGTAAATTCCCATCACGTGCGTTCAGCTGGAGCGGCAATTCAACGTGAATTCAACGTGCTGAACGCATGTGATGGGGATTTACAACTAATCAAAGTACCGGCTTCATTGACTAAACATTGTTCGATTAATCGTTGAAGCCCTACATCACATTCTGTAAATGTTTGTTCTGGAAGAGAACTTCTCCTTTAACAAATAATAACAATGTCTTACCACCAGCCTTCTGAAGCTTGACAAACATCTTGGGGTACAAGTCCTTGTAAAGGAGTAGCTCCTCAAGTCTGTTTATCAAGTCAGTGATACTACCAACATGTGATACTCCAAGGGCATTGCAGGCTTTCACCAAAGCTTCTTTCTTTGGCTAAATAAAAAAAGTAATGGTCAATAAAGAAACAAAATGGTAAAAGAAAACATCATTACTAGAATAAAATAGAGTACATACTGGTTTGGACTCCAGCACTTGCAAAATGGCATCTTCATCCATCTCCAACCCACAGCTTGAGGTGAATGCTCGATCTTTCTGAGACAGACCTTTGAAAACTTCTGTCTTTGGGACAATATCGCTTAACCTTGAGTGATTGCCCAACCATGGAGTGAAGGCGGTGTATGTTAATGGACGTGCATATGGATTGGCAGACTTGTTTCCTAAATTACAAAAAAGGAAAATAAAATGTCCATTTCAGGATTTAAGATTTTAACTACAGGTACCCCCACTCCATACCCTAAAATAGCGCTTACCATCACAGAATCCAGAAGAAATCATTTCCTTCTCAATTGTCTCCCATCTGGTCCTCACATTCACTTGAGTGTCTTCTTGGCTGATTTTGTCCAAGCTTGGGCGTCTAAACAGATGTGCTGATATACAACCAAGAAAATAAGCAAAGAAGCAAATATCAAGCAGTCATTAAATGCATTTATAATTTACAACACAAAATTCACACAACACACCCTCCTCATTCTGTTTTACCTGGTAAATCAAAAGCGATTTTCCAATTTCCATCTGCTATCAAAATGGGAGGATTATGGCCACATCTGACGCATGAATAGCTATAGGAGTACTCCCTCAGAGCAGAGAAATGATAAAATGCCTTTCGTATTAGATTGTGTGAAACTGTAATTTTGGCATGATCCTCAATTGTTTGCAAAAAACGTCCAAGGGCAACATGATTCTATACATTTAAACAAACAAACAAACAAAATACACACACCACAACAACAACTCACATTAATAGACATGTGGAAGTATTTGTGAAATGCAAGTCATATTTTCCTGTCACTTACTGCGAGTCCAGATGTCAGAAGAGTACACAGAGGAATGGTCAAAAAGGTCCTGTTGTCATAATTGTGAAATCCAGACTGATACTCTTGAAACCTCACAGGACGTCTACAGACAAGGCAATTCTTCACATACACTGGCACATCTGGAGAACACAAATTTTATAAAACATTAAAATGTAAAACACAATGTGGAAAATAATACATAAATAAAGACACATTTTAGAAATTAACCTCGAGTCACTGAGGATATCCCATACACTGTCCCATGCCGTGTAATTAGCACCCTCTCTCCCAAAGCTGGTGGAGTTGGGCCAGGGCAATAAGGACAGTTGGACTCGAGTGGTTCAAATAAGTTGGGGATTTGTTTCTCTTTTGTTGCCAAATCCTCTGGAAGGTCTTCTGGCACCCTCTTTTGCTTCCACATGTAATCTGTCCAATCCTGTATGTCAGAAGAAGCCAGTGCTGCCACTTCTGTGTCTGCAACATTTCTGACTCTTTCATCCACATCACTGTCTTCAGCATTTGGGTCAGTCTGACAAGAAAGAAGGTGGGGTTTCTCTTGATAGAGCCACCACATGCACAAGTATCTGTGCACACAGCTCCTCATTTTATTGCGGCACTGGCAGTGCCACTGGCCTACATGGCTATCAAAAGAAACCCTTGTCCTTTCAAACTGACACCAGTTGTCTCTCACCCCAGTAAAGACAGAAAAATAAACAAACCTGACAGAGGTTTGTTCATTCCAAAAAATAGGAAACACGCAATCAACTCCATTAGTAATGCTTTTGATTCTGAGCTGCAAACATTCATCTTGTCGTGTTTTGGACAACAGGCCATTGTCTACCATTGACTGCAAAGCGTCCTCCCTAAGTGCTGGTGGTGCAGAATAGCACACAGCTCTGTTTGTCCTCTGAAGGTGATCACACTCCATGCCTGGATTGCCACTTTCTACTCCAATCCTCATAAAATCATGACACAGCGGTGACTCACAGGCTATAGAACCTGAGACAATTTGTTTTTTTACGTGAATAGGGACTCTGGGTCCATGTGCATCTTTTGGGGTGACAAAAATCCCATTTCTCTCATCGATACAAATGACAGGTGGTTGCTCCTTGACATACTGCCTTGCCTTTGGGTTTTGTAATGATGGCACTTCTGAAGGACAATAGAAAAAAATGCAAAGACAATATATACACAAAGACCAATAAATATTAAACATTCATAAAAACCAGCATCAAGAGTTCGTACCCTCAGGCTTGTTGGTAACTTTGCTTGTAACCACAAGATCTGCAAACAGTAGAAACAGATAATGGGAGTTAAACATGGATGAAATCAAAATGAAACAAGAGTTAAAAATGTAATTTACATTACACACACCATGATTGTGTAGGTGCTTTTTAAAGTCAGGGGCACGACACAAGATGTGCTGGCACTTAGGGCAATGCCAGTGGCACCTCTTCCGTTGTTGGGACCTCAAACAAAAGCAAGGAACACAGTATTTTCCTAAAATAAAATAAAATAAACTTTTAATACTTTTTAACTAACAATGACAAACAAACATGCAAAATTAATGTGCAGTTTGTAGAATGCTTACGGATGCCATTGTCCTCAAAATATATGGCATGCTTTAAATGCTTTGCCTGAAAATGTTCAGGAGATGACATCACCCCAGCTGTACAATAGGGACAACTGCCTGTCCCAGGATAGACATCGTCTACTCCAAAAGCAAGTGGTACACCTAAAAATGCATTGTTTTAAAGAAAACAACATTCCTTAACACAAACTCACTCATATATAAAATGTAAAACATTTCAAATTACATTTCCTATATATAGTTTTTTGCATATTATTTCCAGAATTTTGAAAAATGTGACTTCTTACCTGCCATAACTCATAGCCAGGTACACAGAAAGGTGAAAAGAAAGAATGATAGTTCTTAAAAGAACTGTTTGGTCAAAATTTTTGTAACAAGAGGGAAAAATAATGGATAGCAGACAATGCCTATAGCAAATTAAACAAAAAAAA
>NC_133383.1:6646989-6824641 GCF_049309525.1 Garra rufa | reverse complement strand
GCACGTCTTAGAGCGCCGACTGTTTCTATAGCAACCGGGACTTCTAACTGCAGCTGCAGTGACGCGCTGACTTTACTGATCAACGATTAGCTCTTTCACTAAGAAGGCGGAGCTTCGCGGCCATGATGACCGTTTCATTGTTCCCCATTCAAAACTACACGAGTGACATGTCTTTGGTATTCTATAGTCTTTGCTGCAATGCAACGGGGCGCCACCTAAAATCTTGCCTAGGGCGCCAAATTGGTTAGGGCCGGGCCTGCGCATTATATACCCGTCTTTTTAGGCAGGAACCAGATAATGAGTGTCAGGTCATGAAATGTTTTTAATACGACGGAAGCTGTATTATGTTAACACAATTTAATAAAAAATCGTAAGTTAGGTCTATTAATAGTAATGATTTATTTTCAAACAACGAATACATTTTATAGAGAAGGTGAGCAAAGTATCAACGGAGCATTTTGTAAACTCCGAATCAGTAAACAACTGCGTCGTAAAAAGATTCACTGTTTCGAAGTGCTGCAATCGAATTGCGAATCATTTGATTCAGAACGTTCAACTTTAAAGCGCGTATCGTGAATAATTTGATTTAGATCGGGACGTAGGAGCGGCTTCGCAGGACGTTTTCGCGGGGGGGGGGTTGCACCCTGCAAATAACTATTTGATACTAAAAGACATACCAGCTGCTAACTAATAAGAACAAACATTGATAGTGAAATAAAAAACGAAAATAGAGAAAAATGTAAATTACAAACATTTTTACACTTACACTGCCAGTCAAAAGTTTTTGAACAGTAAGATTAAGTAAGTAAGTCTCTTCTGCTCATCAAGCCTGCATTTATTTAATCCAAAGTACAGCAAAAGCTATTTAAAATAACTTTTCTATATGAATGTATTTTAAAATTTTACTTATTCATGTGATTTCAAAGCAGATTTTTTTAGCATCATGACTCCAGTTACATGATCTAATATTAAATAATAATTAAATATTCTAATATTCTGATTTGTTGCTCAAAAAAAAAAAAAAAAAAAAAAAAAAAAAAATATATATATATATATATATATATATATATATATATATATATATATATATATAATTTTGTTGAAAACGGCTGAGTAGAATTTTTTCAGGTGTATTTAATAAATAGAAAGTTCAGAAGAGCAGCATTAATCTAAAATCAAAAACTTTTGTTGGTTTGTTTATTTATAAATATCTTTATCGTCACTTTTTTATCAAATTAAAGCATCCTAAATAAAAGTATTAATTTCTTTCCAAAAAAATAAAAATAAAAGAATAATACTGACAAGGTTTTGAATGGTGTAGTGTATAATGTTACATGCTTTTTATTTCAGATAAATGCTTATCTTTGGATTTTTCAGTTCATCATGTGCTTAACTGTTTTAAATATTGTTTAATAATAATTATAAATGTTTAGTGAACAGCAAATCAGCATATTAGAATGATTTCTGAAGGATCATGTGTCACAGAAGACTGGAGTAATGATGCTGGAAATTTAGCTTTGATCACAGGAATACATTTTTAAATATTTTCGAATAGAAGACACTTTTTAAAACATTATAAATCTTACTGTTCAAATTCTTTTGACTGGAAGTGTATATTTAGGTTTAAATGAATAATAGTATAATAAAAGAAAAGATGGTACTTCTTCAGTCCCCACTAAAAACACATACATATGGAAAATGTTTAATGTGAAAATGTTTCTTTTGTTTTGTTGAAAGTAATACAGTATGTAATGCATGAATAAATTAGGAATTACATGGAATTACATAATTTAACCATCTTCCTAGTCATGACTGAATACTTTTTTAACCAAGTGTAGTTAAACTAACTTTAACCAGTAAGAGGTAGTAATCCACACATGATGGTCTCTGATATCTGGAACACAAACTTACGTTTTAGATGAACGTTATGATTATGCATATATATACAGTGCCCTCCACTAATATTGGCACCCTTGGTAAATATGAGCAAAGGTGGAAGTGAAAATAAATCTGCATAATTTATCCTTTTGATCTTTCATTAAAAAATTCACAAAATTCTAACGTGTCATTGAAGTAAATCAATAGAACCTAGGGGTGAAATCTCATTATGAAATAAATGTTTTCTCTAGTTCACATTGACCACTATTATTGGCACCCATTTATTGCAACATCCTTTTCCCAAGATAACAGTTCAGAAAAGAATTTTCTCCAACAATGTCTAATGAGTTTGGAGAACACCTGACAAGAGATCAGAGGCCATTCCTTCAAACAGAATCTCTCTAGATTCTCCAGAATCTCTCTCTTCCCAGCTTCATGTTGGTGCTTCTTCTCTTCAGCTTATATACAGAGTTCAGGTCAGGGATATGGGACGGCCATGGTAGAAGCTTCATTCTGTGCTCAGTGACACAATTTTTGTGTTTGTTTTGGATCATTGTCCTGCTGGAAGATGCAACCATGGCCCATTATAAGATTTCTAACAGAGGCAGTCAGGTTTTGATTATTTATCTGCTGGTATTTGATAGAATACATAAAGCCATGTATCTAAACAAGATCTCCAGGACCTCCGGCAGAAAAATAGGTCCACAACATTAAAGACCTAGCAGTATTTTTAACCATGGGCATGGGGTACTTTTTTTTTTTTTTTATCCCTGTCTGCACCAAAACCATAGAAGCCAGTCCTGTTTGAAGTTCCAATCATGTCTGACAAGAGAATATCCTGGAGTTTGTTTTTGGATGAGCCAGGAGGATTTTTTTTTTTCTTGAAACCCTCTGGAACAACATGTGGTGATGTAGGGGCTGTTTGATCATTTTATTTTAGGCTTTCTGACTCAACAATTCTTTGCAATTCTCCAAATGTGATCCTTGAGTCTTTGGCCACTCAAACTCTCCTGCTTATCGTGCATTAGGATGAAATAGACACACATCCTCTTCTAGGCAGATTTGTAACATCTTTGGTTGATTGGAACTTCTTAATTATTGCCCTGATGGTGGGAATGGGGATTTTCAATGCTTTAGCTCTTTTCTTACAGCCACTTTCTATTTTGTGAAGCTCAACAAACTTGTTCTGCACATCAGAACTACATTCTTTGGTTTTACTTCTTGTGATGGATGATTACGGGAATTTGGCTTTTGTGTTCCTCATGTTTATAATCCTGTGGAACAGAAAATCATGACTGGACAATTTTATACTCGTAGCCACCCTGGTGTGCTAAAAAATTGTAATATTAATGGGAATATACTTGAGAGATATTTTACTTAGACAAATTTTTAGGGGGGCCAATAATTGTGGCCAACGTGAACTAGAGAAATACATTTGTTTCATAATGAAATATCCCCCCATTTTCCATCGTTTTACTTCAATGAAAGGTTACAATTTTGTGAATTTTTCGAATGAAAGATCTAAAGAATAAATGATGCAGATTTATTTTCAGCCACCTTTGCTCATATTTACTAAGTGTGCCAATATTAGTGGAGGGCACTGTATATTAGATGCACTTATTTAGAATCACTAATATTAGTAAACATTATTGTTTTTAGAACCACTTCTTTTGAGATGTCCTTTATTTCCAGGGATGCCACACTATGTTTAAAATGAAAAGACGCAGAGTACACATTATTTTGTAGCCTCTCGTTTATTTAGAACATCAAATATAAACATTCACTAACTCTAATGAAGTTAACTAATAAAAATGTAAAGAAAAAGAGAACAGCAAGAAAATACCCACTCTAAAAACTGAGTAGCAAACGCATAAGCAAAGTCTTGTTTATACCTACTTGCACGCATAGCAGTAAGAAGTTATAATAGCATGTGACCTGCAAATGTACATGTTACACTGACTGCACGTAATACTGGTTTTTGTGCTCTTCTTTGAATCACAGACCTGACACCTTTTCCTCTTGCTGGGGGTTGACACTGGGGAGGAGTTGGTTTTTTTGGCTGGAGAAGAGCATGCTCGTGCTTCCATCACCTTATATTTGGAGGCTATTAGAGTGACGGTTTCATTTTTAGAAGAGCTTGCTTGTGCTTGCAACACCATACTGTAAGAGGCTGGCGTGCGGGGAATGTGATGCCGGCTTGCCATGAAGGGAGCCACCAGAGCTTCCCCTAGTTGTTCCAGAAAGAGCCTCCTTTTAGTGTTTTTCCCTTTGTTCCATGAAGGATTTATCTCCGTCCACAGCACAAATGCATTGTAGGCAGAGACATCCAACATGTTGAAGAAAATCACCATTGGCCAACGATTCGTCTTCCTTTGGCTGGTGTAAGTGGCAACAAGCTGGAAGTGAAATGACAAGCAAAACAGTTACATGTATGCATGTGGCAGATGCTTTTATCCAGAGCTTAAAGTCGCAAATAAACAGACGTAGCAACAGATCTTTTCTTACATATTCTGTATGCCTATTATAATAGATTATCGATAAAGATCTAAAATTAGCATTCAAAAATGGATATATATTTATTTCAATGCAGAAAATATCTAAATAATTTAAAGTAGTAAAATACCTTGTCAAGGTTGTCAACTCCGCCTTTGGTGTGGTTGTAGTCTAGGATTATCTCTGGCTTCTTGTGATCTTTGTCACTTATTTTGTCATCTCTGTGGAGTGTGCTCATCAAAAGCACGTTTTTATTTTTTCTGGGGCAGTAGGAGACAATGGTGTGTGTATCAGTGAAGGCGAACTTGGATGATAAACTGGGCCTGCCCTTTATTGACAGAAGCGCAGGAGGGAGCTCTGGCTTGTTTGATCTGACTGTTCCGATCATGGTCATTTTCCTTTGGAGCAGCTCCTCGCCGAGGGCGTACGAGGTGAAAAAGTTGTCACATGTGATGGTATGTCCCTCTAGACCGTCTGTCATGTCCAGGACCACTCGCATTCCTTGGTTCTTTTCTGACTTACCGCCGGCAGCTTTGCCAGTGTAGATCTGCATGTTCCAAGCGTAACTTGATCTGGAATCACATGCCGCCCAGATTTTAATTCCATACTTGCCAGGTTTACTCGGCATGTATTGTTTGAAGGGACATTGTCCTCTAAAACGGACCAGGCATTCATCTACAGTAACACTTGGGCCTGGATTGTACAATAGTGGAAGGCGTTCAACCCATTTTTCCCAGATATACCTTACTGATCCCAGCTTGTCAGTTTTCTTTTTGCCCTCCTCTTCATTTTTTTCATAAAAGCAGAAGACCCTTGACATTTTGCTAAAAGTACTCATTGGCATTGTAGCACGAAAAATTGCTCTCCCAGATATACCATGCCATAAGCTACTCATGGCCTCATGGTGAGATCGATACACACCTGCCAGAATCAACAGACCAAAAAAGGCCTGCAAGTCCACCCAGTCCAGACGCTTCCAGGCAGCACCATACACACGTTTCCCCTCTAAATTGGTGTTTTTTATCATAATCTCTTTAATATTATCTGGGAAATACAATTCAAAAGTTGATCGTATGTCTTCAGCATTGGCACATGCCAACCTGGTTGGTCCAGGGGTCATTTTGATGATACGATGAGCTGGGATTCTCCCTCGTCTTTGAGAAGGAGTTGTTGAAGTCCACAATATTTTTTTGTTTTTGGACTGATAAGCTGCCTCTGTGTTAGCAGGGACCTCTGGCTCATCCTCTGACTCTTCTCCATCAGTAGAGTGGTAGTCTGGGTCTAACCCTGTATTGTCCTCTGTTTCAGAAGCTCCTTCAAAAAGATCTTCATCCAGCTCAGCATCTTCTTCCAGGCTCCTTTCCTTTTCAATCCATTTATTATATGTATGAAGGGTCACGTCTCTCTCCTCTTCTATCTCTCCACCATTTATCCTATGTAGGGTTGCTTCCATTTCCTTTTCCATCTCTCCATCACTTGTCTTATGTTGGGTTGTGTCTATTTCTTCTTCCATCTCTTCATCACTTGTCTTATGTAGGGTTGTGTCTATTTCTTCTTCCATCTCTTCATTACTTGTCTTATGTAGGGTTCTGTCTATTTCTTCTTCCATCTCTTCATCACTTGTCTTATGTAGGGTTGTGTCTATTTCTTCTTCCATCTCTTCATCACTTGTCTTATATAGGGTTGTGTGTATTTCCTCTTCCATCTTTCCATCACTTGTCATATGCAGGGTCATGTCTCTTTCCTTTTTTATCCTGCCATCACTTGTCTTATTTAGGGTTGACAAGTGTGTCTCCTCTCCCATCCCATCATCACTTGTCATATGTAGGGTCTTGTCTCTTTCCTTTTCCATCCCTCCATCACTTGTCTTATGAAGGGATGCTTCTCTTTTCTTTTCCATCCCTCCATCACTTGCTGTATGTAGGGTCATGTCTCTTTCCTTTTCCATTCCTTCATCAGTTGTGTATAGAATTGTGTCTCTTTCATGTTCCATTCCTTTGTTGCTAGTAAATCGGGTCATGTCTCTTTTCTTTTTTGTCCCTTCATCACTTGTTGTACGTAGGGTTGTGTCTCTTTCCTTTTCCATCCTTTCATCACTTGTTGTGTATAGGATTGTGTCTCTTTCATCTTCCATCCCTCTATCACTCGTACATCGGGTTGTGTCTCTTTCTTCTTTCATCACTTCATCACTTCTTGTATGTAGGGTTGTGTCTCTTTCCTTTTCCATTCCTTCATCACTTGTTGTAAATTGGATTGTGTGTCTTTCATCTTCCATCCCTCTATCACTAGTACATCGGATCATGTCTCTTTCCTCTTTCATCCCTTCATCCCACGTCGTATGTAGGGTCATGTCCTTTTCCTTTTCCATCCCGTCATCACTTGTTGTATGTAGGGTCGTGTCTATCTCCTCTTCCATCCCTCCATCACTTGTCGTATGTAGGGTTGCATCTCTTTCCTCTTCCATCCTTCTATCACTTGTCTTATGTAGGGTTGACAAGTGTGTCTCCTCTTCCATCCCATTATCACTTGTCATATGAAGGGTCATGTCTCTTTCTTTTTCCATTCCGTCATCACTTGTTTTATGTAGGGTTGTGTCTCTCTCCTCTTCCATCCTTCCATCATTTGTCGTATGTAGGGTTGCATCTCTTTCCTCTTCCATTCTTCTATCACTTGTCTTATGTAGGGTTGACAAGTGTGTCTCCTCTTCCATCCCATCATCATTTGTCATATGCAGGGTCATGTCTCTTTCCGTTTCCATCCCGTCATCACTTGTCTTATGTAGGATTGTTTCTCTCTCCTCTTCAATCCCTCCATCACCAGTACATTGGGTCATGTCTCTTTTCTCTTTCATCCCTCTATCACTTGTTGTATATAGGATTGTGTCTCTTTCATCTTCCATCCCTCCATCACTAGTACATTGGGTCGTGTCTTTTTTCTTTTCCATCCTTCCATCACTTGTATGTAGAGTAACGTCTCTTTCCTTTTCCATCCTTCCATCACTTGTATGTGGGATTGTATCTCTTTCCTCTTTCATCCCGTCATCACTTGTCATATGCAGGGTTGTGTCTCTTTCCTTTTTTATCCTGCCATCACTTGTCCTATGTAGGGTTGACAAGTGTGTCTCCTCCTCCATCCTGTCATCACTTGTCATAAGTAGGGTCTTGTCTCTCTCCTTTTCTATCCCTCCATCACTTGTTGTATATAGGATTGTGTCTCTTTTATTTTCTGTTCCTCCATTACTAGTACATTGTGTCATGTCTTTTTTTTCTTTCATCCATTCATCTCTTGTCATATGTAGGGTCTTGTCCCTTTCCTTTTTCATCAATCCATCACTTGTTGTATATAGGATTGTGTCTCTTTCATCTTCTATCCCTCCATCACTAGTAAATTGGGTTATGTCTTTTTCTTCTTTCATCCATTCATCCCTTGTTGTATGTAGGGTCGAGTCTATTTCCTTTTCCATCCCTTCATCACTTTTTGTATATAGGGTTGTGTGTTTTTTTTCTTTCATCAATTCATCTCTTGTCATATGTAGGGTCTTGTCTCTTTCCTTTTCCATCAATCCATCACTTATTGTATATAGGATTGTGTCTCTTTCATCTTCTATCCCTCCATCACTAGTAAGTTGGGTTATGTCTTTTTCTTCATTCATCCATTCATCCCTTCTTGTATGTAGGGTCGACTCTATTTCCTTTTCCATCCCTTCATCACTTGTTGTATGTAGGGTTGTGTCTCTTTCAAATTCCATCCCTCCATCACTAGTACATATGATCATGTCTCTTTTTTCTTTCATCCATTCATCCCTTGTCATATGTTGGGTTGAGTCTATTTCCTCTTTCATCCTTTCATCCCTTGTCATATGTAGGGTTGCATCCTTTTCCTTTTCCATCCCTTCATCACTAGTATATAGGGTTGTGTCTTTTTCCTCTTTCATCCTTTCATCCCTTGTCACATGTAGGGTTGCATCCAATTCCTTTTCCGTCCCTTTATCACCTGTTGTATATATGGTTGTGTCTCTTTCAACTTCCATCCCTCCATCACTAGTACATATGGTTGTGTCTCTTTCAACTTCCATCCCTCCATCACTAGTACATATGGTGGTGTCTCTTTTTTCTTTCATCCATTCATCCCTTGTCGTATGTAGGGTTGAGTCTTTTTTATTTTCCATCCCTTCATCACTTGTTGTATGTAGGTTCATGTCTCCTTCAACTTCCATCCCTCCATCACTAGTACATATGGTTGTGTCTCTTTTTTCTTTCATCCATTCATCCCTTGTCTTATGTAGGGTTGAGTCTTTTTTATTTTCCATCCCTTCATCACTTGTTGTATGTAGGTTCATGTCTCTTTCAACTTCCATTCCTCCATTAGTAGTACATAAGTTTGTGTATCTTTCCTTTTTCATCCCTCCATCACTAGTACATAGGGTTGTGTCTCTTTCTTCTTTCATCCATTCATCACTTGTTGTATGTAGGATTGTGTCCCTTTCTTTTTCCATCCCTTCATCACTACTATATAGGGTTGTGTCTCTTTCCTCTTTCATCCTTTTATCCCTTGTCATATGTAGGGTTGCATCCTTTTCCTTTTCCATCCCTTCATCGCTTGTTGAATGTAGGCTCATGTCTATTTCCTTTTCCATCCCTTCATCACTAGTACATATGGTCGTGTCTCTTTTTTCTTTCATCCATTCATCCCTTGTCGTATGTAGGGTTGAGTCTATTTTCTTTTCCATCCCTTCATCACTTGTTGTATGTAGGTTCATGTCTCTTTCTTTTTCCATCCCTTCATCACTACTATATAGGGTTGTGTCTCTTTCCTCTTTCATTCTTTTATCCCTTGTCATATGTAGGGTTGCATCCTTTTCCTTTTCCATCCCTTCATCGCTTGTTAAATGTAGGCTCATGTCTCTTTCCTTTTCCATCCCTTCATCACTAGTATGTAGGGTTGTGTCTTTTTCCTCTTTCACCCTTTCATCCCTTGTCATATGTAGGGTTGCATCTTTTTCCTTTTCCATCCCTTTATCACCTGTTGTATGTATGGTCGTGTCTCTTTCAACTTCCATCCCTCCATCAGTAGTACATAGGGTTGTGTCTCTTTCCTTTTTCATCCCTCCATCACTAGTACATAGGGTTGTGTCTCTTTCATTTTCCATCCCTCCATCACTAGTACATAGAGTCGTGTCTCTTTCAACTTCCATCCCTCCATCACTAGTACATAGAGTCGTGTCTCTTTCAACTTCCATCCCTCCATCACTAGTACATAGGTTTGTGTCTCTTTTCTCTTTCATCCATTCATCCCTTGTTATTTGTAGGGTTGCGTCTCTTTCCTTTTTCATCCCTCCATCGCTTGTTGTATGTAGGGTTGTGTCTCTTTCTACTTTCATCCCCCCATCATTAAAACATAGGATCGTGTCTCTTTTTTCTTCCATCCATTCATCACTTGTTGTATGTAGGATTGTGTCTCTTTCTTTTTTCATCCCTTCATCACTACTATATAGGGTTGTGTCTCTTTCCTCTTTCATCCTTTTATCCCTTGTCATATGTAGGGTTGCATCCTTTTCCTTTTCCATCCCTTCATCGCTTGTTGAATGTAGGCTCATGTCTCTTTCCTTTTCCATCCCTTCATCACTAGTATATAGGGTTGTGTCTTTTTCCTCTTTCATCCTTTCATCCCTTGTCATATGTAGGGTCGACTCTATTTCCTTTTCCATCCCTTCATCACTTGTTGAATGTAGGCTCATGTCTCTTTCCTTTTCCATCCCTTCATCACTAGTATATAGGGTTGTGTCTTTTTCCTCTTTCATCCTTTTATCCCTTGTCATATGTAGGGTTGAGTCTATTTTCTTTTCCATCCCTTCATCACTTGTTGAATGTAGGCTCATGTCTCTTTCCTTTTCCATCCCTTCATCACTAGTATATAGTTTTGTGTCTTTTTCCTCTTTCATCCTTTCATCCCTTGTCATATGTAGGGTCGACTCTATTTCCTTTTCCATTCCTTCATCACTTGTTTTATGTAGGGTTGTGTCTCTTTCAACTTCCATCCCTCCATCACTAGTACATATGGTCGTGTCTCTTTTTTCTTTCATCCATTCATCCCTTGTCGTATGTAGGGTTGAGTCTATTTTCTTTTCCATCCCTTCATCACTTGTTGAATGTAGGCTCATGTCTCTTTCCTTTTCCATCCCTTCATCACTAGTATATAGGGTTGTGTCTTTTTCCTCTTTCATCCTTTCATCCCTTGTCATATGTAGGGTCGACTCTATTTCCTTTTCCATCCCTTCATCACTTGTTTTATGTAGGGTTGTGTCTCTTTCAACTTCCATCCCTCCATCACTAGTACATATGGTCGTGTCTCTTTTTTCTTTCATCCATTCATCCCTTGTCGTATGTAGGGTTGAGTCTATTTTCTTTTCCATCCCTTCATCACTTGTTGTATGTAGGTTCATGTCTCTTTCTTTTTCCATCCCTTCATCACTACTATATAGGGTTGTGTCTCTTTCCTCTTTCATCCTTTCATCCGTTGTCATATGTAGGGTTGCATCTTTTTCCTTTTCCATCCCTTTATCACCTGTTGTATGTATGGTCGTGTCTCTTTCAACTTCCATCCCTCCATCAGTAGTACATAGGGTTGTGTCTCTTTCCTTTTTCATCCCTCCATCACTAGTACATAGGGTTGTGTCTCTTTCATTTTCCATCCCTCCATCACTAGTACATAGAGTCGTGTCTCTTTCAACTTCCATCCCTCCATCACTAGTACAAAGAGTCGTGTCTCTTTCAACTTCCATCCCTCCATCACTAGTACATAGGTTTGTGTCTCTTTTCTCTTTCATCCATTCATCCCTTGTTATTTGTAGGGTCGCGTCTCTTTCCTTTTTCATCCCTCCATCGCTTGTTGTATGTAGGGTTGTGTCTCTTTCAACTTTCATCCCCCCATCATTAAAACATAGGATTGTGTCTCTTTTTTCTTTCATCCATTCATCACTTGTTGTATGTAGGATTGAGTCTCTTATATTTTCCATCCCTCCATAACTAGTACATAGGGTTGTGTCTCTTTCCTTTTTCATCCATCCATCCCTTGTTGTATGTAGGGTTGCACCTCTTTTTTCTATTCCTTCATCCCTTGTTGTATATAGGGTTGCATCTATGTCCTTTTTAATCCCTTCATCACTTGTTGCATGTAGGGTTAAGTCTATTTCCTTTTCCATGTCTTCATCACTAATACATAGTGCTGTTTCTCGTTCCTCTTTCATCCTTTCATCCCTTGTCATATGTAGGGTTGCATCTTTTTTCTTTTCTATCCCTTTATCACCTGTTGTATGTATGGTTGTGTCTCTTTCAACTTCCCCCCCTCCATCATTAGAACATAGGGTCGTATCTCTTTTTTCTTTCATCCATTCATCACTTGTATGTAGGATTGAGTCTCTTTCATTTTCCATCCCTCCATCACTAGTACATAAGGTTGTGTCTCTTTCCTTTTTCATCCCTTCATCCCTTGTTGTGTATAGGGATCTGTCTCTTTGTTCTTTCATCCATTCATCTGTTGTCATATGTAGGGTTGTATCTCTTTCATCTTCCATCCCTTGATCACTAGTACATACAGTTGCGTCTCGTTCCTTTTTCATCCATCCATCACTTGTTGTATGTCGGGTCAAGTCTCTTTCCTCTTCCATTCCTCCATCACTTGTTGTATGTAGGGCTCTTTTTTCTCCACTGGACTCGTATAAATGAACTGGGGATTCCACATCACTAAACCGTCTCTTCATTGTGCAGCTACAGAATGAACTGCAAACAAGGTTCAGGGAAGTCACGTTTATAATTTTATTTATTACACTTGATAGGGTCACATGTCTTATAATATATAAGGGGTCATGAACTAAGAAATCAAAACTCCCTTAATCTTTTGACATATGAGAAGTTATTGTACTTAAATTGCACTACCAGTTAAAAGTTTGGACACACTTCCCCATTCTCTTTGATGGGGAAGTGTGTCCAAACTTTTGACTGGTAGTGTACATTACTTCATTTTACCGCAGATTTTTTACAAATAACACACAACGCAGGATTTTCAGAAAGATTGAAACTAAAAGACGATGCTTGGATCATCTGATATGTACTAGGTATTTATGCACTTTTAACCTCAATCACAGCAGCGTCCATCTATGGAGGATGTAGGCTGTCTAACATGCATAACTGTTAGCCAATCATAGCAGGGGGGGCGTTTACTTCCACGTTTACAATCCGCCACGCCTATTCAAACAAAGCGTTCCGATTAGGGGGGTTAAAACGGGACAGAAAATAGCCTATAATCTCTAAGGGGCAATTTACACAGAATGCGTTTTTCCATTCCAATGCGCTACTTTTCCATTGTTTTTCTAGGTAAACGCGCTTGACAGACGTGATCTCGAGTCTTTTGCAGCGCCTCACAAGTGAGTACTGAATTTTTAAGACGCCATGTCAAGTTGAAAGATTTTAAACTTTTACACGCAGTGCCGCACATCAATGTTAGTTCCCAGCAGTGGACCAATCAGAAGAACTTGTGAGGTGGGGCAAGTGTTGCGAGCCTGTGTTTACAGTAGCAAGTTGGCATGGCCATCTTGAATTTAGTCACGATAAGTCGTGTGTCGAGCACGAAGGAAACTACAACCTGATATGTTGATAACCTGATAAATTCCTTGGTGCTTGACACTCGACTTATCGTGACTAAATTCAAGATGGCGGCGACCGGTCTGTTTCTGGTGGAAAATGTCTGTAAAAATCTTCTTATAAATAAACTACCAGTGCTTTTTCTGAGTTCTCAATGTCTCGTTTTAAATGTCAGGGCCCTCGGAAGTCTACCAATGAAGTGTGGAGCTACTTTGTGCCTCGTAAATGGCGTAAAACAGTGATTTATTTACATGGCTACTTCGATGCCCTATTGACTCTCATTGACAACCTGTTGTGAGCATCGGCTAACTAACCCCAGATTTCGGACTGCTGGACACAAACCGAGATGAGATATGCAAGGTACGTTCACACTCGGTATCATGATTCAATACACTTTGGGTCAAAATCACACCGGAGTTCTCCTTTAACTCGGTAGATAGTTGAAGCACCTTTACAGCCTCAAGTCTTTTTGGGTATGATGTGACAAGCTTTGCACATTATCTGTACATTATCTTGGCAATTATCTGCCATTCTTTGCCTCACCCTTTCACCTCTCAAGCTCTGTCAGCTTGGATGGGGGCTGGCAGCAGATTTTTTTTCAGAACTCTTCCCTAGATCATTGCCTTAACTGACTTAAGTCTGTCACTGAGCTCTACAGGCAGTTATCTTGACCTCAGGACGTGGTTTTTGCTCTGATATGCATTTTCAGCTGTAAGACCTTTTCTGAGAGGTGTGTGCCTTTCTAAATCATACTCATTCAAATTAATTTGCCACAGTTTAACTCCACTCGAACTGTAGTAACATCTAGAAGCAATATAAATGCTCCTGAGCTAAATTTCGAGTGTCCCAGAAAACAACGGGATCTTTTCAGTTTTTTATTTTTAATAAATTTGCACAAATGTTAAAAACCTATTTAATGCTTTGCCATTATGGAGTAGGGAGTGTAGATTGATGTGGGGGAAAAGTAATTTAAAGTAGTTTAACATAAAGCAGCAACATAACAAAATGTAAAAAAAAAAATGAAGGGGTATGAATAATTTTGCAAGGCACTGTATATATTGTTTTGAAATATTGTTTTTAAAATATTTTTAGTTTAAGAAAGACAAATTCTGTAATGATTAAAGTCACATATTCTGAGAGCGCGAGAAAAAGAGAGGGGTAGAGAGACAGAGGCAGATTTGAATTTTTGACCGTTGGAGTTTGAATAGTCCTGGTTCATTTAAACGTTCTCAAGTCTGTTCCAGTTTAAAGACATTTTAGACAATAATAAAACGTCACGACGATTCTAAGTGTAACGGGTTATATTGAGTACAATTTGAACATAATACATTGTTGCTTTTTCACTAAAATCCTTATTATTGTATTATTGATTTATTTCTGCATTCCTAGGACTGATATATGTTTATACCATTTAGAGGCTTTTATTTTGAAATTTGCGTCTAGCGCTACCATTTTGATGTGAGCGCACACTTCTCGTTAGTTCATATTGCATACACTGGCGAGAGGTAAGCGATTTCGGAGCTCTTCATTTTCTGAATTAATTGAGTTTGCAAAGTGTATAAATCGGTTTGATTTCATTTTGTAAGAATTACTGAAGTTATATGCAGTGTTCTTTTGCATGTTTTATGTGTGGATGGATTAATAATCTGAAGATATATCGTGTGGGCTGTATGTGCATATGTGTTAGCATGGTTCTGAGTTGTAAGTCAGCTAACAGGTGTTATATCATACAGGAATGTGCTGTAATGAGATGCCCACAAGTCATTTATCTGCTTTATTGATGTTAATCCACAGAAGGTGGCCAGTCCATGTTGGGCGTGACTGTTAATAAACCTGCTCCAGTGAATTGAAGTGGCAAGTGTCCTGGTCTTTCTTACACAACGCAGAGGGGAGTAACAGCGGCTGAAACAGACCGGTTACATTGGTGCCGTGACCCGGATGAAGATTTGCTTCAGGATCTACGTCAGTCGGGTCGCCGAGGGATGCTGCTTTAAGGTTCATCATTTTGTGAGTGAAGAACTGTGAGAATACAAACAGACATTTGGGACTTTTGCTATTGATTGCTGAATTTTCTCATTCAGTGATTGTTATTTCCTGAGTGATACTTACTGGTAGTGTTAATTCTATTTGAACATTTATTTTTCTGTTGAATTTATTTTGCGTGACACTAAACATGGCATTTAGTTTAAACAGAGATGAATTTGATGAAACAATGACTGGGTTGGGTCTTGGTAGGGGCAAGATTTTTGGTGAAACTCCAGTCACTCCAATTGTAAGAGAGAGTAGATTGAACAGAACGCCTCATGTATTGTGCTCCACACGAGTAATTGAAAATATTCCTAATCCAACAGCTGACACTTTGCCTTTAGCTGTTCCAGACATAAACGATCCAAGCTGGCAAGGGTTGATAGCACATATCGCTCAACAAGTTGAAAAGACAATGTTAGCATCTCAAAGGGAGACTAGTTATGAGGACGGAGAGAATAGAAGTGCACAAACACAGGGGTTAGGTACCACTAAGACATTTTCAGACATACCTTCACTTAACCTGACTGGAGTGAGATTGGTCATGCAGTCTGACGCAAAAGAGCCTCCTGTCTACCGTGGCGATTCGTCAGACAAGCTTGGAGTCCGTGAGTGGGAGGAGCTAATGGACACATATCTGCGAAAGAGAGGAATACCATTGGCAGAGCAACATCAAGAGATGTTAAGCAGATTGATGGGTAAAGCTAAAGATGTCGTCAGAGTTACTCTTCGTTGTAATTCAGCTTTAAACCCAGTTGAGAACCCAAAGGTCATCATGGATATTCTGAAACAGCATTTTAGTGATGTAAATTATTCTTGCATGCCCTTGGCTGACTTCTATGCCACTGTTCCATTAGCAGGAGAAGGTTCTGTGGAGTACTGGGTGCGGTTGAATAAAGCAGCGGATCTTGCGGAAGAAGCATTGAAGAGACTTGGAAGACGAATGGAGGATCCATGTCAAGAAGCGGCCATGATGTTTGTGAAGTACTGCCCTGACTCCACTCTAGCCTCAGTGTTCCGTTTCAAAGCTCCAGAAAAATGGACCGCAAGGGAGATCCAAGAACAACTTGACCGTTATCAAACAGAATTGAAAGAGCAGATGTCGACAAAGCCAAACCGTCATCCTACTACCAGACATGTCACCGCTTATGTTCAGACATCCCACGAGGTTGATGAAGTAGATGTTGGCTCTTTGATAGAGCCAGGTGAGTGTAATCGAGTCAGCACTGCACACACTGTACAGAGTGATGACAATAGTATGAGAACGCTGATTAGTCTTCTTGATCGTGCACTCTCTCAAAATGTCCAAATGCCATCTCATCACCCCCAAGGCAAGCTTTGTAGAGTGTGTAGATCTCACGATCACTCCACAGTAACACATTGTCGGCGAGAACATCTGTGTTTTGTGTGCTTTCAGCCTGGGCATAGTAAAAGAGACTGTACAAGTGACAGGTCCAGACCTAGCCCGACACCATTCAGGGGCTCATCGGCTTTAAACTAGGTGGCTCACGTTTGGAAGGGGGCTGCGTGGGCACAAGTAAAGAACCCCTAGGAAGTGTTGATCTTCATCAGTTCTATGAGAATGCATGTGCACAGGTGCCAACTGGGACCAAGGTGATAGCACAAAATGTCCAGGCAGTTGAGGCATTTGATGAATTATTCTATGCACCAGTCACTGTAAATAACGTGTTTTCAATGAAGGGAATGCTTGATACAGGATCCATGGCCTGCACCATCAGTGACAAAGCAGAGAAGAGGATGTTAAGTGAGAATGCATTGCCAGTACCCACACCTCTTCAACAGGAAGTCATCTTAGTAGGATGTGGAGGTAAAGCTACAAGGCCAACATGTATGTATGAGGTTGAATTGAAAATTTATGGAGAGAGCTGCATAGTGCCTGTTCTTGTTGTACCCGGCCAGCGAGATGATCTAATCATTGGCACAAATGTGATCAAATTCCTTGCGCATCGCATGAAAGGCATCAGTGATTATTGGCGACTTGTTTCTAATCAGACAGTGGAATCAATGACAGGATGTGAGCAGTTCCTAGATGTTATGGCCAACACGTGTCGGTGGAAGGGCTCAGAGCTGCCAGACAAGGTAGGAACAATCAAGTTACAGCAGTGTGTCACCCTCTTACCAAGACAGGAGCACCTTGTCTGGGGAAAGTTGCCAAAAAATGTCCCCATGTCACCAGGGAGCACAGTTGTAGTGGAACCAACGACTTCAAGGTGTGCCTCACGAGACATAATGGTTGGGCGAGTCGTTACGCCATTATGGGGTGATCGCTGGGTTCCCGTGAAAGTCACAAATTTCTCTAACAAACCAGTCACCCTCAAGAGGAATCGAAAACTGGCAGACGTATTCCCATGTGTCGCCTTAGAGGATTTTGAACTTTTCCAAGGGTTGAGTCAAGCTGAGGTGTTTGGGATTGGTGGAAGTCAGTGTTTAGCTAATTCATCAGCTGATTTCAGACAGCGATTGGAAACTGTCGGCCTCGCTGATCTTGACGTCCATTCTTGTTCTGTCAGCCATGAAACAAGAGAGAGGTTGGTCCAGTTGCTGGAGAGATATAATGATGTGTTTTCTAAGCATGCTTTGGACTGTGGAGAAGTAAAGGGCTTCGTTCACCGCATTCGGCTAATGGATGAGCGTCCATTCAGACTCCCTTATCGTAGAGTACCGCCCGCACACTACCAAAAGCTGAGGCAGGTTCTATCCCAGATGGAAGAACAAGGGATAATCAGGAAGTCTGTAAGTGAATATGCTTCCCCGTTAGTCCTAGTGTGGAAAAAGGATGGAAGTCTTAGACTATGCACAGATTTCAGATGGTTGAATGCGAGAACGATAAAGGATGCACATCCACTTCCTCACCAGTCTGATTGCTTGGCGGCTCTGGGCGGAAACACTCTCTTCAGCACCATGGACCTAACGTCTGGTTTTTATAACATCCCTATGGCCGAAGAACATAAGAAGTATACAGCATTTACGACACCTGTTGGGCTGCACGAGTACAATCGGATGCCGCAAGGGCTATGCAACAGTCCAGCATCCTTTATGCGAATGATGGTAAGCATCTTTGGAGACTTGAACTTCAACAGTTTGTTGTGCTATCTTGATGATCTGCTAGTTTTCGCGCCTAGTGAGCAGGAAGCCTTGGAGAGGCTAGAAGTTGTGTTCGGTCGTCTGAGGCAGTACAACCTCAAGTTGAGCCCTAAGAAATGTCATCTAATGAGAACCTCTGTAAAATTCTTGGGTCACATTATAGATCGGGATGGAGTTTCTGTAGATCCTGCTAAAGTAGAGGTTATCTCAAGGCTGTCGAAGTTTGATTTGATGGAAGACGATAGATGTACCCCATCAGTTCAGAGAATTAAATCGGTCCTCGGGATGATACTTTACTACCAACATTTCATACCTAGTTGTTCTTCTTTGGCAAAGCCGCTCTTTGCTCTCACGGCTGGGCAGAGGAGGAAGAGAGGGACCAAGGGAGACCCTAAAGCAGGAACTTACAGGAAGCTCAAGCCCGAAGATTGGACAAAGGAATGCGATCAAGCCTTATGTAGCCTCAAGGAGAGTCTGCTACAAAGTGTGATTTTGGCACATCCTGACTTTACTCGACCTTTGATTCTGGCAATTGACGCTTCACTAGATGGACTCGGAGCGGTGTTATCCCAAGTGCCTGCAAACCAAGAACGAGCTCGTCCAATCGCGTTTGCAAGCAAGACTTTAAACAATTCACAGAGAAACTATCCGGTTCATAAGCTCGAGTTCCTGGCACTTAAATGGAGCGTCTGCGAGAAATTTAGCCATTGGTTGAAAGGTCAAACATTTACTGTCTGGACGGACAACAATCCGCTCACATACATTATGTCCAAGGCAAAACTCGACGCTTGTGAGCAGCGTTGGGTGTCCAAACTGGCAGCTTACACCTTTGAACTGAAGCACATAGCAGGGACGAAAAATGTGGTCGCCGATGCTCTGAGTAGAGACCCTTTTGTTAAAACTGTGAGTAGCAGGCTAATGAAGGAGCGTTATCATGATTTGCTTGTAGAGGCCGAGGAGGTTGATGGAGATGGAGTTCGGGATGTCTTTCGTCAAGGAGCTCAGAACCTACAGATCAGTCACCAGTCTTGTATTGCTTTACCTTCTGATAGTGACACTGTCAATGCTTGTTTAAGTGCACATGACCGGTGGGAAGAGACAACTCAAGCAAGAGCTGTGCAGTTGATTCAGTCTTACCAAGATTTAGTGTCAGCTGGTTCTGACACCATTCCTACAATTGCTGCAGATGAAATTCGCGAATCGCAAGAGGCTGATTTGGCCATTTCAATAGTCATGTCCTTTATGAATTTAAAGCGACAACCATCAAGGCGAGAAAGGACAAATATGAATTCCAGAACTCTGTCTCTTTTCAGGCAATGGGATAAACTTAAGGTCGTCGATGGGATACTGTACCGATTCATACAAGATCCATTCAGTAAACAAAGGCGGTATCAGTTGGTCTTACCTTCCAGTCTCAAGGGCCAAGCTTTGACAGGTGTGCATGATTCAGCAGGCCACCAAGGACAAGCAAGGACCATTCATCTAGCCCGCCAACGCTTCTTTTGGCCAGGAATGGGGCATGATATTAGTGAATACATCAAGTGTTGTCAAAGATGCATTCTAGCCAAGGCTCCGGAACCATCTGCGCGGGCCCCGCTCGAAAGTATTAAGACTTCTATGCCAATGGAGTTGGTATGTCTAGATTTCTGGACTGCAGAGGATGGGAAGAAACGCTCAGTTGATGTGCTCGTTCTGACGGACCATTTCACAAAGTTGGCTCATGCCTTCCCTTGTGCGAATCAGTCAGCGAAACAAGTCGCAAGGAAGCTGTGGGACCGTGTATTCTGTGTGTACGGATTCCCAAGTCGCATTCACACAGACCAGGGAGCCAATTTTGAAAGTGCCCTTCTAGCGGAACTTCTTAAACTGTCAGGGGTCGCCAAGTCTCACACCACTGCATACCACCCCATGGGAAATGGAGGGGTAGAGAGGTTTAATCGGACTTTGGGAAGTATGCTCCGAACACTGCCTCTAAAAGAAAAACACAAATGGACAGAGCAAATACAAACGTTGACCTTCGCCTACAATGCTACCGTCCATGAAACAACAGGATACGCTCCTTTTCAGCTTATGTTCGGACGTGTACCAAGATTGCCGGTGGATGTTATGTTCCGACAGGTGCTACATGACCCTGTAGTTGTAGATCATGGTACATACCTGAAATCATTAATGTCATATCTTCATGAGGCGGCTGAGATCGCGCAGAAACACTCTGAAAAAGAGCAGAGGAAGCAGGCTAAAGGTTACAACAAGAAAGTCAGAGGAACATGTCTGAATATTGGAGATCGTGTGCTGGTGGCGAATAAAGGAGAAAGAGGGAAGAGGAAATTAGCGGATAAGTGGGATCCTGTAGTGTATACTGTAGTAGACAGAAACCTGCAGACACACACTTACAAGCTCAAAGATGAGAAGGAGAACGTGAGGATAGTGCACAGGAACTTGATGTTGGATATTAGTTTCCTACCTGTTGAGTCGCCTGATGAGGAAGGAAGCATGCTGCTTTCCACGGGAGAGTCAGAGGATGAGACATGTTGGTCCAGGAGGGAGTTTGATGCGGAAGACTTCGATCCAGCAGACCTGGAGGGAAGGACAATGAGATGGGTTAACCGAGAGTCTGAAAGCCGTCAAGTCCAAGAGTCTGAAAGCCGTCAAGTCCAAGAGTCTGAAAGCCGTCAAGTCCAAGAGTCTGAAAGCCGTCAAGTCCAAGAGTCTGAAAGCCGTCAAGTCCAAGAGTCTGAAAGCCGTCAAGTCCAAGAGTCTGAAAGCCGTCAAGTCCAAGAGTCTGAAAGCCGTCAAGTCCAAGAGTCTGAAAGCCGTCAAGTCCATGAGTCTGAAAGCCTTCAAGTCCATGAGTCTGAAAACTATCTAGACCAGGACTTTGATGTTGAGGAAGCTAAGGGAACAGACCAATTCAGTTTGGGCAAGAGAGATTCCAGTGATCAGGAACAATCTGAAGAGAGCAGTGACCGGAATCATCTTCGACATGGAGATAAATCAAATTTGACTTCTCTTGACATTGACCTTGACGATAAAACAGACACACATACACAAGCACAAGTTTCCACTGACATTCAAACTGACGCTGATACCCAAATTCCAGTTCCTGACGTTCAGGGTGTCAGAACAAGGGCTGGTAGAGTCGTTAAGAAAGTCAACAGATTAATTGAGTCAATGGTTCAGAAGCCCTTTTACTTCCAAAGTGTAGGAAATCAATTGAAAAGGAGATCTGAGTCATTTCTTTCTCTGTTTTAAGGAGTATTCTATTGCATTTTGCTCTGTGTGATGTCATATAAAGAGACGTTAACTCGGTGTAAGGGTCAGGTCATATTATGGTGTACAAGGCATCATATTGTTCCAAGATGGTCTTGGGCTTGATCACCCTGAGGTTTTTCTTGACCCATTATTGGGTAACTTACAAGTTGAACTAATGAATGTTTCATTGCAGACCTGTACCAGCTAATTGACTTATATTCAGTACGGATTTTAGCGAAATCCAGAAGGGGTGAATGTAACGGGTTATATTGAGTACAATTTGAACATAATACATTGTTGCTTTTTCACTAAAATCCTTATTATTGTATTATTGATTTATTTCTGCATTCCTAGGACTGATATATGTTTATACCATTTAGAGGCTTTTATTTTGAAATTTGCGTCTAGCGCTACCATTTTGATGTGAGCGCACACTTCTCGTTAGTTCATATTGCATACACTGGCGAGAGGTAAGCGATTTCGGAGCTCTTCATTTTCTGAATTAATTGAGTTTGCAAAGTGTATAAATCGGTTTGATTTCATTTTGTAAGAATTACTGAAGTTATATGCAGTGTTCTTTTGCATGTTTTATGTGTGGATGGATTAATAATCTGAAGATATATCGTGTGGGCTGTATGTGCATATGTGTTAGCATGGTTCTGAGTTGTAAGTCAGCTAACAGGTGTTATATCATACAGGAATGTGCTGTAATGAGATGCCCACAAGTCATTTATCTGCTTTATTGATGTTAATCCACAGGTATTTCTCTCTTTTTACCTTTTCATTGTCTTTTATATTCTTTTATTGTGTTAATAGTGTGTTTCAGTGTTAATGATCATATTGCTCAATTGTTATACATCAGAGTTCATATTGCATACACTGGCGAGAGGAATGTGCTGTAATGAGATGCCCACAAGTCATTTATCTGCTTTATTGATGTTAATCCACAGAAGGTGGCCAGTCCATGTTGGGCGTGACTGTTAATAAACCTGCTCCAGTGAATTGAAGTGGCAAGTGTCCTGGTCTTTCTTACACAACGCAGAGGGGAGTAACAGCGGCTGAAACAGACCGGTTACATAAGCCAATGAGCGATAACCTGTGTCGTCCAGGACAGAGCCATAGAGAAACAGAGTTACGACACTCCCATAGGCTTCCATAGGAACTGAGGAATGCGGAAATAAAGCGTGTCATGGAGCGGCCAATAGTTCCAAACAACCAATAGCTCCTCCATTGAAGCCGATTCATTTCAGCGTTTCCCAAGCACAGACGCCGGTAAATTGAAGAAATTACTGCATTTTTTAACATTTTAACGCATCAGTTGACCTCTCGGAAAACTGACCAGTAGTGGTATTTTATGAAGCGTGTTATAGTTAATGTTAATCTTTAAAAAATAAACAGTTATACTGTAAATGCAGTTAGATAAAGAGAAAAACACCGCAACAGCGACCATAGCCAGATACTAGTTGTCATATTTTTACGTTTTTAGTCTTTCTGCGATCTTTCTCTCACTGAAGGAGGTTGAATGAGTTTCAGTAAAGACTGCATTCAAGAAACACGATAAAAATGTATGCTGAATGCAATTGGTTGCCTTGTGTTTTTTTAAACACTGTTTTCATCTTTTCTATTGTGTTAAATGCAATTTTTACTTGCCTAATATTCACTTATGCTGTATATTTGAATATCATAAAATAACACGAGTAAATTACTTTTTTTTTTTATTTAACATTAAATCGTTAAATCGAAACATAAAAAAAGAGTGTTTGATCATGTCCAAATACACATTCAACTGTATTTTACCTTAAATATCACACTAACTATAATATAAATACTTTATTACAAAATGTTATCTTTTAAATGGTCAGGATCATTATTGCACATACTGTATTATTTAGTACAAAAAAAAATTAAATATTAGCTATATAGAACTGAACTATATATATTACAATTATATAATTGAATAAAAGTTACACTTAAGGTGTTTGGTCACATTTGACTGCCAAAAAGTATGAGAACATATTAATTATGTCTCTTTATCACTCCCTAGAATAAAATGCGATTGTAAAGCGTATTCAGAGAAGTTATCGATACACAATCAATGCACATTATGTGTTAATAATTACTCGAAATTGCTGCAAATATAGTAAAACTGTTGTCTATCCTGCTTAAACCCATTCAAACACATTGACAGCAAGGAGTTGTTTGGAACTATTGAGAGCTCCATGAACCACTTGACCGCGCGGCAGCGAGATCAAAGCGTGTCGCAACTCTCTTTCTATATGGCTCTGGCTCTGGTCCAGGACAGAGCCGTTTGATAAAAGCAACTGCGGCTGCCAGCCTCTCGCGAGAGTATTTTGTCACGCATTACGTCATCACCACAGCCCCGCCCCTTGGTGAGACCATCACCTGTGAGCGGTTCTGCGCAGAACCTGCTTATATCAAACGAGCCAATAGTATCACACTTTCCTCTCTGTGTTCTGCATTGTGGCTGCTTGTACTTATTTATTTATTAACTCACTTAACTCTTTGCTCTCTGAATCAACTTTGCCATTTGTTGCATATGGCGCTAGTATGTTTTTATTTGCATTTCAAATATAGCTACTCTAAAGCAAAGCCAATAATCACAATCATAAAGTTTGAATATTGACGAAAAGAAAAAGCGTCATCCATTTGTTTGCGTCTGTTCTGCATTATGATTATGGATGCGCTTAAAATCTAATGTCTTCATTTCTGTGTTTGCTTGTTTTGCATTGTGCATGATTGGTTTGTAAGACCAAATGTTTAATACTTTCTCAGTGTTATAGTCTCCATTTTCTATTTTACAATGATCGATTAAATTTGACCGGAAATACAACAACCACTTAAACGTGTGTGTTCAGATGGCTAGTGTAGAAAAGGTCACAATGCTTTGGGGAAATGTAAATATGTCCGACTCCTATCTAAGTCGTATCTGATTAAAATGACCGCACAGAACCGGGGGGTTAAAACATAACAAAATGGCAGCAGCTGGAATGTGAAAAGATCCTTCCACACGTGCATAAGATCTTTGCACATATTCCATTTATTCTTGTTTGATGTGTATAATACTAATGTGATAACTATAAAACGCATCCTATTATTTGGGTAAAAACATAACAGCTCTACATTTTTATTTTTATTTAATTCAAATCATGCTTCTTGTGCATCTTACCTTAAACACGATGTTTTTTATTGGACACAAATCTTTTTTGGACTCCTTCGGGTTCCTGGTCTTCGAGTGTATTGCAGAAGCTTTCGGTCTGCGTTGAACATAGATGCATGTGATTAGCATGCAACACCAGCGCTGCATTCAAACGGAAACATCCATGTGCTGATAACTGCAAGATCTATACTGTCTTCTTGAGTTCAGGTCTAGAAACGACTATATTATGGTCCAGATATGACCGTATTTTTGTAATGGATCAGTTCAGCAGTCCTCATGTCCAGTGCATGCGCCCTCTGGTGATGCACATACACACAGTCATGCAGATGTTGCACATCTCATCTGTAGAATATTTTCTAAATTCCCCGGATGTTCGATGAGGGAATATGTGAATATGCATGCATTAATTTTGCAATTACAAATTGCAATGTTGCAGTCAATACCGTCATGGGCTGTTTTTAATGTAATTCCGTTATAAGCTGCATAAAGCACAGATGAAACAGCTATGCATGCAAATAACACCTTGATAATCCTTTAATTATTGTTGAGTAATGCATCAGGAATGTGTGCAGGTTCAGAATACAGTAGGAAGGGCCTAAAACTGATAATAATGAGGCTATATCATCATTAAATCTGTGCAAATGTACCTGGAATTTACTACCAGACAACCAGTTACTGTCAGAAACATGGTTAAAACACATCAGCAATACCAGTCAAAAGACTTTAAAAAAAAAAAAAAAAGTTTTTAAATAAGTCTCTTTTGCTCACCAAGCCTGCATTTATTTGATCCAAAACACTTCAAAAGCAGTAATATTGTAAAATATATTTACTATATTTAAAATAACTGTTTTCTATTTTAATATATCTTAAACTGTAATTTATTCCTGTGATCAAAGCTAAATTTTCAGCATCATTACTCTTCAGTGTCACATGATCCCTCAGAAATCATTCTAATATGCTGATTTGCTGTTCAAGAAACATTTTATTATTATTATTATCAATATTTAAAACATTTGAGTACATTTTTCTCAGGATTCTTTGAATATAAAAGTTCAAAGATCAGCATTTATCTGAAATAAAAAGCTTTTGTAACATTATACACTATACCATTCAAAAGCTTGGAGTCAGTATATTTTTATTTTATTTTTTCGGAAAGAATTTATAGAAATTATTACTTTTATTTAGTGAGGATGCTTTAAATTGATTAAAAGTGATGATTAAGACATTTATAATGTTACAAAATATTTCTATTTCAAATAAATGCTGTTCTTCTAATCTTTCTATTCATGAAATAATAATAATAATATGTTTTTAACATAATAATAATAATAATAATAATAATAATAATAATAACAATAATAATAATAATAATAATAATAATAATAAATGTTCTTGAGCAGCAAATCTCAATATTAGAATGATTTCTGGAGGATGCCTAGAGTTATGATGCAAAAATTCAGCTTTGAAATCACATGAATAAATTACATTGTAAATTATATTCAAATAGAAAAGTTATTTTAAATATTTCAAAATTTTCACTGTTTTTGCTGTACTTTGGATCAAATAAATGCAGGCTTAATAAATACAAATTTAGCTTTGATCACAGGAAAAAATTACATTTCAATATATTCAAATAGAAAAGTTAATTTAAATGGTAAAAAAATCAAACTGAAGACACTTTAAAAACATTCAAAATTTTACTGTTCAAAAACGTTTGACTGGTAGTTCAACTTTATTAAAAATGAATTAATAAAAGAACGCGACAAGAAAAAAAAAACGATTTATTATTTTTTTACCATTTTGGTCACTATGTAGATTTGGCCACTAGTGGCCGCTATAGACCACTGACACTTTCTAGTCACATCCATTCAATCCAAAAATATGTCTGTGTTGTTTATAAATGATGAAACTATATTACAGGATTGAGACTCAAAACTATGCATTTTTATCACAGGCCAACTAATTTTCTGCTTCTCCCTAGAGCCCAAAAGACAAGTGTTTTACCATCAAACTTATTCTACAACAAAAGTCTCTGTGCATTATTTCATTAACCCACTTTTTTTCCACTGTCTTCGATGCCAGCCCATTTGAATTGTTGTTGAACTTGCTCATTTTTACATTATTCAGATGTACAAAAGTCAGTGTAATTAAAGTGTTTGGGTGCAGCTTTGTGTTGAACTGCCTCACCCATCATCATCACCACTAGTGTGAGATCATCAAGACAAACACGAAATCCCTTCATTTCGCTTATCACGGAGGAATGCTACACATTAAAACGATTCAGGTAAGAGAATATCATAACTTTATTCCTTCTAAAGCTTACGGCATTGAGCTAATTTGTGCTGGATTTAGAGGATTTAGCTCTTCTGGCTAATGTCGGCTAGCAGACAGTTTGTTGTGACGTGAAGTCACAGCCACGTAGAAACACAAATATACTGAATTACTGACTGAAAACAGACATTTTGATATTTATTTCGAGGAACACAATGTGAAATTTGTGGATAGTTGTGATATTTGTGTTGACAGTTATCGTTTGGCTAGTTAACGTTAGCTCGCTAAAAAAATAAACAATAACAATAATGTTTAGTCAGCCCAGTCCGAATTTGATTGAAATCGCGAATTACATTTAAGAGGCATTAATTCGTCTTATTTTTAATATTTTGATCAAACCAGAGGCAAAAGTACTGCTAACTTTATTTATTCTTTCTTAAAATGAATAACTGATTTGTTATTGATACAGTAAACAATTATGTTATAATTGGTGTCACAGAAAAGTTCTTTGATGGTAGGTGATATTATCATCGCAAAGACAAGGTACTGCCAATGTAGTACCATGGTGCTTTTTTTGTAAGCGAGTAACCGTTAAGTTTTATTGTGTGTCATTCTGTGGATTAGTGCAAGTATAAATGATTTTGGACTCAGGATTAACTGTCATTAGCTGACACAAATAGCCATGGTTACCATGGTAACAACAGTTCCCACCAAAATACCATAGTGATGGCAGAATGTAAATCAACCATCATCATCATAATAAATATGGATTCTTTCTTCAGCAGTCACTAATATCATGTGTTGCCAGTGCTTCTATAACCATGTTTTACCATGATACATGGTAGAACATGGTAATCTTTAGATACAATGTTATGTATCAAAGCAATACCAACACACCCACCTCATAAATTTAAGAGGAAGTAAGCTATTTCCTGTAAATGTGCCGGACTTTGAATTCCTTAGCTGTTATGGGTGAATACCTACACTACCAGTCAAAAGTTTTTGAACAGATAGGTTTTTTGTTTTGTTTTTTAGAGTGTATTTTGCTCACCAAGCATGCATTTATTTGATCCAAAGTATTTTTACTATCTAAAAGCTTTCTGTTTGAATATATTTGAAAATTATCAAAATTTAAAAAAGTAATTTTTTTCCAGGATTTTTTAATGAATAGAAAGATCCAACGATCAGCATTTATCTGAAATAAAAAGCTTTTGACTATACAATTTAAGTAATTAATACTTTTATTGAGCAAGGATGCTTTAAATTAATCAAAAGTGGTGATAAAGATATTTATAATGTCTTAAAAGAAATGTTTTTCTTCAGAACTTTCTATTCAGGAACCCTAAAAAGTTATACTCAGCTGTTTTTAACAACAACAATAATAATAATAATATTTTTTTTTAGCAGCAAATCAGAAAATTAGAGTAATGATGCTTTGAAATCACAAGAATAAATTACATAGCAAAATTTATTAAAATAAAAAGCAGTTATTTTAAATAGTTAATATATTTCAAAAACTGTTTTTGCTGTACTTTGTACCAAATAAATGCTGCCTTGGTAAACAGAAGAGACTTCTTTAAAAAAAGAAGAAAACATTTGACTGGTAGTGTATATAGGTGAATAACAATGCAGTAAATGGTTCAACTATTTGTGCAACACTCCAGTTTGTTTATGGTTGCCATAATACTTCAAATCATATGATAACAAATACTAGTTTGTAGCAACGAGACTGTTTTGTACAGCTAAAATAACTGAAAACAGTTGAAACAGGAAACTTTACACATTGATGTTAAGAATAGTTGTGGCCCCTATTGTTTTATAGTGATCTCTGCTCTCTGATGATGTACACTACCAGTCAAAAGTTTTTGAACAGTAAGATTTTTAGTACGTCTCTTCTGCTCACCAAGCCTACATTTATTTGATCCAAAGTACAGTAAAATTTAGAAATATTTTTACTATTTAAAATAACTCTTTTCTATTTGAATATATTTTAAAATATAATGTATTCCTGTGATTTCAAAGCAGAATTTTTAGCAGAATTACTGCAGTCACATGGTCCTTCAGAAATCATTCTGATATTCTGATTTGCTGCACAGAATATATTTTTTATGTTGAAAACAGCTGAGTATAATTTTTTCTGGTTCCTTTGATGAAAAGAAAGTTTAGAAGAACAGCATTTATCTGAAATAGAAATCTTTTGTAGCATAATAAATGTCTGTATCATCACTTTTGATCGATTTAAAGCATCCTTGCTAAATAAAAATGTTAATTTCTATACCCCCTCCCCCCCCAAAAAAAAAAAAAAAAAAAAATTATACAGACTCCAAGCTTTTGAATAGTATAGTGTATAATGCTACAACAGCTTTTTATGCTGATCTTTGAATCAAAGAGTCCTAAAACAAATGTATTCAACTGTTTTAAATATATTAATAATAATACAAAATGTTTCTTGAACAGCAAATCAGCATATTAGAATGATTTCAGAGGGATCATGTGACACTGAAGACTGCAGTAATGATGCTGAAAATTCAGCTTTGATCACAGAAATGAATTATATTAAAAATATATTTAAATAGAAAGCAGTTATTTTACGTAGTGATAAAGATTCAAAAAGTATACTGTTTTTTACATACTTCAAATAAATGCAGGCTTGGTGAGCAGAAGAGACTTCTTACTCTTCAAAAACTTGTGACTCATGTGGTCTGTTTGGACCCCGCCCCTACAAGCACATGGTAGAGTGCCACGCCCACATCTTAAAATCCAAACAACAACTGATGGATAGAACTGTCCTGCATTTTTTGATAATCACTCAAATGTACTTCATAATACAGAATAAATATCTGTTGCTATTTCTGTTTCATCATGACTTCACAATTAAGATGCAACTAAACTTCTATTTTCTTTTGTTAAGGAGTCTTATCTGGTCTTATCTGGTAAAGGCCCTGCAGGAATAGCACATTTGTGTGCATAAAGCAGGGAAAATGAGTACGGGGAAGCCGAGTGGTCTTAAACCACCCACCAAGATTGGTAAACCAGCTACGACGCCAACCAAAACCTCTCCCACCTCAGGTGAGTCACCCATAAAGTTAGGAAAAAAAATATTTGCTCAATATATTCCTGTTTTTGATTTTAGACTATAATTTTAACGGTAGGTTTATTTTAACAGTGAGAAACAGAATAACAATTTTTTTTTTCAAAAAAAGTTATAAGCTGATTTGCATTTTAATGAGTGAAGTATTTGATTCCCTATCAGTCAGCAAGATTTCTGGCTCCCAGGTGTCTGTTATACAGGTCACAAACTGAGATTAGGAGCACACTCTTAAAGGGAGTGCTCCTAATCTCAGTTTGTTACCTGTATAAAAGACACCTGTTCACAGAAGCGATCAATCAATTAGATTCCAAACTCTCCACCATGGCCAAGACCAAAGAGCTGTCCAAGGATGTCAAGGACAAGATTGTAGACCTACACAAGGCTGGAATGGGCTACAAGACCATCGCCAAGCAGCTTGGTGAGAAGGTGACAACAGTTGGTGCGATTATTCGCAAATGGAAGAAACACAAAATAACTGTCAATCTCCTTCAGTCTGGGGCTCCATGAAAGATCTCACCTGGTGGAGTTTCAATGATCATGAGAACGGTGAGGAATCAGCCCAGAACTACACGGGAGGATCTTGTCAATGATCTCAAGGCAGCTAGGACCATAGTCACCAAGAAAACAATTGGTAACACACTAAGCCGTGAAGGACTGAAATCCTGCAGTGCCCGCAAGGTGCTCAAGAAAGCACATGTACAGGCCTGTCTGAAGTTTGCCAATGAACATCTGAATGATTCAGAGGAGAACTGGGTGAAAGTGTTGTAGTCAGATGAGACCAAAATCAAGCTCTTTGGCATCAACTCAATTTGCTGTGTTTGGAGGAGAAGGAATGCTGCCTATGACCCCAAGAACACTTTCTCCACTGTCAAACATGGAGGTGGAAACATTATGCTTTGGGGGTGTTTTTCTGCTAAGGGGACAGGAAAACTACACCACATCAAAGGGACGATTGACAGGCTCATGTACCATCAAATCTTCCTTCAGCCAGGGCATTGGATGGATGGGCATGACAATGACCCAAAACACACGGCTAAGACAACAAAGGAGTAGCTCAAGAAGAAGCACATTAAGGTCCTGGAGTGGCCTAGCCAGTTTCCAGACCTTAATCCCATAGAAAATCTGTGGATGCAGCTGAAGGTTCCAGTTGCCAAACATCAGCCTCCTAACCTTAATGACTTGGAGAGGATCTGCAGAGAGTAGTGTGCAAACCTGCTGGCCAAAAAAAGAAAAGTCTGACCTCTGTGATTGCCGACAAGGGTTTTGCCACCAAGTACTAAGTTGTGTTTTGCAAAGGGGTCAAATACTTATTTCACTCATTAAAATGCAGATCAATTCATAACTTTTTTAAAATGGAGTATTCTGTTGTTATTCTGTCTCTCACTGTTCAAATAAACCTACCGTTGAAATTATAGACTGATCATTTCATTTCAGTGTGCAAACGTACAAAATCAGCATTGGATCAAGTAACTTTTTTCCTCACTGTAGGTTACATAAACACACTGATTCAGATCTGACTTGCTTTTGTTTTTGCTGATTGTAGCTGGCGCCAAGGCAGTAACTTCCCCAACCTCTAATACGGCCCAAGATGCTGCGTCAGATTTCGCTGTTGGAGAGCGAGTTTGGGTCAATGGAAATAAACCAGGTTATGTGCAGTTCATCGGAGGGACCCAGTTTGCACCGGGCCAATGGGCGGGAATAGTTCTAGACGAGCCCATCGGGAAGAACGATGGCTCCGTGGCTGGAATACGCTACTTCCAGTGCGAGGACTTGCGAGGTATATTTACCCGGCCCTCCAAACTGTCCCGCACTCCCGTGGCAGAGCGTGAGGCCAATGGCACGCAGTCGCCTGCCAACAAAACGTCCACCTCCCCTGCCAAAGATCCCGTTCCTGTCACTCAAACCACTAGTACAACCACCAAGACCTCAACAAACCTAACCAGGGCCGCCAGCGAGTCTGCATCCAATCTGTCTGAGACGGATTCGGCCAAGAAGTTGCAGCGGGAACTGAAGATGGGTGATCGTGTGCTGGTAAGGCCTGTCTCTGGTCTTTCTTCATGCTTAGTAAGCTTTTGAGGGACCGTTTGAAGTAATGTTTGTTTGCATTCCTCAGGTTGGTGGAACCAAGGCAGGCGTGGTGCGTTTTCTGGGCGAAACTGACTTTGCAAAAGGTGATTGGTGTGGCGTCGAGTTGGACGAGCCTCTTGGCAAGAATGACGGGGCAGTGGCTGGTGCAAGGTAAGGCCACAAATTGTCAGAATTGCATAAGATCAACCCATGGGAACAGGGCGATCTGTTTTAAAACATATTTTAAAACAGATCTTTCAGGTATTATTTATGTAGGTGAATCAAAGAACAGTTTTAAGAGATCTCTTGAGATCTCTTTTAAAACTGTAAAATTAATGTGAGATTACAAGTTTTTTTTTCAGGTTGAAATCATAAAGAACACATTTCATGTTCAATTTCAATGGAAAAAAATGATAAATGTCCTGTTTCATTCTGAAATGTCACATTATAGAAGTAAAATGGGTTATTAATGCTTTTTTATGTTGGCTTTAACCTTTGGTTACTCTGTCTGAACTGGCATTATGGGAAGTGATTGTGAGCTAAATGATAAAGTAGCTATTAGCTATTCCCCAGACAACTTATGCACTACCGTTTCAAAGTTTGGGGTCAGTAAGATTCTTCGAAAGTTTTTTGAAAGAAATGTATACATTTATTAAAACAAAAACATATTAAATTGTTCAAAAGTGACCGTGAAGACATTTATAGTGTAATTAAAGATGTCTTTTTTAAACAGAATTCTGCTCTTTTGAACTTTCTATTTAACAAATGTTTCTGAACAAAATATTGGTTTTCACAAAAGTATTTAGCAGCACAGCTGTTTTTAACATTAATAATAATAAAATAATTTATTGAAATATTAGAATGATTTCTGAAGGATTATGTGGCACTGAAGACTGGAGTAATGATGCTGAAAATTCAGCTTTGCATCACAGGCGTAAATTAAATTTTCAAATACAAAAAAGTCACTTTAAAGTGTAATAATATTCTACAGTGTTCCTGTTTTTACTGTATTTTTGATTAAAGAAATGAAGCCTTGATAAGCATAAGAGACTTCTTTCAAAAACATTTTAAAATCATGCTGTTTGAACAGTAGTGATACATTTAGGCTAAAAGTTTATATACACTTTGCAGAATCTGCTAAATGTTAATTATTTTACCAAAATAAGAGGGATCATACAAAATGCATTTTAATTTTTTATTTAGTACTGACCTGAATAAAATATTTTACATAAAATATGTTTGCATATAGTCCACAAGAGAAAATAATAGTTAAATTTATAAAAATGACTCAGTTCAAAAGTTTACATCCCCTTGATTCTTAATACTGTTGTTACCTGAGTGATCCGTGTTTTTTTTGTTTAGTGAGAGTTGTTCATGAGTCCCTTGTTTGTTCTGAACAGTTCAAAAAAGTCCTTCATGTTCCACAAATCTTTGGTTTTTCAGCATTTTTGTGTATTTGAACGCTTTCCAACAACGACTGTATGATTTTGAGATCCGTCTTTTCACACTGAGGACAACTGAGGGACTCATATGCATCTATTACAGAAGGATATGATGTATGTTGCATTAAGAGCCAGAGGGTGAAAACTTTTAAACAGATTGTGGATGTGTACATTTTTCTCACTTTGCCTAAATATCATATTTTTTTAAAATTTAGTACTGCCCTTCAGAAGCTACAGAAGATCCTTACATGTTTCCCAGAAGAGAAAAAAGTTAAATTTACCCTGATGTTCAAATTCAAAAAGTTTACACCCACTGGCTCTTAATGCATCGTGTTTCCTTCTGGAACATCAGTGAGCGTTTGAACCTTCTGAAAAGATGGATCTCAAAATCATACAGTCATTATTGGAAAGGGTTCAAATACACACAAATGCTGAAAAACCAAAGAATTTGTGGGACCTTAAAGATTTTTCTGAAGAACAGCAGGCAGTTTAACTGTTCAGAACAAACAAGGGACTCATGAACAACTATCAATAAACAAAAAAAAAAACAGCTGTGGATTCAGGTAACAACACAGTATTAAGAAATAAGTGTATGTAAACTTTTGAACAGGGTCATTTTTATAAATTCAACTATTATTTTCTCTTGTGGACTATATGTAAACATCTTTTATGTGAAATTTCTTATTCAGGTCAGTACTAAATAAAAAAATAGAATGCGTTTTGAATAATCCCTCTCATTTTGGTAAAATAATTAACATTTTGCAGATTCTGAAATGTGTGTGTAAACTTTTGAGCTCAACTATATGCTTCACTTCCATAGGTATTTCCAATGCCTACCAAAGTATGGATTGTTCGCTCCTACTCACAAAGTCACTCGCATCGGATTCCCGTCCACCACTCCCGCTAAATCCAAAACCTCCAGACGCAGGTCGACACTAAAGAACAGCCCCAGTGCGTCCTCCATCAGCTCCCTCAGCTCTGTCACCTCCTCAGTTGGAGGCAAACCCAGCCGAGCAGGCCTGGTACAGTCCCACATCTTTCCTTCCTATGTAATGCTTTTCTTCGATTAATATTTGAAATAATACTCTCATCAATATTCTTTCAGCTCACAGAGACTTCAGCACGGTATGCGCGGAAGATCTCAGGCACCACGGCCCTGCAGGAGGCTCTGAAGGAGAAGCAGCAGCACATCGAGCAGCTCCTTGCCGAGCGGGACCTGGAGAGGACAGAAGTGGCACGAGCCACAAGTCATGCTGGAGAGGTGCAGCAAGAGCTGGCGCTGCTCAGACAGGGTCAGGAACAGGTCAGAAGCTGTTCATTGGAGGCATTATGTGAAAGTTTTAATTTTTGGAATGATAAAAGAGACTGAGCTTTAAATGAGTTGCATGTTTTTGAAGTATGCTGTGGAGATGGAAGCCAAGTTGGACCAGTTGCGGAGACTCGTGGAGACTGCAGACAGAGATAAAGTGGAGCTGATGAATCAGCTGGAAGAGGAAAAAAGGTAACCCTTATAATTAAAAATACTTTGTGAAGTAATTGTTTACTGCAGAGAAAAATGCAATATTGTGAACGTTGGAAGAAACATTTGAGGGCTTAAAGTGTACGTTTTGTCCCACAGAAAAGTGGAGGACCTGCAGTTCCGTGTAGAAGAAGCTTGCATTACCAAAGGTGACCTAGAGGTAAAGTGATCCTGTCATATACGTTTACAATGAAACTGGATACGAGCGGACCGGCACAGTCACCTGTCTTTAACGCATCAGTCTATGTTAATGCTGAAATTATCAGTCTTTTATACTTCTATTATAGCGAGACAAATTCACAGGAGAAGAGTAGATTTATGTAAAGATTGTTTTTAATAGATAGATAGATGATAGATAGATAATTCATTGAATTATTAATTCAATAGTTCAGTGATTCATTCATAGAAAAGTATTTGTAAACTAATGACCATAGCTATAGATAGATTAAATTATTAATTTGCTGACTCATGATTCAGCGATTCGTTCATAGAAAGTTATTTGTAAATGAATGACCAGAGATAGATAGATAGATAGATAGATAGATAGACAGATAGAGAGATAGATTCATTGAATCATTAATTCAATAGTTCAGTGATTTGTTCATAGAAAAGTATTTGTAAATGAATGGCCACAGATATAGATAGATAGATAGATAGATGATAGATAGATAGATAGATAGATAGATAGATAGATAGATAGATAGATAGATAGATAGATAGATAGATAGATAGATAGATAGATAGAATCATTAATTCAATAGTTCAGTGATTTGTTCATAGAAAAGTACTTGTAAATGAATGGCCACAGATAAAAAGGGATAGATAGATAGATAGATAGATAGATAGATAGATAGATAGATAGATAGATAGATAGATAGATAGATAGATAGATAGATAGATAGATAGATAGATTCATTAATTTATTAATTCATTAATTCGCTGACTCAATGACTCATGATTCATTCATAGAAAGGTATTTTTAAACGAATGACCACAACTAAAGATAGACAGACAGATAGATAGATAGATAGATAGATTCATTAATTTATTAATTCATTAATTCGCTGACTCAATGATTCAATGACTTATGATTCATTCATAGAAAGGTATTTGTAAAAGAATGACCACAGATAGAGAGAGAGATATAGACTAATTTATTCATTTATTATTTCATTAATTCGCTGATTCAATGACCTTTTGAGTCAGTGACCTATTGATTCACTGATTCATTCATAGAAAAGTATTTGTAAATGAATGACCACTAGATAAATTCTTTCATTCATTCATTTTGTCTCAAGATCAAATCATGCTTTTATATGAGAATCAAGTTCTTCAAAAATCACTTCGGAGAAGATCTATTAAACTTTCTTTTGTAAGTAGTAAACAGTGCATCACTTCCATTTGTAGCTCTTGTAGCATTGACACTTTGATTCTTTGATGCTTCATTCACCTTATTGTCTTAATTTGTTCATTCATTCACTTTTTTTATCCGTGCATTCTTCTTTTTTCATCTTTGATCACATTCACACATTTCATTCCTTCCTTCATTCTTCTATTATTGACCCCTTCCATCTTTTTTTCATCGGCCTGCTTTTTGAGCCGCATTTGTTTCATGTCTTTGTGTTCTTGTTGTTTTTTTTTAATGCGTTCTTCCGTCTTCACGCCGCTCTCTGTGTGTCACTGCTGTCTTTGTCCTCATTCATAGAGGAGGATGATGTCAAGGTCTGCATGAAGCTCTTCGTACTTGGCTTTTGGCTGGCACGTGACCGCGCCGTTGGTGTTGTCTCTCTCTTTTCCTCTTCTGTCTACTAACAGACGCAGACCAAACTGGAGCATGCCCACATTAAGGAGCTCGAACAGAGTCTTCTCTTTGAAAAGACCAAAGCAGATAAACTCCAGAGGGAGTTAGAGGATACTAGGGTAAATCAATCTGTCAGATGGGAGGGTGAGAGAGATTTCTCTCGGGGTAGATGACAGATCCCCATGCACGGAAGAGATTTGGCTTATTTTGGGAAAGTGATTATGTTTATGTTCCATGATGGATTGAGGTAGGTCTTTTTTTTTTGTAAGCACCGCTGGGTGCATCTCTGCAAGCCATTTTTCATCCCAAAATCAAGTGAAGAAAATAAGAAATTGCTTTGCATAAAATATTTTGAGTTCTTCTTTTTTTTAAGGTCCATGTGTTTTTTTATGACATTTAAGCACATTTTCATCACAACAGCCTCGGTAGCCTTATGTAATGTGGGAAACGTATATTTTATAGGTATATTTGTAGGTTTACACTACTGCATTTATTTACAAGACTGCATTTACTTGATCAAAAATATAGTAAAAACAGTAATATTGTAAAATATTACAGTTTAAAAGAGCTGTTTTCTATTAGTATATTTTAAAATGTAATTTATTCCTATGAAGCAAAGCTGAATTTTCAGCATCATTGCAACTTGATTCTTCAGAAATCAATTGAATATGCTAATTCGCTGGCCAAAAAGACATTTATTATTATAAATTATTATAAATGAAACATTGTTTCCATCATTTGCTGCCGAATTTGCTAGATTTATGAGGTTCATGCTCAAAATTGCAAGATATAAACACAATTCTGAGAAGAAATGTGAATATGTCAGAGTTGTGAGAAGTCACAGTTATCTTTTTTTATTATTATTAATTAATTAATTTTTTGCTCGGCAGAAATTCTGAGAAAGTGTCAGAATTCCAAGGTGTAAACATGGAATTCCAAGGGGAAACATTTTTAATTGTGAGGTACAAAATCAGAATTTTGAGAGAAAAGTCAATAGTAAAATAAATTCTTGTGGGAACTGTAATGTGTTTTTTTTTTTACTATCACCTTTGATTGATATTAATGCAGTCTTACTGAATAAAAGTATTAATATCATTTTTAAAAATCCTTTAAATTATAGTATATATTTTGTGCTGAATCGTTTTTTTTTCTGACATGATAATTTTTCCTTTTTTTCGGCACATGACCATAATGTGAATCTGAAATGTTTCTACAGTCATACCAAAAATTATCAGACACCAGATGTAATTTTTGAGATTTTTTTTTACTAGTGGGTGCAGGACAGTATAGTTCATTTATATAAGTTAGGATAGGTAATTAAAATAAACTGTGACAGTATAGCCAAATAATTCTTCATATAGTGGAATGCCAGTAAAAAAAAATAAAAATCTGGGACCAAAATTATTCAAACACTTTGACCTGACCATGTTTTGCTCAAGTGTTTTTTCTTTAACTTCTAATGCAACCTTTTTACACCACAGACTGAACAAATTATGCATTGCTTGGTAATTAGTCAATGAGGTATTGATGGTTGTCTGATTTTTTTTTGGTTGATTGTAATCCATTACATACCTTTCTATCATCAGTTATCTGACATTATCAAGATGAATTTGTTCTGACACAGTTTAACTGAGTTCTTGTCATATTTAAGTACCATTTTCTTAACTATATAAACCGTGATAATGTGAGAAATGTTGAAGGTGTCTGAATAAATCTTGGTTTGACTGTATGTAGAAAATGTCTAGTTTACGTTTAATGCCTTCAGTCACCCGGTTTGTTCACCCTAAGCAGTTAATGAAGTTTTGTGTCCTGCTGTAGGTGGCCACGGTTTCCGAGCGCTCCAGGATCATGGAGCTGGAAAAGGAGGTGTCCGACCTTCATCTCCAGCTGAGAACTCTCCGGGCCGAGACCGCAGGATCAGCCTCACCTCCATTACAAGACAAAAAGGTCTATTCAACCCCCTCCTCAAATCCATCTAAACAATATACATTATGACGTATGATTGAACACTAGAAGACATTTGCATCATAATGTTTTTTTGCTTTGTTCTTATAGATAAAGGAGCTGAACTTTGAATTGGAGAACAGACAGAAGGAAGTGCTCCTATTCCAGCAGAAACTCGCCTCCTCTGAACAGGACAAAACATCCCTCCAGCAGCAGCTGCAAGATCTGGTAATCAACACTAATGCTTATTTACTAACCTGAAAAGCCTGTTTACTTTCACATAATGATAATGGCACTTGTTTTTAAAGGTTTTTGTTTCTGCAGTACTTTACGCCTCCCTCCAGCCCATATGGTTATCTAATAACTGCTGTTTATGTTATTGAATTTTTTATGGTATTAAATTATTTAGGTGTGTCTGGGGATACATAATTTTCTTCCAAATTAAATGCTTAAAAATTTAGGCAAATACAGTTGAGTTCAAAAGATTACATTCCCCTTTCAGAATCTGCAAAATGTTAATTATTTGACCAAAATAATTTTTTGTTTAGTGATAGTTGTAGTCACTTGTTTGCCTTGAACAGTTAAACTGCCTACTGTACTTCAGAAAAGTTGTTCAGGTCCTGCAAATTATTTGGTTTTCCAGCATTTTTGTGTATTTGAACCATTTCCAAAAATGACTGTATGATTTTGAGATCCATCTTTTCACACTGAGGACAACTGAGGGACTCACGCTCAATGATGCTCCAGAAGGAAAAACTATTATTAAAATTATTATTAATTCATTTATTTATTATATTTTTAGTTTAACATTTAAATGTATTAACATTACCACAATAAATTGTTCTTTCTGCAAATTCAAGCACATTTATGTAAAATATATACAATATACAAATAAATGGATATAATACATAAAATAGCTATATTTATTTAGTTTAATACTTGAAAAATTGACATGAATTATCATGATAAACAGTTATTTTTCCAAGTAAAGCACATTTATATAAAATATTGAAATGACTGAAATTGTATTTTCTTTTAAAATATACTCCTGTAATCTTTGTTTTACAACTTACAATAATTTTTTACACTACTGTGCGAAAGTTTTAGACCACTAGTATTTTCACCAACAAAAATGATTTTAAGTCAGTTGTTTCTATCTTTTGTTGTAGTTTGTCAGTAGGAAATATCAGTTTACATTTCCAGACATCCTTTTGCCGTTATTTGTAATACCCTTGTGAAAAATAAACTAAAATGTATTTAAAATACATTTATCTAATGCTACATACAGTACAGACCAAAAGTTTGGACACTAAATTATTAAATAAATATATTTTTTAATGGGTTTTTTAAACAAAAACTGCTTTTTTATGTAAAATTCACTTTATAAAAGACCCACATTTCTAACTTTAATTCATGGGGATAACATGGATAATTTCACATGGATTAGTGTAAAATTTTTGCCCATCTTTTTGAATATCCAGTTTTAAAAGTAAAAAAAAAAAAAAAAAAAAAAAACTACAAATAACGTTTACCAGTAGGTGGCTGCAGAGCTCCACTATTTGCTATTTGACCAACTGAAAGATATTTTTTCACAAGTTTTTTCAGTTGAATTCATATCTACAGTACAGACCAAACGTTTGGACACACCTTCTCATTCATTACTTAATGCACTTTAATTCAGCGAAAGTAGTGCTGAAGTCCAACTAAAGGTGTACTTAAGTGTATTTAATTGTGCTTAAGTGGAACTATTGCAAGTATGCTTCAGGTACACTTTAAGTATTTTGCATTTAAAGACTGATATTATTTAAGGATCATACAATCCTCATCAATAGTGACATTTAAAACATATTTTAAGCTTAATATTAAGAAATGTGCATTGTGCACAAGTAGTACTCCAAATTCAGTTTAATTACAATTTTTATATTAGTAAGTATCAAGCGATATTTCAGTGTTTAAATGTGTTAATAATAGACTTAAACTATACTTAGTATAAAATAAATGCATTTTAAATCTATTACTTTTTTACTAGGGAATCCAGTGAGATGTTTGTATGCACAAGAAGTATATAAAGAATAATATTGGTCATTTCCTGTATAATAACAAATGATATTTAAAAATGCAAAAGAAATAAAACAGGCTAACCTATTGTATTTGATTATATTCTTTGTTTGATTTCAGAAGCAGAAACTTGACACAGCTGCAGAGGACAATAATAAAGCAACACTAGCCATGCAAGGTAAGCAAAGCATGACTCATCAAAAGCACTTAAATTCTCAATAACTGCCGTTAAACATCTGAGTCTTTTTATATTTGCATCCCTGCACCAATGTGAACAGCTTTGCGCTGTCGTTTTTGCATGCTCATGAGATAAACCAGCCATTCTCAGCTGAACCATAATTCACAACGACACACTTTTACTTGCTCAGTAATCCAATTTGTGTTAAAGTTTGGGGAAAATGATCATATTAGCACAAATACTCCTGCATAAGTTCCTCTATGACTACTTCTGTGTGGCAGCAGAAATGGAAAAGAACATGAAAATGCAGCAAGAGAAGCTGGATCAGGTGTCCAGGGAGCAGGAGGACCTGCTGAGGGATTTGACCGTTCGACAAAAGCAGGAACAAGCGAAGGGTGAAGAGAGAGAGCTGCAGATGAAGGAGCTGGAGGAGAAGTTGGGCCGAACAGAAGAAGAGCTTAACAGAATCACAGAAAAGAGTGCTGAGTTGGAACAGCAGGTGGTGGAACTGAAAGCATACAAAGACCAAACCCAGGTGAGCAAATGATGTTTGTAAAATATGTGACCCTGGACCATAAAACCAGTCTTAAGTCGCTGGGGTATATTTGTAGCAATAGCCAAAAATACATTGTATGGGTCAAAATTATTGATTTTTCTTTTATGCCAAAAATCATTAGGAAATTGAGTGAAGATCATGTTTCATGAAGATATTTTGTAAAAATCCTACTATAAATATATCAAAATGTAATTTTTGATTAGTAATATGCATTGTTAAGAACTTAATTTGGAGAACTTTAAAGGTGATTTTCTCAATATTTAGATTTTTTTGCACCCTCAGATTCCAGATTTCAAATAGATGTATCTCGGCCAAATATTGTCCTATCCTAACAAACCATATATCAATAGAAAGCTTATTGAGCTTTCATATGATGTATACATCTCAGTTTTGTAAAAATTTACCTTATCCTTATGACTGGTTTTGTGGTCTGGGGTCACATATATGCCATCTAAGATGTTCATGTCTTTCTTTTTTCAGTTGAAAAGAATTAAAGTTTTTGAGGAAAACATTCCAAGATTTTTCTCCATATAGTGGAACAATGGGATCCAATAGGTTGAACATTCAAACTGCAGTTTCATTGCAGATTCAAAGGGCTCTACACTAACCCAGCTCAGGAATAAGGGTCTTATCTAGTAAAACGATCAGTCATTTTCTAAAAAAATAAAAATAAAATCTAATTTATATACTTTTTAACCGCAAACACTCATATTTGCACTGGCTCGACTTCACACATTACATAGTCATATTGGAAAGGTCACGTGTGATGCAGACGGAAGTACTACCAACCTAGTGTTTACAGTGTTTAAGTGTACATGCAAAGAAAGAAAATAACCAGTCTTTTAGCTAGATAAAACCCTTATTCCTCGGCTGGGTAGAGCCTTTTGAAGCTGCATTGAAACTTGAACCTGTTGGTCCCCTTTGATGTTTTCCTCAAAAACCTTAATCAATTTTCAACTGAAGAAAGAAAGACATGAACATGGATGACATGGGGGTAAATTATAGGGAAATAACGATATCAAAATCTTTCAATATGATAATATCGCAATATGAAGTCTATTATACAGTAATTTTTGTGAAATAAAAATAAGACAAATTAAAAATTTAATTTTTACATTTTAAAGTTAAATAATTATTTTCTGTAATGCACTTTGAGAATTTAAAATGAAAAGCTCCAACCCATGTTCTTAACTAAGAAAACTTAAGTCAGAAAAAAGTGAACCTGAACTTTCAAGTGGACTTAACCCTCTTTTTATTTGTGATATACTGTCTCAGTCTCAATTACATTCACACTGTTTTAGGAAGCCAAACTAATTACAATATAATAATAATAACAACAATGACAGTAATAGCCATACATTGTAAAACAATTGCACTGCAAAATAAATTAAAATGAATATTTCATACGTACATTATTTTTTGCTTTACACTACAGTAGGGAAATTACAAAACTGCTTTCCTAATTTCTACACTTAAAGACATTTTGAATTTGAATTTTAGTAACATCACCCATTAAAACCGCTAGCTGTCAGCAATTCATGCTGCAATTTTGAGCTGTTATTTTGATGAAAATTGCAGTAGAGCTTTCATTTTAAAGTAAAAGGATCTAGTGAAATCTAGTGAAATGCTGTAATCATCTGCCGTCTAAATAAGACTTAACTGGTGGCCATTGCTCTCGCAAACGCACACTCATTCATTCACAGTAAATGGAGCTGTTCTTAGGTGCAGAAAACACTGAGTCACGAGTTGATCGGCTCAACAACGTGTGTGCTTTGCTTTGAAATACGCAACGAAAGCAGACTTGATGAAGGGGATTAAGCTATATTGCACTTTCGGTTTTAGTTCATTTGACAGATACTGTGCCAAAGCGTAATGGGCCAAAACACAACTTTAAAGACATTTTATGTTAGAATAAGAATTTAAAAAATATTTTAATAACACTTTTTGCTATCATTTCATATCTTCATTTGGCCATGATAATATCGACACAGTTTTGCTATTGCAATATCAAGATACTGATAATAACGTTAACTTCCCTAGTAAATTATTCTGACATTTTTATTCTGGAAATTAGTAAATCCTTAAAATAGTAATACTATTTCACAATATTACTGTTTTAATTTTTTTTTTTTTATAAAATAAATACAGCCTTGCTAAGCATAAGAGTCATTATCAAAAACATTAAAGAATCTTACTGACTCCAAACTTTTAAATGTTAGAGTATGTTTTAGCACAGGACTAACTAGAGGTTTTCTCACCCTCAAACAGAGTTTAAAATCTGATGAAAAGCTGGAGCAGGTGACAAAGAGGAATAAGGAGTTGCAGAAAGAGGTAAATATGCTTTATTCTGCATATCAAAAAGATAAACAGTGACACCTGGTTACTGTCAGGCCATATCTGATGTCTGTACGGGACTTGGAAAGGTGTGACTAATTCAGTTATTTGACTTAGTGCTCTACCAGTTCAAAAGTCAGCTCCGTGTTGCTAGGATGTCATGAGTGGTTGCTAGGGTGCTCTGGGTGGTTGGTTGGTGGTTGCTCCCTAGATTTAATTCACAGACGACATCATTTAAACTATTTGTTCATACAATACTACTTGTAAATAGTGAAGTTTAACACTTAGTGTTTGGAGTTTGTCCAAATCACTGACCTTAGTTAACAGTGATCATTATGCTCCCCTTAGCAGACAACAGTAATAATCATAAAAAAATGCTAAATGAATGCTAATTTGGGATAACAATAGCTGCTCTTGAAATCATGAATTTAAAGGAATAGTTCACTCCAAAATAAAAAATTGCTGTAAATGTACTTACCCTCAGTCAATCTAAATGTAGTTGAGTTTGTTTTTTCATTTGAACAGATTTTGAGAAATGTGGTATTACATCACTTGCTCAACCAATGGATGGTAAATGTGTGCCGTCAGAATGAGAGAATGAGTCCAAACAGCTGATAAAAATATTGTAGTAATCCACAAGTAATCAACACCACTCCAGTCCATCAATTAACATCTTGTGAAGTGAAAAGTTGTGTGTTTGTAAGTAACAAATCCATCAAGGCATTGTAATTTTAAACAGTCCTTAACCCATAAAATGTTTCCTCCAGTGATCAAACTGTTTTTTACTTGTAAACGGTGCTTGATCTTTTCGTATTTTTTCTCTTGATTCAGACGAGGTGACTTTCTAGAGAAAGCAATATTTTGGATAGAGGACTTGTATTTTGTACTTTTCTTACAAACACGCATCTTATTACTTCATAAGCAGTGTTGGGGGTAACGCATTACAAGTAATGCAAGTTACGTAATAATATTACTTTTTCCAAGTAACTATAAACGTAACGCATTACTTTTTAATTGACAAGAAAATATCTGAGTTACTTTTTCAAATAAGTAACTCCAGTTACTTTTTCCCCCCATTTATTGATTAAAAGCTCTCCTGTCCCCATGTTGAGAGAAATTGTAAGATGTTACTTTAGTTCTAGAATAAATGTGAACATGCATTAAATCTCACTGACTAAAAAAACAAATACAGTATTCCTCAAAATGAATAAAAACAGTGCAATTCAACACAAACCTGCGATAATTAAATATGTTAAATAATACAAATATTCTTTATGTATTTAATCCCATCTTATTAACCGATGTCTTTGCTGCCGACCTTCGATGATCCAATTCATCCATAACAATAATCAAAAATTACTCAAAATAATCTAACATTTGTTTTCCTTTATTATTGCTGAAGAGTTGACATTTTTCTTCTGCAGTTTACTGTACAGACGTGAATTTACTTTTCTCTAAGCCAAAAACATTTGCCAGAAATAGAACTTTTTATATTAAAAACAAACAAGCAAGTAAAAATTTTAAATTTTAAATTTTAAAAGTAATGCACAAGTCCATAAAAAGTAACCAAGAACCGTTATTAGTTACTTTTTTAGGGAGTAACTCAATATTTTAATGCATTACTTTTAAAAGTATCTTTCCCCAACACTGTTCATAAGACATTAATTGATGGACTTGAAGTGGTGTGGATTACTTGCGGATTTTTGAGATGTTTTAATCAGCTGTTTGGAGATTCATACTGACAGCACCCATTCACTGCAGAGCATAAATTGGTGAGCAAGTGATGTAATGCTTAACTTCTCCAAATCCAAATCTTCTCCACATCTTGAATGGCAGTGAATTTTAATTTTAGACTTACTGCTGTTAATATGATGCTGAAACTAAAACATTTAGCATTTGTAGCTAAAATAAACATGTTTACTTAAGAGGCGAGCAGAGATTTTTCCACTGTGTAACTGTCCTGTTACTGACATAATGGTTCAGATGCATTGTTAATTCATGCATGTGTCCTCTACATCTGACCGCCTGGAGGCTGCATGTAAAGCATGTTCTGTGCGCTCATACGTGGCCTTACATAATCATCCCAATGGCCTGCACTTATCAGAGGAGACTTACCTCTTGGGGTTGTGCTTTACGCATACGGTAAGACTGCGTGAAAGAGTAATAACAGGTCTTCTCATGTCACTGGTTCTCAAGTGAAGGGTCTTGCTTGATTTAGCATCTGTATTATAGGGACTGACCTGCAGTGGTTCAGAAGGTGTTGTTGGTTTAGTCTGTGGTCATATTGGGTGTTTTCAAGTGGAAATATTCAGCTGAAAAATAATTTTCGATTTTAACTTTTTAATAAGAAACTTTATTTTGTAAGAGTGTTGTTCTAAACCTGAGCACAAACTGAGGTTTAGTGAATGCATTACTTCTTTTTGCATTATATTCCATCTCATTTGGAGCTATACAGTAACTTGGTGTGTTATGACAGAGGAAAGTTACTGGGATAGTTCACCCAAAAATTAAAATCACCACATGATTTACTCAAGGCATCTTTGGTGTATATGACTTTCTTCTTTCAGACAAATCCAACCTGAGTTATATTAAAAATTATCCTGGCTCTTCCAAGCTTTATAATGGCAGTGAATGGGTGTTTTTTGTTCACATCCATCCAAAATAAAAGTGTCCCACACAGCTCAAGGGGGTTAATAAAGGCCTCCTGAAGCGAATCGATGCGTTTGTGTAAGAAAAATATCCATATTTACAACTTTATAAACATTAATCTTTATCGTCTGCTAACTGACATACGCATGTTCAGAAGAGAGTGGTGTTCCAGCAGATGACGCAGACTTACGCTATGTAAGTTTCAATGAGAATATGCTAGTCTCGCGAAAACCAAGTTTTGTTTACAGAAGCATGGGAAAACCAGTCTCCTCTTGGCTTATATCAAAATCCTCCCACATTTTTCTTTACATTGTACTTAGATAGAGATTACGGTTTATAAAGGATTAAATATGGATATTTTTCTTACACAAATGTATTGATTTGCTTCAGGAGGCCTTTATTAACCCCTCGGAGCTGTGTGGGACACTTTTTATGATTGATGGATGCACTTTATTGGACTTCTTTTGGACTATTAAAAAAATAACACCCGTTCACTGCGTTTATAAAGCTTGGAAGAGCCAGGATAATTTTTAATATGACTCAGATTGAATTTGTCTGAAAGAAGAAAGTCATATACACCTAAGATGCCTTGAGTGCAAGTAAATCATGTGGTAATTTTAATTTTTGGGTGAACTTCTTTGGGAATATTTAGCTAATTTTTGGGAATATTTTAATTTTTTAAATATTGGAATTGAGATAGGATGATATTAAAACTGGATAATTTAAGGGCAAATGTTTTTCCAATATAAGTTAATTTTAGTATCTTGCCTAATTGCATTTAAAGTGTGTGTAATTCTAGATTGGAGATAAGTGCTGTGTGTTGCTGTTAGTTTCCCCCCCAAATGTATTGATTTAGAATTTCAGCCAATTTTAGAAATTAACTTAATTATTAAGTTATAATATTGACCTTCTAGAGTCATTTTTTTAAATAATTTTATAATCGGTTTTATAACCATAAAACACCCTCAGATACTTGAATTCAGTGAACAAAAAAAAAAATCCTCATCTAAATAAGTATGATAATTTATTGCATTTTAGTGTTAATGTATTTTTTTCATCTAACATCTAATATATATATATTAGGGGTGGGCATAGATTAATTTTTTTAATCTAGATTAATCTAGATTAAATCTTGGAATTAATCTAGATTAATCTAGATTAAAATGGCTAATTTGAATTCTGCTGAAGGCATTCAGAATGTGTGCTACCCAAATAATGACTTAAAGTCTTTGAGAATGGATCATAAAGCTCATAAAGCTGTTCTATGATAATTTGTTGATGAAAATAAATTATGTTCAATTAGATGTACTTGTGTTTACTAACTAACTAACACTGAAATTATTTTTTCTCCCTATTAGATTGTGGGTTTTTTTAACGTCAACACCTACCCAGCCCATTACATGTTACACCGTACTTTTATTTTGACAGGTTGCCGTGAAGTTTCTGTGTCATACAGTATGATATGATGCTAGTTTTCTCAAATGAAACGGTAAAAGTGACACTCACAGCAGTTTTGGAGATTGAGTTTATCTGTTCATGTGAGATGAAAATGCCAAAAATTACCGGGAGCGTCACGTGTGTTTCGGTATGCGTGTAGTAAAAGCTCGTCTCCGCAATGCATACATACAGCTAGGCAAACGGAACATACCGGATTCATATTAAAACGGTCTTTCTGCATTTCAGTTTTCACATACACTAGTCCATATCGCGATTTGAATTAAGTGACTGACCAACATTTGATTTATGAATCCAAAAAACGACGAATTTACGTGGCATTTCGCTATAGTAGATTCGGTTTTTATGAATGGAGGACGACGTGATCCCGTCTGTGTTTTGGCGGAGGAAACATAAACGCGCAACCATATTCTACAGTCTTCGGTATACATCCGCGTTAAACTATCAAGGTGAAAGTCATCATAGCTTGCGTAGTTTAGACCCAGCTCCCAACCCAAATTTGAGAATAGATTAACGGCGATATTTTTTTTATCGCGCGATAAGAGTCTCACGTTAACGCAGCACGTTAACGCCGATAACGGCCCACCACTAATATATATATATATAATTTTTTTTTTTTTTTTTTTTTTTTTTCAGTTTTATTTTAAGTAACCAAACATTTTTAGTTTCTAAGTTTTAGATTTGGTTAACAATAACAAAAATTCCCCAAAAATTACTTGATAGTTTACTGATATTTTAGAAAAATACTGTAACAAAGACGTGTAAATAAGCAGTAAAGTAAGTACAACAAATACTTCCATTATGCAGATGTACTGTAAACAATCTAAATATTTATTTTCAAGAACTATGTGTATTTTAAAACCAAAAACATCTTTAGATACTAATAATATCAATACTAAAGTTTTAAGTTTCTATATTATTCTTAAACAAATGCATCGATTCACTTCAGAAGGCCTTTATTAACCCCCTGAAACCATGTAGGACACTTTTTATGATGAATTGATGCGCTTTATTGGACTTCTTTTGGACTATTGAAAAATAACACCCCTTTACTTTCACTGCGAAGCTTTATAAAGCTTTCAAACTCTTGTTGAAAGAAGAAAGTCATATACACCTAGGACGGCTTGAGGCTGAGTAAATCATGTGGTAATGTTCATTTTTGGATGAGCGATCCCTTTAAAGTTTGCTCTATTTCTTACACCAAGATATCAGATTACTTCATATTTTAGCACACAAGTCATATGGAATACTTATTTGTCACTATGACCTGATGCGTGAACATTTTTAAAAATTCTTCTTTTGTTTTTAATGGAAGAAAGAAGGATTGTTTGAAATGACATGAGTGTGAGTAACCTATGACAGAATTTACATTTTTGGGTGAACTCTCCCTTTAAATGTATTTTTAGTTTCTGTATTGAAAGAGACAACCTTATTGTGACCTCATTTTGGACTTTTGTCCCCTTAAGGTTTAAAAAAGAAGAGCTATTTCAGGTTAGCCTGAATTTTGTTCTTTTTTTCGTGTGCGTTATTCAAGGATTGAAGTGTCTTGCACATCCTGAACTCCAGCTTGGAAAAAATTGAGATCTGTAAGCATTTTTAATGCATAGGAAAATGCATGGGAAAAAAACAAACAGTAATGGTGTAAAATATTAATGCAATTTAAAATAGCTGTTTTCTATTTAAATATATTTTAAAATGTAATTTATTCCTATAATGCAAAATCATTATTACTCCAGTATTCGGAGTCATATGATCCTTCAGAAGTCATTATAATATGTTAATATATGTGACCCTGGACCACAAAACCAGTCTTAAGTCGCTGGGGTATGTTTGTAGCAATAGCCAAAAATACATTGCATGGGTCAAAATTTTTTATTTTAATTTTATGCCAAAAATCATTAGGTAATTAAGTAAAGATCATGTTCCATGAAGATTTTTTGTAAAATTCCTACTATAAATATATCAAAATGTAATTTTTGATTAGTAATATGCATTGTTAAGAACCTAATTTGGACAACTTTAAAGGTGATTACCGTGATTTTCTCAGTATTTTGATTTTTTTGCACCCTCAGATTCCTGATATTCAAATAGATGTATCTCGGCCAAATGTTGTCCTATCCTAACAAATCACACATCAATAGAAAGCTTATTTATTGAACTTTCATATGATGTATACATCTCAGTTTTGTAAAATTTAACCTTATGACTGGTTTTGTGGTCCAGGGTCACATATTTATTTATAAAATAAACAGGAGGTTTTGCTCACCCAAGGATTTCCATTTCTCTGATATCACCAGATACAAACATGTCTCATCATGTAGAAACAGCTAATACAGGATGAATGAGCATTGAGGACGAGAACAGGCAGATGACGGAGAGCAGCAGAGGGAGGGGGCGGAGACAGTAGGGGGATGTCAAGAGGGGCGGGGCTTGTCGTCCTTACATAATGAGGCTGCCCTGTGTGATGCTTTTCAGAGCGTGTGTTTGCGCAAACGTGAGCGTGTGCTGGAACGCCAGCGGAGCGAGAGCTCGTGCCTCTCTCTCGCTGCAGGGGGCCATAGGGGGATGTATTATTGATAGGGCACAGTTGTTTGGAAAAAACAGGAAAGACACAGCAGCATGGATGTGACAGCGCTCCAACAGAACTACACGGGCAGCGTTTATAGCTCTCTGTGCCAGGTAAAGATCGTTCTTCTGTTGTGCACTTTGAAGGGATGCATGATACTGTGTATGGGTGACCCTGTTAGTATTCAGGAATATTAAAAAAAAAATTAAATATTGCAATTAGGTTAGGATGAATCTGAAAATTAAAACTATTTTTAGTAGCATGAATGTTTTGTTGCTTGATTGCATTTGAATAGTGTAAAATGCTAGATTGGAGATTTAAAGTAAGCGCTGTTTGTATTTATTTAGGATTTTAGCCAGTGTCAGAAACTTAATTATTAAGTTAAAGCTCCTAGAGTGTATTTTTAGTAGCAAATTTATGATTTTATAATCGGATTTATAAACATAAAACTCCCTCCGATACTTGAATTCAGTCAGCACATTAAAATAAATTCCTCATCTGAATTAGTACAATAATTTATTCATTTTTAGTGTTCATTTATTAATTTAAGTTTTTTATCTCATATTTATATTTATTTTATTTCAAGTAATATATATATATTTTTTTATAATTTTAGTTTTACATTTGGTACATTTGGTCATTTGGTTAACAATAACAACACTACTTTTCCTAAATAATACTGAATGGTAAAACATGTAAATGAGCAGTACAACAAACACTAATAGGGAACTATGTGTATGATTTTTAACCAGAAAACACCTTAAGATACTTAAATTCAGTTAACACATTAAAATAAATTCCTCATCTGAATTAGTACAATAATTGATAAATTTTTTGTTTTTTTAGTGTTCTTTTTTTTTTCATCTAATATTTATATATTTTTTTTTCAAGTAATAAATCTTTTTTTTTTTTTGTAATTTCCTTTTTTAGATTTGGTTAACAATAACAACACTACTTTTCCTAAAAATTACTGGATAGTTTCACTGATATTTTAGAAAAATACTGTAACAAAGACGTGTAAATGAGCAGTAAAGTAAGTACAACAAATACTTCTATTATGTAGATGTACTTTAAACAATGTAAATATTTATTTTCAGATACCGTGTTGGATTGTACAACTAAAAAACACCCTCAGATATTAATTAACTAATTAATTCAATAAATTAATTAAATTAAATTCTCCATCTAAATAAGTAAAATAATTTATAAATTTTTAGTGTTAATCCTTATTCTTATTCTTATTCTTATTCTTATTATTTTACGGTTTTCATCAAGTATTATATTTATTTTATTTACGGTTTATTTAAGTAACCAAAACATTTTTATAGTAACAATGCAAATATTTCTTTTCAGAAGCTATGTGTATGATTATATAACCAGAAAAGACCCTCAGATACTAATTAACAAATTAATTTAATAAATTAATAAAAATAAATTCTCCATCTAAGTAAGTATAATAATTTATAATTTTTTTGTGTTAATTATTATTATTATTATTATTATTATTATTATTATTATTATTAGTTGTAGTAGTAGTAGTAGTATTTTAAAAAAAATTTATCCAGTAATTTTATTTATTTTATTTTAGGTTTATTTCAACCTAAAAATTTAACCAAAACATTTTTTATAATTTTAGATTAACAATAACACTACTATTCCTAAAAATGACTGGATAGTGTAACAAAAACGTGTAAATGAGCAGTAAAGTACAATAAATACTTCCAAAACACCCTCAGATATTAATTAACTAATTAATTCAATAAATTAATTAAATTAAATTCTCCATCCAAATAAGTAAAATAATTTATAAATTTTTAGTGTTAATCCTTATTCTTATTCTTATTCTTATTCTTATTCTTATTATTTTACGTTTTTCATCAAGTATTATATTTATTTTATTTACGGTTTAAGTAACCAAAACATTTTTATAGTAACAATGTAAATATTTCTTTTCAGAAGCTATGTGTATGATTATATAACCAGAAAAGACCCTCAGATACTAATTAACAAATTAATTTAATAAATTAATAAAAATAAATTCTCCATCTAAATAAGTAAAATAATTTATAATTTTTTTGTGTTAATCCTTATTCTTATTATTTTACGTTTTTCATCAAGTATTATATTTATTTTATTTACGGTTTAAGTAACCAAAACATTTTTATAGTAACAATGTAAATATTTCTTTTCAGAAGCTATGTGTATGATTATATAACCAGAAAAGACCCTCAGATACTAATTAACAAATTAATTTAATAAATTAATAAAAATAAATTCTCCATCTAAGTAAGTATAATAATTTATAATTTTATTGTGTTAATTATTATTATTATTATTATTATTGTTATTATTATTATTAGTTGTAGTAGTAGTAGTAGTAGTATTTTAAAAAAATTTATCCAGTAATTTTATTTATTTTATTTTAGGTTTATTTCAGCCTAAAAATTTAACCAAAACATTTTTTATAATTTTAGATTAACAATAACACTACTATTCCTAAAAATGACTGGATAGTGTAACAAAAACGTGTAAATGAGCAGTAAAGTACAATAAATACTTCCATTATGTAGAAATCCTGTAAACAATATAAATATTTATTTTCAGAAACTATGTGTATGATTATATAACCAAAAAAGACCCTCAAATGCTAATTAACTGATTAATTAATTAATTAATTAATTAATATATATAACCATTTATAAATTTTTGTTAATTATCATTATTATTACTTTATATTTTTCCATCTAATATTTATATTTATTTTATTTCAGGTTTATTTCAAGTAACCAAAACATTTTTTTAATTTTAGTTTTACATTTGGTTAACAATAACGACACTAGTTTTCCTTAAAAATGTAATGTGTAAAATGAGCAGTAAAGTAAGTACAACAAATACTACCATTATGTAGATGTACTGTAAATAGTGCTTGGCAACGATTAATTGATTAATATCAGATGTTACAAATTAAAAAAATTATATATGCAGGGCATTTTTGTGCCAGTTTTACCCTGATATTGACCATAATGCTGGATGTTGGTGATTAACATAAAAATCATTTTCAGCTATTATTATTTTTTTTTAGTGGCTTTCTGATTTTTATGATTTTTTTATCCATAAAAGGACAGCAAAAGCTTTGTGTCACTACAGTATACCTCTTGCGTGTTATTTGAGTAATAGAGATGTTAAGCCATGCACATTAAGTTGAAGATTGCTTTCATGTGTCTGAGTCTGAATGGAAAGGTTGTTTGATGACATTTCATTCTTTGATGACAGAATAATTCCTCCATCATTGATTCTCTTTAGCTTTCTGAATGTAATCACTCGGAGATATCAGCTTTGCTGGTTCATAATAAAACACTGATGTTGATTTTTGGCATGTAGATGATATTAATTATCGACTCGGCCAGTTGTGGGCGTTTGTGCTGAAGAGTGTAATTAACGCTTCAGTCTGATGCAGACCGGATAGTTGCAGTGAGCCAGCACCGGTGTGATGGGATTGAATTATGGGTCTCGCGGGAACAGTAATCTGACTTCAGCAGATGCCATGGTCTGACATGCTTTTGTACATGCATTTTTTCTCGATTTGACACGTCTTCTTAAGCTTTCATTGATTGTACTTGGTAAACACAGTTTTCTTTGTTTGCATGACTTTTAGAAGTATTTGCTAAAGCAAGCATCACTAATATTAGTACTCATGCTTAGGTTTAGGTATTTGTTCCTACTCTTAGTTGTAAACTTTAGCATGTAACTTGCAATTTTTGTACTACAGAAATAATTAGTATTAGAGTCTAGTTGAGGAAAGGTGTCTGGTTTTACAATTTTTGGACATTAAAAAGACCCTGAAGACCTTGCATAATCACATTATTATTTTCAAGAAAATGTAATGCTTTCCCAGCGTTTTTTCCGTATGTTTTATATACTATTATAATATTTGTACATATTTAGTAAACCGTTTTTTTTATTACTGTAAGTTGAAACTTTCAGTAATTTTATGTGATATTGTAATTTTTTATTGTTTCATGTTTAGTTAATTTTTTTTATTAATTTAATCATTTTATAGTTTGTCATTTAAGTGCTTCAACAAACATTTTCAGTTAAATTTTTACTTTTCATTAGTTATTAATATAATATTCTTATTACATAATGCCACTTTTTAAAAAATTCATTTTTTTTACATTGCAGAAATGAAAATAGATATTAGAAATAATTCGAATTTGAAATTAAATAAAACATTTTTAAATAAAAATGAATTATTGGGGGGCGTGGTTATGACTCGGACCTAACTGCACGCGTTTTTGGGAGCTCCTGGCATTTTCTGTTTAAAACTTAAAAATCACCCTCATTTTTCATCGACACAAGGTTGACGTGCTTCATTGACTGTTTGTGGAAAAGATGCCGTCCAAAAAACGCAAAAATAAAAGTAAGTTGCTGAGTTCTCCAGTTGTGAAGCCTGACGATGATGGGGATGCTAGCAGCGTTGCTAGCTCTTCAAGCTCCGTAAGCACTAACGCTAGTGATGCAACATGTGTCGATACATGTCAAAATCTGAATGTAATCCAAAAACTGGATTTAATGAGAAATGACTTTGCAACAAAGATTGATGGCGTCCTAAACGCGATACAGGATGTTAAGAAAGACGTAAGAGACTTTTCTGGACGCATGGATTTGGCCGAAGAGCGCATCAGCAGCATGGAAGATGTGGTAAACACGGAAAAGAGCAAATTGGAGGAAGCTACTAAGCGTATTACCTTTCTTTCACGTAAGCTTGACGACCTGGAAAACCGTTCGAGGCGATCGAATCTCAGGGTGGTTAATCTTCCCGAAAAGGTTGAAAACCCGGATGCGGTAGCTTTCCTAGAAAAGTGGTTGTGTGAAACGCTGGGCCGCTCAATCTTCCCTACACCTCCCATTATAGAAAGAGCCCATAGACTACCAGGCAGACAGAACACTGATCGTCCCAGAGTGATGATTATGAAGTTTCTAAATTTCCAAGATGTGGTTCGAGTGATGCGCGCGGCCAGACAAAAAGGCCGAGTCATGTACGGCGATCAGGAGATCAAGTTTTTCCCGGATCTGTCTGCAGAGGTTCTTAGACAACGGAGGCGATTCGACGACATCAAACAACGCTTGAGATCACTGAATCTCAGATACGGAATAGTCTACCCAGCTAAACTGCGTGTCACAGTGAATGGACAGACCCGTGAATTTGATGACCCGTCGGATGCAGAAAAATTTCTTCAGGGAATACAAAACACAGGTGAACTATAATGGACTTGGTGAGAAGGCTAAAATGCTTGGCACAGTTACCCAATACTTAAGGACATTTTGGATGCTGTAACTCTAGTTACTTGTTTATCTCTTATTTTATTTATTTTTTCTTTTCTTGTTTTTTCTTAACGGGTGGTTCATAATCCTTAAAAGGTTGCCAGGAGTTACTCATAATCTGTTTCCTTTAGTAGTTTTTTGTTTTGTTTTTGTCTCTCAGTTATGCGCTTTTAGGTTGTCTAATTGCTCCTTCCTTGAGGATGGATCAGTGTGGAGACATATCCGTATCCCAAAGTGTTCGAGTGGGGAGGGGGAGGGCTCAAGCTGTCATGTTCGAGTTGACAGCTAATGTAAGGTGTTCGTGGCAGGTGTTTGAATATATGTTTCTGTTTTGTTCTATTTTCAATATTAGCTTCTTTAGTGAGCACATACGGCGGATAACTTCGGCATCTATAATTTACTTGTTTTTCATATGTGTACATAATAGTTTACATGCTAATTAGAGTTAAAGAAAATCACACAAATTAAGCTTAAGCTCACCTCCTGGAATGTAAGGGGGATGATTCGATTAGTTAAGCTCAAACAGGTTATGACGCGGATTAAACAAATGGAGTCTTCAATAATATTTTTACAAGAAACTCATCTTCTCAAAGAAGAGTTACCGAAAATACAAAGAAGATGGACTGGTCAGGTCTTGGCTTCGTGTTACACAACCCATTCTAGAGGAGTATTAGTGTTGATTCACAAGTCTGTACCCTTTAAAGTAAATAAATGTATTACAGACAAAGCGGGCAGATACTTAATAGTACAGGGAACATTTATGAGTAAAGTTATTAACTTGGTTAATATATACGGCCCAAATGAAGATAATCCAGTGTTTTTTGAAAAGCTTTTCATATTGATTGCCTCACTCCATGGAACGGTTATAATGGCAGGTGATTTTAACTGTACCCTTGACCCACTGCTTGACCGTTCCTCAGGGGTGGATGGCTCCCATTCTCAAAGTAGGAGGAAAATTAAACAGTTCATTAAGGATTTAAATCTATGTGACCCCTGGAGAACTCTGAATCCTTTAAAAAAGGAGTTTTCTTGTTTTTCGTCACTTTCTAAGACATCATCACGAATAGATTATTTTTTAATTTCGCTCTCCTTATTTCCTAAAATAGACAGTTGTGTTTATGACAGCGCGGTTTTGTCAGATCATTCCCCCACCTCACTATTATATATAGATTCAAAATTACATAAAGGCTCCCCTAACTGGCGCCTAAATCATAGATGGTTGCAAAATTCTGACTTTATAAAATTTATTGGTGCACAAATTGATTTATACTTCGCGACAAATATTGATGAGACTTCTGCAATTATTAGGTGGGAAGCCTTTAAGGCATTTATCAGGGGCCAAATGATTAGCTATACCAGTTCTAAATTTAATAAATTTAAACAAAAAATGATTAATTTGGATGCTGAAATAAGAGATTTAGAGAAAGTGATAAAAATAGATAATTCTAAAAAACTTAAACAAAAACTATTAACCCTTAAAGCGGAATATGAGGAACTCTCTTCACTAAAAGCCGAAAATAGTATATTAAAATTGAGACAAACTTTTTATGATCAGGGGGAGAAACCTAGTAAATTATTAGCCTGGCAGCTTAAGAAATTAGCTTCTGAAAGAACCATTAATGAAATCAAGAATAAGGAAGGGAAAATCACTGCAGATCCAGGAGAAATTAATAACATCTTTGTGTCATTTTATGAATCTCTATATCAATCAGAATTTCCCGCAAGCCCCTTGAATCAAAATATCTTTTTAGATGGATTGAACATTCCCACTATTTCGGAAGAGACTAGACTGGACCTTGATAGGGAGCTAGAATTTGAAGAAATTGTTAATGCTATAAACAGTATGAATAGTAATAAAGCGGCGGGCCCAGATGGAATTCCAATTGACATTTATAAGGAATTTAAAGAGAAATTAATTTCACCATTATTAGATATGTTTTCGGAAGCCTTTCTACAAGGTTGCCTGCCACTTTCATTAAGAAGTGCTCTGATCACTCTTATTCTAAAACCAGAAAAGCCACCCATAGAATGTGGCTCATATAGGCCAATTTCATTATTGAATTCAGATGCTAAAATCATTGCTAAGGTACTGGCAATGAGACTTGAAGAGGTTTTACCCCAATTGATACATCCAGATCAAAATGGGTTTATTAAAAACCGTCAGGGGTTCCATAATGTTAGGAGAGTACTTAACCTAGTGCATGCGGGCAATGATGATCCAGATTTGGCTATTCTGTCTCTCGATGCCGAGAAGGCATTTGATAGACTGGAATGGCCATATTTAATGGAGGTATTAGCTCGATTTGGATTCGGTGACAATTTCCGCCGTTGGATGGAAATCCTTTTAATTGATTCATCTGCAATGGTACTTACTAATAATCTAATCTCACCCCCATTTAAAATTACTCGTGGATCTAGACAGGGCTCGCCGCTTTCTCCTCTTCTTTTTGTAATGGCTATGGAGCCCCTAGCAGTAGCAATAAGGTCACACCCTACAATTCGGGGTATATATACTGAAAATATAGAACATCATATCGCCTTATATGCTGATGATGCTATTATATTTTTATCAAAACTTGAAAAATCTATTCCAGCTCTCTTAGAAACTATAGGTCAATTTGGAAGTTTTGCTGGATTTAAAGTAAATAAAGATAAATCGTCAATTATGTTTCTTAATGAACAAGATAGATTAAATCCAAAGCTGTCTCACCCATTTGTAAATGCAGTAAATGGATTTAAGTATCTTGGAATTAAAATAACTCCTAAACTGAACCTTCTTAGTCCGGCTAATTATAATCCCTTGCTGGCTAAAGTATCTGAAGAGACAAATCGATGGATGACATTACCTATTTCATTAATGGGTAGAATAAATGTGATCAAGATGAATATTCTGCCAAAATTCTTATACGTTTTCCAATCAATACCCCTCCCTCCGCCTCCTTTGTTTTTTCAAAATTTAAGAAGACTTCTCTCTAGGTTTATTTGGAGTAATAGGAAGCCAAGACTGAGACTCTCTTTACTTTACTTGCCATATGAAAGAGGAGGGCTACAGTTGCCTAATTTTCTATGGTATTACTGGGCAGCTCAGTTGAGAGCTGCGATGTTTTGGTTTTCTAAACAATCAGACTTACCATGGTTACAGGTGGAAAAGTTAGCTGCAAAAGGCTTGTCACTTGATAGTTTTTTATATTCAGCACCACTCAAAGTACTTATAAAAGGAACAGACAATCCATTTGTTAAAAATACTATTGCTATCTGGTATGAAGCCCATAAATTTTTGGGGGATCTTCCAGATCTCTCCCGCTTCTCTCCTCTGTGGGGTAATGACCAGTTTTGCCCTGGTAAAAAAGATTTGGGGTTTAAACTATGGATGAATAAGGGTGTCTCTAGACTGTCCGATTTATATGAAGATGATATCTTGATGTCATTTGATAAACTTGTAGCAAAATTTCACATACCCCAGAAACATTTTTTTAAATATTTGCAAATTAGAAGTTTTATTTTCTCCTATTCAAAGAATTTGGGTAAAATACCCCCAATGTCAACATTAGAACAGCTGACATTACAAAATTGCAACAATAAAGGATGGATTACTCAGTTATATGGAATATTAAGAGAAAATAATAAGGAAAGCTGTGAAAATAAAAGACAAGCTTGGATTCAGGATATAAAAAACGATATCTCATTAGAAGAGTGGAGTACAATTTGCTTAAAGTCGCAAACACAAACCATAAATACTCGTCTTAGACTTTTACAATATAATTGGATAATGAGGACCTATATAACCCCTGTAAAATTAAATAAATTTAACCCAAATATCCCAGATCTTTGTTTTAAATGCAGTAAACTCCCTGGTACATTTTTTCACTGTGTTTGGGAATGTGAGGAGATTCAGAAATTTTGGGATGGGGTGACCCAATGCATCTCTCAATTTACTTCTTCTCAAGTCACGACATGTCCTATGTTATGTGTATTGAATTTATATGCAGAAAATTGTTCCTTGTCTGTAAAAGAGAAAAAAATGGTGGATTTGTGTTTACTGCAAGCCAGACGGTCTATTGCTTTATATTGGAAAAAGGCTGATTGCCCCTCTCTTGGAATATGGCTAAGAAACCTGTCATCTTGTTTGGCTCTTGAAAAGCTTACATATATAACAAAGAAGAAATCATCTGAATTTGCGAACATATGGGAGATGTTTCTGAATTTTCTTAAAAATGGAAATATTGAAGATGCATTAGATGTGTGAAGTTTTATATGTACGAAGAATCTAGCTAATTTTGTAACTTACTATTGTGTATTTCTATATGCCTGCCTGGGGTTTGGTTGGGGATTGAAATGTTTTTGTCCTAAAAAGTGAAAGCTCAATAAAGACATGTTAAACAAAAAAAAAAATGAATTATTTATCATATAATTTATTATATGTATAGAGACAACGAAGCCTATTTAGGGCCAGTAAAATAAAATTAAATATATTATATAAAGAAACTAAAGCCTATTTAAAATCTCGGTAACACTTTACAATAAGGTTCATTAGGTAAACATTAGTTAATGTATTAACTAACATGAACTAACCATGAGCAAAACATTTGTTACTGTATTTACTAATCTTTATTAACATTAGTTAACGGAAATACAGTTGTTCATTGTTTGTTCATGTTAGTTCACACTGCATTAACTAATGTTAACAAAATTTTAATAATGTATTAGTAAACGTTGAAATTAACATTAACAAAGATTAATAAATACTGTATAAGTGCAGTTCATTATTAATTCATGTTAACTAATGTGGTTAACTAATGTTAACTAATGAACCTTATTGTAAAGTGTTACCAAAATCTCTTATATTTTTTACAGTATAGCATTATTTTTAAAAAAAATTTGGTTGAATAATACTAAAAAATAAAATGAAATAAAATAAAAAGTGTGATTTATTATCATTAAAATAATTTAATTTAATTTAACAATAACAACGCTGCTTTTTTCCCAAAAATTCTCATGGATATTTTACTTACACTATAAAAGAAAAATACTGTAATAAAGATATTTTGTGTAAATGAGCAAAAATATTATTTATTATATTATGAATATATAAAATGCATAAAATATATTTAGTTAGTTAGTTAGTAAACAATAACAACGCTGCTTTTCCCCCCAAAATTCTCATGGATATTTTACTTGCATTCAAAAAGAAAAATACTGTAATAAAGATATTTTGTGTAAATGAGCATAAATGTTATTTATTAATATTATTAATACATAATACAATAATTATATTTTTTACATTGCAGTAATGAAAATTAGATTTTCTTCCTTTTTTGTGGTTATTAGATTTTTGTTTATTTTTCAGAATAAAAATAAAAATGAAATATTTGGTATGGAGAATATAATAGTGGTCTATTTAGGACCACTGAAATAAAATTTTAATATTTTACATATAATAGATTTTAAATGCGTAATAATTTCTATATTTTTTGCAGTATAGCAGTATTTTCGTGAAAAGTGGCAAAATAATAATAAAAAATAATATAAAATAAAGAGTGTGCTAAATTATCATTAAAATAAACTAAGAACTATAGATTTAGTTAGTAACAATAAAAATGCCGCTTTTCAGCCAAAACTTGTCATGGATATTTTACTTACATTTTTAGAAAAAGTACTGTAATAAAGATATTTTGTGTAAATGAGCATAAATATTATTTAATAGTGTTATTACATAATACAATAATAATTTTTTTACATTGCAGTAATGAAAATTAGAATTTTAGTAGTAATTAGAAAGTAAAGTTAAAATTTATTTATTTAAAAAATTAAATATTTAGAGAAAAAATAAAGTCTATTTAGGGCAAATGAAATTAAATAAAATATTTTACATAAAGAAACTAAAGCCTAATTAAAATCTCCTGTTTTTTGCAAATTATATTTTTATGAAAATTTGGCATAATAATAATATAAAATAAAATAAAAGGTGTGCTTAATTATCATTAATATAATTTAAGAACGCAAGAAAATATATGATGTTTTTTAAATATGTATGATTTTCTTTATGCGAAATGCATGTTCTTGAAAGGTTTCGTGACATTCACCCCAATACGTTTTGTCCATGACCTTGTAATGTTTTCCTAAACTTCTATTTTGTCTTTATTTATTTGTCTTTTATCTCTTCCACCAGCTTGAAGCCCTGAAGCAGCAGAACTCCCAGTATCAGGAGCAGTTGAGTTCAGAAACGCAGAACATCCACAGCCTCCGCAAAGAAATGTGAGTCTCTTGCTGACAAGCACTCGTGCATTTTCTCTTCATTGACTGTCTCATTATTTATTTAGGACTTTTTGACACTTTCATTGATTGTGATAGTAGAGAGAGGACTGGAAATGACACAATCCAGTCTAGTGCACAGTTGCTGACCACTAAACAACAGCTGCAAAAATGAATGGCATTTAATGTCTTTCAACTGCATCGTATTACATTAATTGTCTGCTTTGTTAGAGCTATAAAGGATCTTGATCTTAATTAGTGGGTTAAGTACCATGGTGGCGTCACTGTGGTGATTAAATTAGATCAGTGAGTCACTGAATGACATCAGAAGTCCACATGGTCACAACAGCTTTGATTTCTGAAAAATAACATGACGAATTGTCAGCATTTCACATTCAGAATAATCGACAAACAGAAATGTAGGGCAGAACCTGATTTTAAACGTCAGGAATTGACTGGATTTTGACCATGAAGTGTCTTTGTATAAAAGTTTTTGAGAAATAAGAGGGTTTGGTGATTTCCTACAATACTAATACTTAAAGAATACAAAAAAAAATTAATCAATTCCAAAAATTGTGATTAAAATAATAATTATTTATTTATTTTTATTTGTTTGCAGAATTAATTTTAAGCATTTAAGCAGAAGCATTTAGCTACATATTGAGTGGTTGTGCTCACATGCAATAAGTGTTTGAATCTGGCTTGCAGCATTTCATATTTAGGATAACCATTAAGAAAAAATGTAGGGCAGAATCTAATTTTATCAATCAGGAATTGACTGGATGGTAAAAAGTGTCTCTATAGATGAAGAGAGAGTTAATGCCTATACTTGACTTGACTAATCTATATGAAAGGGTTTGGTGACACCTGCTAATAAAAAATACTTAAAAAATTTTTTGCGTAATTTTCAGTTTTCATATTTATTTAGCAGTTACATTTTTTGCTAAATTAATTTCAAACATTTAAGCAGAATCATTTAGCTAAAAATTTCTGAAAAACAACAATGCACGTTCTGACACATTGATCATTCTGCTCACGTGCAACTGAATCTGATTTGCCGCATTTCACACTCAGGATAATCAATAAGAAAAAAATGTAGGGCAGATTTTGTCCATTGGTAATTGATTGGATAAAAAAGTGTCTCTATATAAAAGTGTTTAAACAAAGGGTTTGGTGACACTCTCTTAAAATACTAAGTACTGAAAATACCTAAAAAGTTTGAATAAAATGTTTCACTTTTGATATTTAAGCACAATTTATTTGCAATAAAATGCATTTTATTTTGACTTTATTTAATTTTGAAAATGTTTACATTTGATTTTTTTTTTTTTTTTTTTTTTTGCAAAATTACTATACTTTATTTTTTTTTTAATAACAAGCATGCACACATTCTGACACAATGAGCTTTTAAATCTGGCTTGCACCATTTCACATACAGAAGGATAGTCAGTAAGAAAAAATATAGGGGAGAACCTGATTTTATACACCAGGAATTGACCATTTTTAAAACGGATTAGTTAAAAAAAATAATTAAGTATTTAAGCAGAAACCTTTAGCTCAAAATGCTTTTACAACCACATTTGTGACCCTGGACCACAAAACCAGTCTTAAGTCGCTGGGGTATATTTGTAGCAATAGCCAAAAATACATTGCACGGGTCAAAATTTTTGATTTTTCTTTTATGCCAAAAATCATTAGGAAATTAAGTAAAGATCATGTTCCATGAAGATTTTTTGTAAAATTCCTACTGTAAATATATCAAAATGTAATTTTTGATTTGTAAAATGCATTGTTAAGAACCTAATTTGGACAACTTTAAAAGTGATTTTCTCAGTATTTTGATTTTTTTGCACCCTCAGATTCCTGATTTTCAAATAGATGTATCTCGGTCAAATATTGTTCTATCCTAACAAACTATGCATCAATAGAAAGCTTATTTATTGAGCTTTCATATGATGTATAAATCTCAGTTTTGTAAAATTTTACCTTATGCCTGATTTTGTGGTCCATGGTCACATTTCTGGTGGCGTAAAATCTATTGGGCTCCATTCTGAATTCATGCTGACTTGAAATTTAACCAACACACACTCCAGCTGATCCAACACACTCCTTCAAGCCTCGGTTGATTGGCACGTCCAGCAAGTGACGGCTCCAGTGATGCGAGCAGGTACCCATGCGGAGCCTCTTTTGAACTCTCGCACTCAAGCTATTCGTAGCCGAACGTTTCAGAAGTGAGTCTCTCCTCCAGGGAGTTTTACGTAACCGCATCTTTCCAACTACAGCTGCTGTTTTCCGCCTGTCTAATGCTCTCGACTCCACGTGAGATCCGGTGGAGTTTTTTTCATAACACTCTGTTGATCTTCTGACGCTCATGAATATGCATCATGGTGTAAGCTTATAAAATTATATATTTTTCTTGGTATTACTTTATGGAAAAAAATATTATGCTTTATTAAACAACATATTCTTTTTAAATTTGTAGGGCTCTTTTAGCCTGTCGTACATTAGTTTGGAGACTTCACCTTGATTTTCTGCTTGAGTTTTGAGCGTGCATGATTTGATTTATTCCTGCATCATAATGCACTCTGGATAAAAATAAATTGGCTCATTCGTTACACATGAGGAGGATGACAGTGACCTTTCTAAAGTGTTTCATTTTTTTTTTTGCTTTTTTGGAGCTCACATTATTTACTACCACTATCACTGTCGTTGAAAGAAAATAAAATCACTATGCATTATAAATAAATAATTAAATTGTATTTTATGCTCATCATTTTTGAAAAACCAATGAGATATATGGTGATTTAGAATATACAGAGTTTAAGAGTGAATGCCTGAATTGTACATAATGAAAACTAGTGCACTGCTCACTACATACTACACAGTAGTATGTACATCAGTAGTATGCCACATGGAATAATGTTTATTTTGCCATTTTTTGATTTAAAAAGGGGAAAAACATTAAACATCTTGACCAGACTGACTAAAATAGAATGACTTTTAAAATGCAATTTATTAAATGCAAAATTTTGATGTTAAATGTTGCATTTTAATATCACTTCCAGTTAGTTTGTCATAAATCGAATAGAAGTCAAAAAAAGACTCTTGCTTACCAAGGCTGCATTTATTTAATCAGAAATACTGTAAAAGCAGTAATATTGTGAAATAGTATTACAATTTTAAAAAGCTGTTTTTTATTTAAATATTTTTTCAAATGTTATTTATTCCTGTGATGCAACGCTGAATTTTCAGCATCATTACTCCAGTCTTCAGTGTCACATGATCCTTCAGAAATCATTCTGATAAGCTGATTTGCTGTTCAAGAAACTCTAGTCCTACATAGTATGGGCATTAACTCCCTCTTTATCTCTCTCTGTGTAGTGAGGAGCTAAAACTGTCATCCAATCAGAAGTCTCAAAGACAGGTGTCGCTCCAGGACGAGAAAGGGACGTTGGCTCAGGAGTTGGACGTCCACGCGCAGCAGAAGGTGTTTATCTGTCTGCGTCTCTCCTTACACGTTTCCTGTCAGCTCTTTTGAACTGTGACATTCTCCGTCAGTTTGAGGGATTGAGTTATCATGTATCATGTTTTTTTTTTGGCAGCTTGGCAAGGAAGCTCTGACTAGCCAGCTGGAGATTACAGAGAGGTAAGCGCAAGTTATTGACGCGGTATTACGTTCATTCAAGTTGGTTTAAAAGCACAAATTTAAAGCATACTCAGCCTGAGGTCATTCAAGATGTAGATGGGTTTGTTTCTTCATCAGAACAGATTTGGAGAAATGTAGCATTACGTCACTTGCTCACCAGTGGATCCTCTGCAGTGAATGGCTGCCGTCAGAATGAGAGTCCAAACAGCTGATAAAAACATCACAATAGTGATAGTCACAAGTTATCCACACCACTCCAGTCCATCAATTAACACCCTGAGAAGTGAAAAGCAGCGTGTTTGTACACTGCAAAAAATGTAAAGCAATCTGTCTTGTTTCCAGCCAAAATATCAAAAAATTCTTAAATCAAGGAGGATTTTTTAGAGGATAAATATGGTAATTTTGACTTGTTTTTTTCTGAAAATAAGACAATAATTTTTACTCATTGAAAATCCTTCTTGATTTAAGAATTTTTGGATATTTTGGCTGGAAACAAGACAAAAAATCTAAATAAGGAAAGCATTTTTGCAGTGTAAGAAACAAATCCATCATTAAGACGTTTTTAACCTCAAACTGTCATTTTTGACCAAAAAAATGAGTCCCGAATCCATAATAACGTTTCTTCAAGTGAAAAAGTCCACCCCTGTTGTCCTCTCACATCTAAATCCACCAACATAATTGTTTTGGACTGTTTTCACTTGTAAACAGTGCTTGATCTGTGCATATTTCTCTCCTGATTCAGATGAGACAGCTTTGTCACAGGAGGAAGCATTATTATGAATTATGGATTTTTGAATTTTAGCTAGATGCAACATTTAAAGTTAAAAATGTCTTTAAAAGGGATTTGTTTCTTACAAACACACAGCTTTTCACTTCAAAAGATGTTACTTTATGGACTTGAGTGGTGTTGATTACTTGTGGATTATTGTGATGTTTTTATCAGCTCTCATTTTGACGGCACCCATTCACTACAGAGGATCCATTGGTGAGCAAATGATGGAATGCTACATATTTCCAGATCTGTTCTGATGAAATGACAAACTCATTTACATCTTGGATGGCGTGAGGGCGAGTACGTTATTAGCAAATTTTTATGTGAAGCTTTCAAAAAACAAATTTATTATCTGTGGTTATAAACAGCATGTCACAGATGTTTCTGACAGTGCTTAATGGAGCTCTGCCTTAAAACGAGGGCTGGATTTGAGTTCACATGCTCTCTGGAGGCTTAAATGTCATTTCATCTCATGGGAAATGAAGGCTTTCATAAAAGCTTGTCAGTACACGTTCTTTATAAGATCTGTGCTTTAGTGTTTTATGATACACCAAGATTACCACATCTAGAGAGATGATCTGTTTCCATGACCGCTGTTTAGTCAAACAGCTCAAATATTGCTACTTAGTAAAAGTTTTTTGGATTCAGATCTATTGTTTTCTTCCACCCTAAAAATGCTCTGCAGTCCTACTGGATGTCTGTTCATTTTTTTCATGTTTTTCTGTAAGCTTTTAATCTGCGGAGCTCTATTGGGAGATGGGGTTATGCATGTTCCCAGTGCATATGGCTTTTGTAACATGACTGTAAAACTCTCATCTGTTCTCACAGGGAAAACTCTAATGCAGTGATGTCTGATAAAGACAAAGAGCTGGAGACACTACGAAATGAGGTAAGAACATTGACTCTTGGGTTTCATAGGGTTAGCTCAACCTCTGGATCACTCTTCAAAGTGTTTAATTTATTTGTCTTATTTAAAAAGAATGCTTTTAGTAGATTCATTTCATATTAAAACACTATTGTCTGAAGCAGTCATTCCTATTTGTTTCTTTTTTTATATAAAATTTATACTGTGTTGTTGGCACTTAATATTGTCGGATAATGCGGGAAAAAATAATTTGTCATTGCAGATTGCAGTGCTTCGTGTGGAAAATGCCATGGCCAAGACGCTCCAGTCGGCCGTGACGTCTCTAGAGAGGGACAAAGCCCAGCTGCAGACCCAAGTGAACAGCCTGGAGCAAAAGCTGGAGGGCCGGCAGACGGGGAACGGAGAGGAAGTCACTTCAGGTCCATCAGCGTATTTATATTTGGAATGGAATGACAGCATATTACATTCTGTACAATATACTGTACATTTTCAGCTACTTAAATCCACACTATTATTCAAAAGTTTGGGGTTGGTAAGATTTTGTAAAACTCTCTTCTGCTCACCAGGACTGCCAAATTTAGATTTGTCATGTTTAATTCTAGGAAATGCCTTTCAGTTATCATCTCTGAATAAATGTATGGTTATTTTTATTCTATTTTAAATACAATTTTAGTTAAAATTATTAATTTTTTCGCTCCGGATTTGTTAAAAAATTACAGTTGCTTTTGCTTTGAATTCATTTGTTAACTTAAAGAATTAGTTCACTTCCAGAGTAAAAAAATCCTGATTATTTGCTCGCCCCCATGTCATCCAAGATGTTCATGTCTTTTTTTCATCAGTTGAAAAGAAATGTAAGTTTTGTGGAAAACATTCCAGGATTTTTCTCTATATAGTGGACTTAAATGGGGATCAACAGGTTGAAGGTCCAAATTGCAGTTTCAATTCAGCTTCAAAGGGCTCTACGATCCCAGCCGAGGAATAAGGGTCTTATCTAGCAAAACAATGTAATTTTCTAAAAATAAAAATGCATTGAAAAAATGTCTAAAAGGGTAGAGGGAAAAACTCCATCTCATTTTCTTCTCCAACTTCAAAATCGTCCAACATATTTTACCTTTTTTGTAAAGTGTGTTTGACTTTCTTTGCACGTTCGCTTTGTAAACACTGGGTCTGTATTTTCGCCTATGTCACGCGTGACCTTTCCAACGTGACTACATAATGTGTGAAGTTGAGCTTGTGCAAGACGAGCATTTGTGGTTAAAAAGTATATAATTTTAATTTTTTTTTAGAAAATTATTAATCTTTTCATTAGATAAGACCTTTATTCCTTGGCTGGGATTGTGTAGAGCCCTTTCAAGCTGCATTGAAACCTTCAACCTATTGATCCCCATTGAAGTCCACTATATGGAGAAAAATCCTGGAATGTTTTCCTCAAAAACCTAAATTTCTTTTTGACTGAAGATCGAAAGACATAAACATCTTGGATGACAAGGGGGTGAGTAAACTTTAACTTGTCCTTTAACATTTAGCACTGTTCTCACTGCCCTAAATTACTGTTTGTTTGTCTCACCTGTAGGCGATGCTGCTATAGACCAACTGAGAGAAGAGAAGGAGTTTGCTGAGGGACAGGTAAAACTCTTCTGCTCTATGTTTGGTAATGATTGTAGGTTACCATATGTGTACATTTCTAAATTCTGCCATGTTTTCCTGCATGTATCAGATCAACTTCCTGAACTCAGTCATTGTGGACCTCCAGAGGAAGAATGAAGAACTAAAGGTGAAGTTAAAGAAAATGGCACTGACCGAGTTCAACGGAAATGAGGAAAATGATGGGTGAGTCCAATTGAGTTTTGAATGGAAGCTTGTTTCCATCACTGAATAAAAAATTAATAAAAGGTTATTGTGACTTTTTATCTCACACTTTTTTTTTTCACAAAATTGCATGATACAAACTCGCAATTCTGAGAGAAAAAAAACACAATTCTCAGAATTATGAGTTTATATCTCGCAGTTCTATTTCTCAGAATTGCAACTTTGTCATAGAATTGTGACTTTTTTTTCAATTTATTAACTGTATTAGCTGGCAATGTGATGCAATTCTGACTATTTCTCAGATTATCAAGTTTACATCTCACAATTTTGACTTTATAACTCGCAATTGCAAGTTTATATCTGAGAATTCAAGGAAAAAAATAAAGAATTGCGAGTTTGCATCATGAAATTCTAAGAAAAAAATAATTGAGTTTACATCTCGCAATCTGACATCTGACTTTATGTCTCAGAATTGCAACTTTATTTCTTCATAACTTCATAACTTCATAACTGCCAATTGTGAGTTTATATCATGCAGTTTTGAAAAAAAAAGTCAGAATTGCCAGTTTATTTCTAAGAACTGCAACTTAGTCTTAGAATTGTGACTTTTTCACAATTCTGACAGTATTAACTGAGAAAAAAGAAAGAATTGTGAGTTTATATCTTGCAGTTCAGACTTTATACCTCAGAATTGCGACTTTGTCTTGGCATTGCGACTTTGTCACGCAATTCTGACTTCATAACTGCCAATTGTGAGTTTATATGCAGTTTGTATCGCACAGTTTTGAGAAAAAAAAAAAGAGTTTAAATCTCGCAGTTCTGACTTTATTTCTCAGAATTGCGACTTTATTTCTCAGAATTGCAAGTTTATGTCTTAGAATTGCGATTTTGTCTCGCAATTATGCCTTTATTTCTCAGAATTGCGAGTTTATATCTTATAATTCTGACTTTATTAAAGGTCCCATATTGTACACATTTCTGGAGGTTTATTTTAGTTGTTGATGTCCTTAAGAATATATATTTGCAGTATAAGTTCAATAAGTGCAGTATAAAATCCATCTCAATATATTTTTACAGCTGCTTTTTTAGGAGCTCTGTCAAGAACAGGTCGATTTTGGCCCGTCTAATTAATATTCAAGAGCCTCTCTTCTGATTGGCCTGTTGTTTTCTGAGTGACGCACAGCCAGGCCAACCACAAGTAACTACGGTCATGTATGCTGTAGCCTAGCCCAGAGCCATAGAGAGAGATGATACTCAACAGGATATTTCAGAAGGATCATTAATGTTTCTTTCTTTTTCAAACACCAAATGCAGTAAGCTACGTAACTGTTGCTTTAGTAAAGCCCCTTTCACAATGCGCGCTGATTCTGGAAAATTACGGAAACGAGCGCTGTGTGAACAAAAGCCAGAACCAAATGCCATAAAGGCAGAGTTGTAGTGATGATGCACGTTACCCTGCGACTCTTCACGACGGAAAAAATACGTGCAAAGTGGAATGAATCAGCGATCAGGGAGCTCCTCGCTATCAGTGCTGAAGCACAGATTGTTCGTCAGGTTAGTTTAAGTTTAGTGAAATGTACGCGTCGCATTACATCTCACATCCAAATGTCACATGTCTTTATGGGTTGTGTGTAAAGCACGCACAGATTCCGGAAAACAACTGTGAATGAACCAAATTAAACAATTCCGGAACAAATCATGGGACACATTATCAGTGTATTTTCCGGAATGGCTGTGTGAAAGAGGCTGAAGTTGACGTGCCACTGGTCTTTTATATTAACGTTGTTCTGAAGCCTGTGCAATGATGTAGTTTTGACATCTATAGACTGAACAGGGTTTTCTCGACTTGTTTTCGTGTTGTTGTTGCTCAGCAATAAAATGGACGCGATGTTGTCAGGGTTTGACAAAAGGAGGGTGGGACGGTGGTTGGTGCTCGGGGTGGTGACTGAGTAGATCGGACGTCACATTTTTAAGGAAGTCACAGCGGCTCGTGAAATGGAACAGCTACTTTATGCAGGCTGTGTGCAGTTTACTGTGGATTGACTGTTTTGAAACTCATATGGTAGTTACATAGCCCCTAGACCTCAGTTATCATGAAAAAAGCCAGGAAATTTCGATTTTGACAATATGGGACCTTTAACTCTCAATTGCAAGTTTATATCACACAGTTATAACTATTTCTAAGGGCCTGTCCACACGGAGACGTGTTTCGCTGTATACGTATAAATTTTGTATCGTATTGGCGTTTCATCCACACGGATCCGGCGTTTTAGGAGACTGAATCCGCTATTTTTTGAAACCGGGTCCCAAAGTGGATAAATCTGAAAACGACACCCTCGCGGTTTCGTGTGTACAGCCAATACGTATATTTTGTGAAACGATGATGTCATCACATCACGTGTCGGCTGCGTCACACGTAACAGCAACAACAATAATGGCGGACTACATGATTGTGTTCGTGTTGCTACTAAGCCTACTAGCTTTATTACAGCAAAATCTATTGCTTCTATGCAACTGTTATGAGCAACAAGCGATAATGTTCGCATCTCCGTCTTCTTCTTAGTTCGTATACAGCGCGCAAGGTTATGCGCATGCTCAAAGTCTTCTTCTCCGTGTATAGCGTATCTCTATGGCAGAATTACAGCACCCCACACTGGTCTGGCATATATACTACACCGTTTTCAGTGGTTTCATGTGTACGGAATTTTTTTTTTAGAACGAGGAAAAAAAATGATCGGATAGGGAACGCACCGGCTTCGTGTGGACGGAGTCTTGAATTGCGAAATAAAGTCAGAATTGCAAGTTTGTATCATGCAGTTCTGAGAAAAAAATAGTGAGAATTGTGAGATGTAAACTCGCAATTAGTGACAAGCGTTGTGCTACTTGGGTTTACGAAAAATGTTAATTTTTATTCACTTTCTCTCAAGTCTCGTTGAGGTCAAAAAGAAGAAGAAAGCCCCGCCGCGCGTTTTCTGCGACATCTGCGACTGCTTCGACATGCACGACACGGAAGACTGTCCCACGCAGACGCAATCCCCAGACTCGCCTCCACACACCACGTACCACGGGAGCCGCAGCGGCGAACGGCCGTACTGCGACATCTGCGAGGCGTTCGGTCACTGGACAGACTCTTGCAACGATGACCAAACCTTCTGAACTTCCCCTCAACCCCCTCGGCCTGTGAGCAGGCTATGCACAGATCGCTTTAAACCAGATTATACGCTATTTTTGTACACAGCATAATATACATTCGAACCTCTTGTACATTCCCTAAATGAATCCGCCCGAATGAAGGCTAAGGTATGCTGCATTGATGGAATTTGAAGGTTATTAAGGTGAGAGATATTTCTATGTTATCAATACTGTTTTGTGTGTTTCGTAAGTTTTTCACTGTCCTGTGTGGATTGATCTAATGATGAATTACCAGCAAGAAAATTGGGAATGATTTAGCGATACTTTGACGTGTATTTAAAGCTGCTGTGTGTAATTTCTAGTGGCACACAATGGAATTGCAAAAATAATGACTGTTTCCGAACTGGTTTTTCCATTGTAGCGCCGCCCCTAAACTCACATCATTTGTTGAGTCAGAAGTTTACGTTTCAGGATGCGCAAACAAACAGCAATGTTTTGAAAGTGCTACAAAGCTACAGCCTGTGTTCAGATTGGTATACTAGCACACTGCGTACTGCACACTAGTCAGTATACACTAAATACTGCCCACAATTTTTTAGATAGTATGTGAAACGGTACGTATTATGCAACAATAAAAATTTGACATACTATGCACAGTATACATACTATAGTATGGTAGTATGCTATTCTGAACATGGCCACGGTTGTTGCACTTTTCAGTAATGTGCCCTATGAATTGTTTACTTAAAGCTTTGCATATTAAACCAGGATAGATTTTAATTGTTATTTTAATGAAACAAAATTACACACTTCAGCTTAAAAAAACTCATAACGGATTGTTATCACAGACAAAACAGTACAACCAGTGCACCAACAAAGCTGAAGCTAACCACTATTAACTTATTGCACTTCTCACTTTAAATGTATACAGCACATGAGTTTAACTGCCATTGTTTGGAACTAAGTTATTATTTTTACTGTTAAATGTCAGACATATAGTTATGATATTGTTATATGAATGGCTTTTTATGTGTTTTTTGATGGTATGTCCTGTAGATTTCAGGCCTATTCACACTAAGTCCGAAGTTTCGGCACAAAATAGATGCACAACGTGATTCTTTGTGTACGGATTCAAGATTGATTTATTTAAAATGCCGAACAGTTACTTCAGGTATCCAGACTTTTTTTTTAAAGAATGAAGATAATTCTGCAAAAAAATACAGTGCAGAATACTTTTGGTGCAAAAAAATGGCTTGCAAAAATTGTATAATTCTGTGTATTTTAGTCACCTCAAACTTGGTGTGAACAGACCTATACTAAAGCACAATTTTTAAGCACAAGATCATATTGTATGTCTCATTATTAATGTAATATTAACAACAAAGTTTATTTAGCAACCTAATAAACTGCAAGTGTTAAAATTTGTAACCCGCAATGCACAAGATTATATTAAATATGTATAATATTCATCATTATTCCCCTTTTGTTAAAGAAAATTTAGCATTAATTGCAAATATATGGTCTGTTTCTACTGAAATGTTGTGACAGTCTTTAACTATTGTACTGTTTCATGTACTGTATATTCACTTGAACTCAATACAAACATTCAACAAAATTGTCTGAATATATTATGCTTTCTGACTACACATTGATTCTGATTATGTTTTTGTTAATCATTTCACACAAAAAAATGTAATTCTAGATTTGTCTTGGTTTGGTTGCTTTTTTGTTAGTGCAGTGGTATATATAGTAGTTGATGAACACTTTTCACTCATCTGTTACTATATTTTGTATTCAGTATCTAAGTCAAGTGTTGTGATCCATTTTGTACAATTATTACATCATAAAACCAGTTTTCCATCCAAATACTTTACCTACTAAATGATTTTTAGTCTTGATCTTTCATCTAAATTTATATCTCAAGTTTTATAACTGCACTTATGGCCAAAGATTGAAACGCTGCCATCATAGTCTCTCAATTTCACGCAAGGATGGTCAACAGTCAGATCCCATCACAACGTCCTACAGCTCCTAAATAGAACAGAAGGGGTCTGGTCAATAATTCATGGCCCTTAAAAATGCATCCTGATAAGACAAATTTGAACCCCACATAAAATAATAAAAAATAGCATATTTGATGTGAATTTGATGCTTTTTGCTAACTCCTAGTTAGTGGTTTTTGCTAATATGTTTACGACCAAAATCCAAGTGACATTATAATATTTGAATAATGTCTCTTTTATATAAAAAGGGAATTTATGACAGCCAAAAGTTGGTCAAACAATTTATAATTCTCATCATTTTATTTTGTGAATGTCTAAAAGATCGCGAGACAAATCAAAAACCGTTGAAGTGACTGAAAAGCGCGCGCACAGGAAGTTTGACAGGACGCCAGATCTGAGGTAAGACATTTAGCGACGAATTACATCGACAAACTCTTTAAAAGTTAACAACAAACATATAAAAGCAATGTTTTAACACTGAGGTGTAGGTTAACTGCAGGTTATATTAGGTAAAGGTTGATTAAGAATCATATACAGATGTGAACTGTAATCAGAACAACGAACTAAGTTAGTTGTGGTGAAAAATGTCTAATATCTGTCCCTCTTTAGCTTTCTTATTCTCATGTTTTGGTGAACGCTTTCAATTCGTCAGGGTTCGTGGTGTTTAAAGTCCTTGAAGTACTTGAATTTGACTTTAAAATTTAAGGTCTGGAAACTATTGAAAATAGCTGTATTCCTGTAGTGGTATCTGAAATTTTTTACATTTTTTTTCAATAAGCACATGTCTTTTCACGCAATTCAAAAAACATAACTTTTTCAGTTAATGGCAGAAAACTAGCGAGCTAAGCCACTAGTAGTACTTACAGTGTAGTGTAAACGTGACTAAAGAATAAGGAACAGGTGAACTAAATCAATTGAGTCATTTACGCTGGAAAGGCTCCGATGGATAAATAAGATTTCCATTGATATATGATTTGTTAGCAGGCCCGGCCCTAACCAATTTGGCGCCCTAGGCAAGATTTTAGGTGGCGCCCCGTTGCATTGCAGTAAATTCCACTGCTAGTGTATATATACTCAAAATAAACTTAATAGCTTTGTCTTGGACATTCTTTTATTTAAATAAAGAAATTGCACATTCAAAATACTTAGAAAGAATTAAAGAAACAAATACAAAAAAATGAACTGAACATATGAAATGCAATATAAATAGCTTACATAAAGTATTAGATTTAAATACTCCCAAAATAAAAAGTTTACGTTAAAGTTTAAGTTAAAGCTGAATTTTTAAATATGAATTTAAGGCAATTTATGACCCTTTTTAAGATCTGCACAAGTAAAATGAACAGTATGTGTGGGATTGGACAATGAACGGTAGAATATTCAGCCATAAAATGGCATGATTTATAATGCAGATACAGGTTCACACAAAAACAAAATATCTTATACAATGGCATTTCAGCCTTTATACCATTAATAGGGATAAATCGAGTATATCATTTATTATATTTATTTAAAACATAAATATTACTGTCTTAATTGTTTAGATTTTTAGAAGGCACATTAACTTCTTTCACATTTACAACTATGTGTTTGCTGCATAAAAATGTAGGTCGATAATTGCAATCATTTAAACATAAACAGCTGAAAAAATGTGGAAATAAAAATTAATTCTCTGTCACGAGGGGGCGCTTTAGGAGCGCTGAAATACTACGGTTTCCATAGTAACGGCTGAACACAAAGCAGCATTAACGCAGTTTTATCAGACTTGAAATGAAAATGCCAACGACATGTTTCTGAGGACAGTCGGCTCCTTTAAGATACATTCATATAAAGACATCAGTGCCACGTTTTGACTTTGAAACCTACAGCGTGCATATTTATTCATTTACATCATTGCCTTTTGAAGTTTAAAGGTTGTATCAGCGATTTCTAGCCTAAAACATAAAGTGTCAAATTCAGCTGACCTTTATTCACGATCCGCTCGCTGCCTGCCCCATAAATTGTCTGTGGAAAAACCGCGTCTCTCTGGTCAGCCTAGGGTCCGAGATATGCCAAAAAAACAATCGGCGCTATCAACAATAACCACAGATAAACAAACCGTGTTCCAACCAATCAGCGTCAGGGGGTTCGTGTTGTGGACTTTCCTACTGGTGCAGGGATGTGAGGGAGGCGGAGCGAAAGTCCACAACACCAAACCCCTGACGCTGATTGGTTGGAACAATGTTTGTTTTTGCTGTGGAAAGGTTGGTAGTGCCCAGAGCCATATAAAAAGAGAGTTGCGACACGCTTTGATCTCGCCGCCGCACGGTCACGTGGTTCATGGAGCTCTCAATAGTTCCAAACAGCTCCGCGCTGTCAATGTGTTTGAATGGAGTTAAATAGGATAGACAGCAGTTTTACTATATTTGCAGCAATTTCGAGTAATTATTAACACATAATGTGCATTGATTGTGTATTGATAACTTCTCTGAATACGCTTCACAATCGCATTTTATTCAGGGGAGTGATAAAGAGACATAATTAATATGTTCTCATACTCTTTGGCAGTCAAATGTGACCAAAACACCTTAAGTGTAACATTTATTCAATTAAATAACTGTAATATATATAGTTAAGTTCTATTTAGTAAATATTTTGGGGAGGTTTTTTTGTATTTAATATGTGCAATAATGATCCTGACCATTTAAAAGATAAAATTTTCTAATATAGTATTTAGATTACAGTTCGTGTAATATTTAAGGTTAAATACATCTGCATGTGTATTTGGACATGATCAAACACTCTTTTTTATACAGTATGTTTCGATTTAACGATTTAATGTTAAATAAAAAAAAAGTAATTTACTCTCGTTTTATGATATTCAAATATACAACATAAGTGAATATTATAAAAGGCAAGCAAAAATGGCATTTAACATAATAGAAAAGATGAAAATAATGTTTAAAAAAACACAAGGCAACGAATTGCATTCAGCATACATTTTTATCGTGTTTCTTGAATGCAGTCTTTACTGAAACTCATTCAACCTCCTACAGAGAGAGAAAGATTGCAGAAAGACTAAAAACATAAAAATATGACAACTAGTATCTGGTTATGGTCGCTATTACGGTGTTTCTCATGTTATCCAGCTGCATTTACAGTTTAACTGTTTATTTTTTAACGACAAACATTAACTATAACACGCTTCATAAAACACCACTATTGGCCAGTTTTTCGAGAGGTCAACTGATGCGTTAAAATTTTAAGAAATGCAGTAATTTCTTCAATATACTTGCGACTGTGCTTGAGAAGCGCTGAAATGAATGGGCTTCAATGGAGGAGCTATTGGTTGTTTGGAACTATTGACCGCTCCATGACACGCTTTACTTCCGCATTCCTCAGTTCCTATGGAAGCCTATGGGAGTGTCGCAACTCTCTTTTTATATGGCTCTGGTAGTGCCGATTGTTTTTTTGGCATATCTCGGACCCTAGGCTGACCAGAGAGACGCGGTTTTTTCACAGACAATTTATGGGGCAGGCAGCGAGCGGATCGTGATGAAAGATAAGCTGAATTTTACACTTTATGTTTCAGGCTAGAAATCGCTGATACAACCTTTAATCCAGCCCTATTGCGATTCTCGTCTTTCCGTCCTCAACTGTAAGGCCTCCTAAATTAAAATTACATTTCTTATACTATTTAACATATTTAAACCTTTTTATGGCCTTAAATTTGATACAACTAAATTGAGGAGTTTTTAAGGACCTGCAGGAGCCCTCTACTTTACGATGGATAAAAAAATAAAAAGATGATCTTACAAAGACCTCTAGTGGTGTTTTTGGTACTGCCTTAACTTAAAAACTACACCATCACCTCCTCAATCTCACATAACCTGCTACAGCTTTACTCTCCTGGTTTTCCTTGCAGCAAAGAATAAAATAAAATGAAATAATATAAATGAAACACCTAGAGATACATGCTTGATGTAGATATTCAGTTTCTCAATCTGATCTAATTATTTTTAATGCGACCACGCACACGAGCTACTTTTGTCATCAATCATCGTTAGGAAACAGCAAAATAACATAATTGGCATCATTTTTACTGTAACATTACCTCTGTCTTTGTTGCGTTTTCCTCCTCTTCTTTTCTGTTTTTCCTCCCCTGGGCACCAGACAGTTTGGGACGTTTTGACATAAAAAATTAAGTTTTGTTACATTTACTGTAGGAAATTTACAAAATATCTTCATGGAACATGATCTTTAGGAAAGGAAAGGAGGTGACGTGAGGCCAAGTATGACACACACACACACACACACACACACACACACACACACACACACACACACACACACACACACACACACACACACACACACACACACACACACACACACACACACACACAGAGCAGTGGGCAGCCATTGCTGTGGCGCCCGAGGAGCAGTTGGGGATTCGGTGCCTTGCTCAAGGGACTCACCTCAGTCGTGGTATTGAGGGTGGAGAGAGCGCTGGTAATTCACTCTCCCCACCTACAATCCCTGCCGGACCTGAGACTCGAACCTGCAACCTTTGGGTTACTGGTTTAATGATTGGGTTATTGATTTTTGGCATACAAGAAAAATAATAATAATTTTGAGCCATACATTGTATTGTTGGCTATTGCTACAAATATACCCATGCTACCTAAGACTGGTTTTGTGGTCCAGGGTCACATATTTTCTGCATAATGATGCATTTAAAGGTTTACGACCAAACGGGTGTTTATAAAAGTTCACATTGCTGTTGCAGATTAAATATAACACTTTTTACTAGGTAAAATGTTGATTATTAGTAACTTTAACCCCTTTTTCTAAACATCTCTGCCTAACCGCTGGTCGCACACATCTGCCATGCTTGTAGTTATTGTGGGCAATATTAGCCATATTAGTGCACGGATCCACACTTTAAAAATCGACCTGAAATAGTAGACCATCCAGGGACTTTTGGCATACTCTTTTCAGCATACTATATTTGGGACACACTTTTTGTAATCCCACATACTATTTAGGATGGATAGTATGAACATTGGGACGCACGGCCAATCTAAATCAAATGATTTGCGATATGCAGATGATTCGCACTCCGAGTCGTGATCTGAAATGATGGTTCGCGAATCATTATTCAGTTTGGGACTTGAGAGCAAATTCGCCAATTATTTGACTTAATTAGTTCAGAACTTTGCGTATCGCGAATCATTTGATTTAAATTGTGACAGGTTCGTGAATCATTTCATGATGATTTGAAGTCCCGATCTAAAGCAAAATATTCGTGAACCCTCTCACAAGTTCCTGAATGAAATGAGTCGCGATGCATGCTCTGTCCCGATCTGAATAATGATTCGCCAACCATCATTTTAGATTAGGATGCGAATCAGTTGACCTGGATCGGAACTTTGCGTATCGCGGATAATTTAGACTTCAAATCGCATTTGATTTTAATCATTCAATTGGCAAATTGAACGGAACTTTGGTGCGGTTTTGCGAATCATTTGATTCAGTTCGGGACTTCGGCGCGGGTTCACGAATCATTTGATTCAGTTCGGGACTTCGGCGCGGGTTCGTGAATCATTTGATTTAAATCATTAAATTTGAATCATTCGATTTGATCGGAACTTTGGTGCAGTTTCGCGAATCATTTGATTCAGTTTGGGACTTCGGTGTGGGTTCGCGAATCATTTGATTTGAATCATTCAGTTCGAGAATTGATCGGAACTTTGGTGCGGGTTCTCAAATCATTTGATTCCGTTCGTTTTTTTTTGGAGCGCCTATGGTGAATCATTTGTTTCAGATCAGGATTTCAGAGCGATTTCACAAATCTTTTTTCCAGATTTTTTCTTAAACAGTACAAAACATCACATTATTAAGGCAGTACAGTTATAAAACAAAACAAAGAAAAAAGGAAGAACGTATACACAAATACAAATCCCTTAAGAAAATTAACCATGGTTTTACTATAGTAAAAGTGTGTTATACTTTGCATGTGCTTCACTTTATTTTTTGCCGTTTGTTATTAGTATATTTTCATTGATCTTTTTTAAAAATTGAAAGGGAACACATTGTTTGATAAGTGAGATCTCTGATTGAAGTCTTTAAAAAAACGTAAAAGTACTCCTTGAAAGTCCTGGAGTTTTATTTTACAGTATCTGAGTTCGTATCAAAAACATTTCTTGACAAAATGCAAGAAGGTTTCACGTGGTAATGCGGTAAAACGGCATAACTTTTCTGCAACATCGAATAAATATATGAAAAACACGTCTGTCATGTATAATAAATATGATTCAAACATTCTTATTCTTTTCAAAACAAAACGTTTAGTAGTGTTAGCTGGGCTATAGATCTTTGATTAAAAAAACATAAAAATACTTAGATCAAAAGAGACATAGCTAAAAAAAGACTAGTCATAATCAACTCAGTTAAGTTTTTTATTAAAACAAATTGAATATGCTAAAAACAAGCACTAATGATGAAATAAATAAAACCAAAATTAATCAACTGTACAAGACAAAATCATTTCAAGAAAACATGGTCCCAATGTATCTAGAGTATTTCATTGTGAGTTTCTTGTACATTGCTACATCAGATTGAAGTCAGAGTGGATTTATTGTTGAAAATGACATCATTTAAAAACTGCCAGATTGTGTTCAGTGAATTAGATTTATCATCCATCAATCAAGAATTAAGTTCCAGCTCAGCTGGTTCGAAAATGAGGTATATATATCGAGTCATTTTGACATGTAACAAAAACAATTTCCTCCCCTTAAAAAGCAGTGGTGCTTAAAAAAGCTTTAAAAACAAGTCACAAAAAAATAAAAGCACACATCATGGAGCCAGAAGGCACACAAACCAGTAGAGAATCTATGAACAAACCAAACACCTGCACTATAACCATACAACAACCTGCAAAATAGTTAGAAAAACAACTAGTAGAGTGATTAAATTAAATAATAAAAGACTTAAAACAAAGATGATCACAGCAGCAAATCCATCTTTTAGCTTGACAAATCTATGCAGTGCATTCACTCTCATTACTGTTAAACTAACGCTGTATTTCGTGCACGAGTTGGATGGAGCGAGGTTGCAGGTTTCTCACAGGATCAGGTCAGTGTTTGCCGTCGGCCTCGGTTCAACCGGCACAGTGACATCTGCAAACGTTCGCTCCAGGTGAGAAGATGAAAAACAGGGTGAAGCTGTACTTGAAGTTGAGTGGGTTGCGTTTCCTCATTGGTTTGTGACAGTGACATGTTTAAAACAAGTGGGAGCAAACTAGTCAGCTTTAGTTATCTAAGTCCTGAGAAGATGATTCCATTTTACTTTTCTTTGTGGGTGGGGAACCATCTTCACTTTCCTAATAAGACACAAAAAGCAAAACATTTTCTCAACCTCAAGTCATTTCCAGATTTATTATTTTCTTCTGATTTAAAGGGAAGTGATGCTTTTACCTGAGTGTTTGTCGAGGTGTCTGACGGGGACTCCTTCTCCCCTGATAACTGAGGATCTTTTTTGCTTGTTGAGGTCTCTGAAGGGGTGGAGGTACAATTCCCTATGAAAAATAAACCACAACTGTGATTCATCGCATTTCTTTCAGCTGGAAGATCTCGCATTCAATGTTTTGAATACCGTCTCTATGAAAATGTGCTCACCCTCAGGGCATCAAAGATGTAGGTGAGTTTGTTCCTTCATCAGAACAGATCTGGAGAAATTTAGAGCACTTTACAGCACTTGCACATTATTGGATCCTCTGCAGTGAATGGGTGCCATCAAAACGAGAGTCCAAACATCTGATAAAAATACAGTAATCCACAAATAATCCACACCACTCCAGTCCATCAAGTTATGACTTGCAGGGTTCGTACAAGGTGCTTAAATTGCTTGAAGTACTTGAATTTGACTTTTTGAAATTGGGGTGCGTATTGTGAATAATTTAATTTAAATCAAAACAGGTTTGTGAATCATTTAGCAAATTAAATGATTCAAATCAAATGATTCGCGATCCTTGGTTTGAAGTCCCGATCTAAATCAAATTCAGATCGAGACTTCAGAGCATGGATTGTGAATCATTTGATTTAGTTTGGAACTTCAGAGCGGGTTCACAAATCTTTTGCTTTAGATCGGAACTTTAGAGGGCAATTCATTTGATTGTGAATCATTTGATTTAGTTTGGAATTTCAGAGTGGGTTCACAAATCATTTGATTCAGATCGGGACTTTAGTGCAGGTTCGCAAATCATTTGAAATCACCAGAATTTGAGCAATTTCGCTAATCTTTTTTCAGATTTTTTTTCTTAAACAGTTATAAAAACAAAAAAGTATACACATACAAATCCCTTAAGAAAAATAACAGCGGTTTTACTATAGTAAAATTGTAGTATACTTAGTTTTTTTAGAAATTTTATTGGAAGACATTGTTCGATAAGTGAGATCTCTAATTGAATTTCCTGAAAATAAAAAAAATAGTGCTTGAAAAGTCCTTGAAATTAATTTTATAGTATCTGTATGAACCCTGGACTTGATAAGCAAAAAGCTGTGTTTGTAAGAAACAAATCCATTATTAAGATGTTTTTAACTCCAAACTGTTGCCTCCGTTCTGTATACATAATAATTGCTTTCTCCAGTCAATCGGGAGATAAATATGCACAGATCAAGCAAGCAATTCAGCAATGTTTACAAGAGAAAACAGTCCAAAACAATTCTAAACAGATGTTTTAGTTAATTTTTCATGTGAGAGGACAACAGGAGATAGACTTTTTCACTAGAGAAATCAATATTATGGATAATTGACTGGCCAGAAGCAACAGTTTGAAGTTTAAACATTAATAATGGATTTGTTTCTTACAAACACAGCTTTTCACTTCACAAGATGTTAACTGATGGACTGGAGTGGTGTGGGTTACTTGTGGATTGTTGTTATGTTTTTATCAGCTGTTTGGACTCTCATTCTGACGGCACCCATTCACTGCAGAGAATCCACTGGTGAGCAAGTGAAGTAATGCTAAATTTTTCCAAATCTGTTCCCACGAAAAAAACTAATTAACTTTCACCAACTTGTTATTTTTAGGTGAATTATTCCTTCCAGACTTTTATCTGTGCAAGCATGAAATTTATTAATGTGATCAGACTGGCTTTTGGTACCTTTGTCAGGGGATGGCGTATGTTCTGCCTTGCACTTGTTTCCATCAGTGTGAGCTGCAGCAGTGGCCTCTGGTGTCGGGCTTGTGCTACAGCTGTTCTCCATCTTCACCGGAGATGAATCAGCTATTGAACTCTGATTACTATTCTCATCTATTAGAGAAAAACCACAGCTTGTCATTTAAGAGTCAATACTGTCATTATGCACAGCTTTAAAATCTTGGCATGGTTAAGAGACTGACCGTGCATGTCCATCATTCCCGGAGAGGAACTGTTCTCTGGAGTCGTCACCTCCGATCCATATTTCTCCTCTCTACCCTTTTTCTTTTTATTCTTCTGTTTAGGAGAAAATAAGTTTTAGAACATCAATGAACTACAACTTCATATAAAGAACAGAATGCACAGTTGTCACACACTTTTTCATAACACTTACATCGTCTGACTTTGGTTCAGTCACTGGAACCCATTTGAAGATACGCAGTGAAGTGTCTCCAACCGTCACCCATTTTTTCTCCCTGTGAATTGTTAAAATAAATATCTGAAGCATAGAAAGAAGTACCTAAATGCCTGAATAGCTATTTTGTTACTGGTTAGCATTATCTAATAGCTTAAACGGCCTAAGATTGTTTAAGAGGAACTCACATTTTAATTTAAAATGCCAAATATTTGCATTGCAATATTGATTAATTGTGCACAATAAGACCAGGAATGAGTATTTAAAAAAGTAAATAGGCCATTGATTTGGTGTTTACTTAAAATAATATGCACTTAATAAACCTGAAGTTTGTCTGCAATAGCAGTACTTTTAAAATAACATACCATATAATATACACTACCAGTCAAAAGTTTTTTCATGTTTTTTAAAGAAGTCTCTTCTGCTCACCAAGCCTGCATTTATTCGATCCAAAATACAGCAAAAGCAGTAATATTGTGAAATTTTTTTACTATTTAAAATAACTGCTTTCTATTTGAATATATTTTAAAATGTAATTTATTCCTTTCATCAAAAGCTGAATTTTCAGCATCATTACTCTAGTCTTCAGTGTCACATGACCCTTCAGAAATCATTCTAATATTTTATTAATATTATCAATATTTAAAACGGTTAAGTACATGTTTTTCAGGATTCTTTGATGAATAGAAAGATCCAAAGATCAGCATTTATCTGAAAGAAAAACCTTTTATAACATTATACTGACTCCAAGCTTTTGAATGGTATAGTGTATAATTTATTTATTTTGGGGAGAAACTATAGAAATTATTATTCTTATTTAGCTAAGGATGCTTTAAATTGATAATTGATTAAACTGATAAAAAAGTGATGATAAAGACATTTATAATGGTACAAAAGATTTCTATTTCTGATAAATGCTGCTGTTCTGAACTTTGTATTCACCAAAGAAACCTGGAAAAAAAAATCAACATAACAATAAATATTTTTGAAAAGCAAAACAGAATATTAGAATGATTTCTGAAGGATCATATGACTGGAATAAATTATATTCTAATAGAAAACAGATATTTTAAAGAGTAAAAATATTTAAAAATGTTATTGTTTTTGCTGTACTTTAGATCAAATAAATGCAGGCTTGGTGAGCAGAAGAAACTTATTTTAAAAACATTAGAAATCTTACTGTTCAAAAACTTTTGACTGGTAGTGTATATGATGATAGCAAGAGCATATTAAAAAAAAAGTCATATGCAACAAATGAAAGATGGAACCAAAAACCAAAAAAAATAAAATGCAAGCAAGAAAAAAAGATCATACTATTTTTATGCAATGAAAATAAATACAGGCAAAAATGAGTTTATAAGTAAAATGTCTAACGATAACATCCTTTTTTCTAAAAGCCACATCTTTTAAATGTTGCTTTAATTTTGTTAATGAAATATCAGGCATGCAGTCGCTCACTTCCCTGTCCCAGCCCCCACAGCGCTCCATGTGTTCAGCTTTATTTGATGTAAAGAGACTCTGAGCTGCATTTCAACTCACTGTGTGTGTTACAGCGACTGTGACTGTCGGGCGCACAGGTGAGTTTATCTAGCCTTTCATCGCCTAAAACACAGATGTTACACATCACAGTGCGCCAAACTGCAGCGAGAAATGGCTTCATGTGACTGCAACGAAATGGCTTCTGGGTTCAACCCACTTCATCTCTATCAGAAACGTTTGAAATCCCTCCAAAACATTCGTTTTTTAGTGTATGGTGTCGGGTGCGCGCACAGCACCTGGCGTGCGCTCGAGTTCACTTGGAAATCGCGCTCAAAAATGACCCTTATAATTTCACTCTCTGTCCTTCTCGTTTGTTCTTTCTCTCTCCTCCCCCACAAGCGCATTTTTTTCTCTCCGGTGGAACAAACACAGGGCTTTTCCCGCGGTCTTACCATTTTCGTACTTTCTCAATAGCGGCCATAACGCGTTTGATGTCATCTTTGGCTCTGCTCCGGGTCTCCGCGCGCACTGACCTGCCAGACATTCCCGCCGCTCGATAATATTTTTAAGCTCGCCGGCAGTTCACACACACAATGCGCGCACACACCCGCATACAGTGAACGCTGGGCCGGGAGCGCGCCTGCGCCAAATACACAGCGAGCGAGTCCTTCAAGACACGATTTAAACTCTATTGTTCTTTTGGCGTGGTGTTTCCTTCGCGTAATTAGCGTGCAGTAATTAACGGAATCTTCTTAAGTATGGGTTTGTCATTTGGTAGCTACTTTTGTACAGAAAACAATACGCTTATAAAACATTGAATGAAAACGTGGTTATAATTCAGTGTTTTATGTCGTTTTATGTTATGATTTTAATATTAAAATTCATATTAATATAAAAGACATTTTATATAAATTTCTATAATTGTCTTAGTAATCTTGTTAATGTATGGATTTGTCATTTGGTTGCCACTTTTGTCAATAAGACAATACGCTTATAAAACATTGACGGAAAACATGGTTTTAATTCAGTATTTTATATAGTATTTGTGACCCTGGACAACAAAACCAGTCTTAAGTAGCATGGGTATATTTGTAGCAATAGCCAAAAATACATTGTATGTGTCAAAATGATTGATTTTTCTTTTAAAGATCAGGTTCCATGAAGATTTTATAGTTAATTTTCCTAAATTAAATATATTAAAACGTAATTTTTGAGTACTATGCATTATCCAAGAATACAATGTATGGGTCAAAATGATTGATTTTTCTTTTAAAGATCAGGTTCCATGAAGATTTTTTTTGCTAATTTCCTGAAGTAAATATATCAAGATGTAATTTTTGAGTAATATGCATTGCTAAGAACTTTATTTGGACAACTTTTAAAGGCGATTTTCTCAATATTTAGATTTTTTTTGCACCCTCAGATTCCAGATTCTCAAATAGTTGTATCTCATCCAAATATTGTCCTATATATATATATATATAAATATTGTCCCATACATCAACGGAAAACTTATTCATTCAGCTTTTAGATTATATATAATTCTCAATTTCTGACTGGTTTTGTGATCCAGGGTCACATTTAATATTATGTTTTCAAGATTAAAATCCATATTAATAGACATTTTATATACGTTTCTAGATTTGACCTAAAACAATCAACAATATTTATTAATATTAACAATAACATTTAACAATATTAAATGCAGTTAATATAATGTTTTATTTTCTATTATTACTTATCAAGATTACTAATACTGTAATGCAGTATTCTAATAATATAATAAAATAATAATTAGCAAATCCATGATTTAATATACACAAAAACAAAAGCTTGCTCTAACTACAGTTAAATTGAATATGCTTTAAAAAGTAAAAGCATATAAAAGTTCTTTCAATCCTAATTTACTAAGTAAATTATGCAACTGTTATTTAAAAAATAATTCATTCAAATATAAAACTTTGAATATTTGCATATAGTGATAATTTTACTACATTTTCATCTTTACAATTAAATAATCAGACATAGTGACAGGACTTCTGAAGACATTTATTAAAGTATTAGTGAAGTCATCTATGAAGGTAATTAATTTGTATGAACAGACTGACTAAACTAACGCCAAGGGCAGAGAAAATCAACAAATATGTGAACCTAGACTACAAAACCAGTCATAAGTAGGGTGGGTATATTTTTAGCAATAGTGAACAATACATAGGTTAAAATTAATTTTCTTTTTTATAGCAAAAATCATTAGGATATTAAGTAAAGATCATGTTCCATGAAGATATTTTGTAAATTTCCAACCATAAATATATCAAAACTTAATTTTTGATTAATAATATGCATTGCTAAGAATTTCATTTGGACAACTTTGAAGGCGATTTTCTTAATATTTAGATTTCTTTTGCACCCTCTGATTCCAGATTTGATTTTCAAATAGATGTATTTCTGCAAAATATAGTCCTATCATAACAAGCATGAATTATTTATTCAGCTTTCAAATGATGTATAAATCTCAGTTTAAAACAAATTGACCCTTATGACTGGTTTTGTGCTCCAGGGTCACATATTATGAATGCGAAGGTCACAAATCGATGCTTACATGAATATACATTAACATTAATATCTGAATTACCATTATTGTAACTATAAAGTGTATGACTTTATAATGCCAGCACTACATGTTATTATAAACTTAAGTTACATTAGCTGATACTGTCAAAGAACTTTGATTGTTCTTCTCATCGTCCTCATCCTCCATTTTCTTTCCTAGAAACTTCATGTAGACTTTCTTGAGGGATCCACTGACCGCTGGGCTGGAGAAATAATAGACGATGGGATTGAGCACACTGTTGAAGTAGGTAAAGCAGACAGTTGTGTAAAAAGCCACATTTGCGTCACGAAAATACTGGCACTCACTATACCAGCTCTTCAACACCCAGACGGCAATACGGGAGACATTGCTCGGGAAGAAACATATTATGAAAACTAGAGCGACTGCTAAGACAAACTGCACAGCTCTTTTGATTTTGCCTTGCGTGTCCACTGTCTTACTTTTCAGCTGCCATGTAATACAAGCCGTGCAATAGATAACAATGCCGGTGGGCACAAAGAACTGGATCACGTAGAATGCATTGTGCCAGTCAGACAATGAATTGCGCCCTAAACATATGTTGAAGCTCTCACACTGTGTGCGGTTGTTTCGATAGTAGAAATGCTTGTCTGTTAGAAGGTAGACAGTCATGGCCATGATGAGACCCCACAAGCCTACGGAGACCCATAGGGCGTAAGTCAGACCCATTCGATTGATGCGGTTGAGAGGGTGGACGATCTTCAGGTATCGGTCCACGGCGACGGCAGTGAGGAAGAATATACCTGCTGCTCTGTTGGTGGCCAAAAGAAACAGCAAAATACGGCAGAAGGCATCTCCGTAGACCCAGTCCTTGCCCCTGCGGTAGTAGTCGGCCCTAAAAGGAAGGCAAAAAAGGACCACTGAATCCGCCACAGCCAAATGGGCAAGATAAACAGAATTAGGCTTCCAGCTGTCCCTGTGAAAGAAGAACATCGTGAGGGCGAGAACGTTCCCCATAAGGCCAAAAATAAATTCGATGAAAAGTATAGGAGGTAGGACTTCATCCAAGATGGGTGCTTCGAAAGCGCAGCACTTTGAGGAGTTGTCCATGATTCTGATGCCGAGAGAGATTCGGAGGACTTCAGCTCTTTATAGCTTCGTCTCGGTACTGAATATGCCAATGATTCCCCCAAGACTTGGTCTTAAGATGTTTGCTCCAGAGGCGTGGCTACGTGTGGGCAAGGATGGGCACTGCCCACCCAATTGAAAATCAGTCAAATTGATGTTTAAGCTTAGATTGGCTTTTATATTTTTTTCTAGTTTGTCATTGGCTGTTTAAGTCTTAAACGTAGAAGAGGCATCATCGGGAACCTCAGGAGTCACCGTTTAACGCTGGCACTGAAGCTTTCCTTTCAAACAGTGCAAGTTGTCTGTGTGCTACCAATGTAACATCTATTTTATTGAACCATTTTTTTCGTGTCAAGTGTTTTAATGTAGTTTTGGCCTCACTCATATACACATTTAGCTGAATTGTTTGTTGACCCGTAGCATGGATGTCATTTACCCTTCACTTTTTGCACTTTTTCTGTTGAAAATGGGAATATTTAATTATATGTTATAATTAATATGTTTTATTTTGTTAGGTTGTCAGCGCTGGAACTTATGCTTTATGTTTTCTGAGATTGTCATCTGGTTTCGATCGTGACTTGGGTAAGTTACTCAAAAATCCATTATAGATGACCATCCACTAATTAAAATAGTGATTAGAAGTATTGTTTTACATGACTACACACTTTACTTTTAAGTAAAATCCCTATTAATATCTTTTTGACAAATGACAAACAGCCGTCACTGGAAAACCAGTATGTCAGTGATTGTATTGTCTTGTCTGTGCATGTTTTTTCACCTCTGTATGTGTAAAATGAGAGTCTGATGCTCTTTTAAACCATTGATCTTATAGAGAAGGGATGTACTGATTGGATTATTTTGTAGCTGATAGAAATGACTGATTTCTTGTTATTGGAATCATTCGATACAGATTATGAAATTTATTTTTTAAACCTTTTATCAGAAGCTCTATCATAACCAGTTATGTGTAAGCTTATGGTCGTGGTTAACTGAATTACAGTAGTGGTTTTTGTTCACAATGATATCCCATACGGAAATGTAATATATAAAAAGTGATGTATGTTACCTATAAGATGATATATATTATTTTGATATATTATTATGTGCATTGTTTGGGTAGATGAAGATATAAGTTTGTAACATATATAAAATCCCCAAAGTAAAATGTACTTTAAAGTACTTTAAACTTTAGTACATATATTAATAATATTTATATGTGACCCTAGACCACAAAACAAGTCGTAAGTAGCACGGATATATTTGTAGTAATAGCCAACGATACATTGTATGGGTCAAAACTATTGATTTTTCTTTTATGCCAAAAATCATTAGGATATTAAGTAAAGATCATGTTCCATGAATATATTTAGTAAATTTCCTACCATAAATATATCAAAAATAATTTTTTAATTAGTAATAACTAAGAACTTTATTTGGACAACTTTAAAGGCAATTTTCTCAATATTTAGATTTTTTGCACCCTCAGATTATAGATTTTCAAATAGTATCTTGACCAAATATTGTCCTATCCTAACAAGCCATACATCAATGGAAAGCTTATTTATTCAGTCCCATGGTGCACATTTTTATTATGTTTTAATTATTATATGCACCATATATGTAAGGGATAATCAAAGGTTTGCCGTGCGTTAAAGGATTTTAAATGCACGACGTGGAGGCTAATAACCGCCCGACGCGAAGCGGAGGGTGGTTGCCTCCGCGAAGTGCATTTTAAATCCTTTAACGCACGGCAAGCCGTTGATTATCCCGCTTATTCCATGGTTATAGACAAATTAAAACTAGGATTGATATTTGCAGCGCAAAATTTGACTGAATGGATAAAAAAGACGGTTATTTTTGTCAGTTATGACACGCAGCTCTAGCATTCTGCCCGCTTCAAATCAGACTCAGAGATTAAATAGTCCGGTAAGATCACATTTATTTGAATGAAAAATAGCATTTGTTTCAGTAGATTATCGATCGACCAAGAGAGAGTGTGAAGGCAAGAGAGATGACAGTTGCGTGTGTGTGTGTGTGTGTGTGTGTGTGTGTGTGTGTGTATGTGAATGTGCGTGCGTACCTGCATGCTGTGCGTCTCTCTCTACAAACAACAATTCATTCAAAAACAGCAGTTTTACCACCCCGTTGCTGAGGAATATAATGTAGCGATCTAGTATCTATGCTATTTTAATAAGGATCGCAGGCAAACGCTGACAAGAAGTTTATGTATGTGCGCAGCACAATGCGATCTCCGACCTCTCTCTCTCTCTCTCTCTGTGCTTTTGCGTGCATCAATTAAAGCAGCGCATTAATATAGAACGGTGATTAAACTGACTTGGAACTACCTGTGCATTAAACGGTTTTACTGCACACCTGCCAGCCAATCAGAATCCAGTATCCAGACATTCCATGGAATAATACAACAATATAGCATTATTTTATGTATGCAACTTTATTGAAATATCATATATATATATATATATATATATATATATATATATATATATATATATATATATATATATATATATATATGTGTGTTTATGTATGTTTTGTAATAGATTTCAAATACATGTCTATCAGTTATATTTACTTATATAATATCAACATATATTGTATTCCTCAACTTTAGGTTGCTTTGGATAAAAGCGTCTGCCAAATGTAAATGATGGGTTTTAGGATAGATTTTAGGGTTGTGCCGATAGACGATAGTATTGTGTATCGACGATAGTCAGAGATATCGCCTGTTGCTGATGCCTTTGACGATAGTAAGACGATTATTATTATTATCCGTCAAAAAGAGAGAGTCGGTTCTAGGATGCCTCAGAAACTTGCCGCGGTATAAACACATGCATAGAGTAGATAGCGCCGCAGATGTATACAGTGAAAATGGTTAAGAGATTTATTCATCATACAGTGTACATAGATTAAGTGTAGACAGTCATTAGGATAACAGAGGTAGTAAAATGTGGTTTAGGCTGAATTAAATACAATATATCAGAATCCGTCTGTATATAGCAAACATAAACATTCACCTCAGTAACATCTGTATGCATTAACTAGAAGTACGATGCGATAAAATGGCGCTAAACATACGCACGTGAATAACACGCACATGGCTTCTCCACATTCTATATGAACTGAACTACAACATGAACTGATGACAAAGATCAGACATACAGCGGTAACATTATCGCGATATGACGGGTAAAGAAAGATACATTCATTTACATTCAAGCACGCACATTTACCACTCACTGAAGATAGCAGAGAATGAAACCGAAAGTAAACTTGAACCTCTCTGACAGAACTACCGTCAGCGCTCTGTACACGCACAGCTGTGTCACAAGTCACATGCACTACCCTTACAAAACGAATAAGGAATTTATTACATATTGACACATTTACATATTATTAAATAAATTAGCACGATAGTATCGTGTATCGGCGATCTCACAGGCTGACAATAGGACGATATGAAAACTGAGCATATCGCCCAACACTAATAGATTTATATGTGTATTACAGATATGTCTAAAAAGGTATTATACATAAATAATCATAGATATTTGTATGGGCTAGATGTGTTACTATGAAATTGTTCCAGTATCTAATAAGTTTCATATATGTTTTTATTTAATATGAAAATATATTTCATATATGTACATATATTTCATATGGGATTATAGGTTGATTATTTGATAATCACATAAACAAGCTCAAAAAAGTATTTATTTTAATGAATATATGAAAATAAATATTTAGATTTTAACTTATCTATATAAATAAAATACTATTTTAGTTTAATGCTTTTAACAGGCTAAATAGAACCACTTTTTTAAAGCAATGCTCATATATTCAAGCACCGCATTGCACTGCAGTTTTCTTAGTGATAGTAGTGTTTTCCCCACTTTCCATGCTCTCACTTGACTGTCCTATAAAAATAAGGGGAAAAATTTCCAAAAATGAATTCTATTTCTTAACATATTGACTTTTGTTGCCCACTTCACATATCCAAATGGCCACTCCCAGGAAGCATCTTCATAACATCACTAGTTTGCTCACATGCAAAGGGCGTAGCTGTAAAGGTCCACATGGACAACAAACCCAGGTGTGGTTGGTTAATGGCCTCAAGGGGGATTTGTGCCTCTTATGGATTTAATAATCATTTGTGATCTGTTCATGTTTTTCATCCCTTAGTCGGGATGGCGCCTGTTCTCCTTTCCACTTGTTTCCATCAGCGTAAGCAGCAGCAGTGGCCTCTGATGTCAGGATTGTGGTACAGCTATTCTCCATTGGTTGTGTATCACACTGGCTACTACACTCATGTAAGAAAAGAAAAAAATGAATAATATAGGAGTGAATATGTTCATATTTTTCTTAGACCACATGTTTAATTTACTGACAACAAAATAATTCAGTTCAATTCAATTCAAGTTTATTTGTATAGCACTTTTCACGATACAAATCGTTGCAAAGAAGCTGTACAGAAAATTTAGGTTACTACAATATATTTAGTAGCTTACTAGTGGTGACTACTGTATGTCAAGTCAATGTACATATAGTATAGATGTATGTTAAATCTGTAATGGTGTAATCAAACAGACGATGAACACTATTTATAGTAATGATTATGTGTTGCAATCAAACTTTTAGCATAATGAACTCAAATGGCATTTTTGCACGCACGTTTAAGAAAAGAAAGTAACATATTTATATATTATGTCACATGGAAAAAAATATATGTCATATGGAAACAAATGTAATCAAGATGGATCCTAAAAAATTGCTAAATATTAAAAATGCAAATGAAAAAATGTAAGCAGCACTGCAGGTTCAGAGCAGATGAACAGAAAGATGTAGGAAAATCATTGCAGATTTAGATCTATTATATATATATATATATATATATATATATATATATATATATATATATATATATATATATATGTATATGTTATATATTATTATATAACATGATTATCATGCAGGATCCACCTGCTCTCATAATTTCAAAGCTCAAAATTTGTCTGTGACACTCCCTCTTCTGGATTTTAGTGGTAAGACATATATACATTTACACTACAAAGTGCAAAAATCTTTGTGGATATGCATTTAGTAAAGTAAGTCTTTCAGATTTCAATATTACACAACATAAACAGTCATTTTAAGTCTGCAAAAATTTGTTTTGCAGACTATTTCTTCACAGATTTGTTAGATATTTGTCTAAAGAGGATGTACACCAAATTTCATTTAAGTTGGATGAGCAGTTCATGAGAGTATGTATTTGCTGATTTTACTTTAAAAAAAAAAGGTCATAAATTTAAGCAATAAATGAGTTAATGAGCAGCAAAGTTTGAAGTTTGATACTCAAACTATCCAACAGCATTAAGCTTGATAGATTTTGGTGGCTTACCAATGGATTACATTTCTTTCATATGTAAAATAAGTAAGTTTGACCAGAGTTCTTGTGGTGAGAAGAATTTATTGAAGGTAGCAGTGTAGCAGGTCTTTAACAGCAAAGTTATCTTGTCTGTCTTCAAAAGAGCTTAACCCTTGTAAGAGTCCTAGCTTTTCCCAAAACCTTCATACCTTTACAGACACAGTTTCAGTTGATTGCAGTTGAGGCACATTCACAAATGTAAATGCATCTGGCTAAAGATACACAATCTTTCAAGCTGTTAATAATAAAGAAATAAAATGAGTTATTACAGAAATTCAAAAAAAACTTAATGAAAGCTAAAACATATAAAAAGACACATCTTCAAAAACAATGTAATTCATGCCAAAGGTTTAAAACATTACACAAGTCTATCCAATAAAGTAATCACTCAGGAAAACCAGGAGGACTATTGAAGACATTTATTAAATGCTTCATTGATTTATTTTGTCCATACAGAAGAATATGTCTTCATTTAGTCATAATCGAATCAATAATGAAGTTATTGAAAAGAAATATTTGTCTGCTGCACTGAAAAAACTAAAATAATACACAAAATACAATTAGTATTCCAAGCGGACAGCAAAAAAATAAGTTTAAATATAACCCAACAATGGTTTAAATAAAGGCACAGAATATCACTAAATATGTAATAGATAGGGTTGTTTGTTAAAACATTTACATGATTATATGTGACCCTGGACCACAAAACCAGTCTTAAGTCGCTGGGGTATATTTGTAGCAATAGCCAAAAATACATTGCATGGGTCAAAATTTTTGATTTTTCTTTTATGCCAAAAATCATTAGGAAATTAAGTAAAGATCATGTTCCATGAAGATTTTTTGTAAAATTCCTACTGTAAATATATCAAAATGTAATTTTTGATTTGTAAAATGCATTGTTAAGAACCTAATTTGGACAACTTTAAAGGTGATTTTCTCAGTATTTAGATGTTTTTGCACCCTCAGATTCCTGATTTTCAAATAGATGTATCTCGGTCAAATATTGTTTTATCCTAACAAACTATGCATCAATAGAAAGCTTATTTATTGAGCTTTCATATGATGTATAAATCTCAGTTTTGTAAAATTTTACCTTATGACTGGTTTTGTGGTCCAGGGTCACATATATTAGGAGGTATCATTTACATTTAAATGAATAAATATCCTGCTTTAAAATGTCAAAACCACATAGTGGCCCTGTCCCAAATGACACCTTTGCTGTTGTGTGCGAGTGTCTGTCAGACAAAAGCATCCAATTTAGTCAGTTTAGGCGTCAGTAATGTGCTCACCAGAATGCACTTTTGCCAAGCACACTTGATGTTACCAAACTATGACCTCTTTGAGGAACTGCAAGGGCTTAGGACAACATTTAGGACAGGGCCAATGTCTACCTGAATATTGTCACTGAACAATAATTACTCCTCAATTTTCTTCCCTAGAAGTCTCATGTAGATTTTCCTGAAGGATCCACTGAAGGCAGGGCTTGAGAAGTAATAAACGATGGGATTGAGCACACTGTTGAAGTAGGTAAAGCAGACACTGGTTTTAAACGCATCATTTGCCTCTATGAAATAGCGGCACTCGTTATACCTGAGTTTCAGGACGTACATGGCGATACGCGAGATGTTGCTCGGGAAGAAACATATAATGAAGACTGCAGCCACTGCAAAGATAAACTGCATGGCTCTTTTGATTTTGCCCTTTGTGTCCACTGTCTTTCTCTTTAACTGCCACGTTATGCAGGTTGTGCAGTAGATAACAATAGCTGTAGGTATAAAGAACTGCATTACGTAGAATACGTTGTGCCAGTTGAACCGTGAGTTATTCCCAAAGCAGATGTTGAAGCTCTCGCACTGTGTGTGGTTGTTCAGATAGTAGAAATGCTCATCTGTTAGGAGGTAGACAGTCATGGATATGATGAGAACCCAAAGGCCAAGAGAGACCCATAGGGCATAGCGCAGACCCATTCGATTGATGCGGTTGAGAGGGTGGACGATCTTCAGGTATCGGTCCATGGCGACGGCAGTGAGGAAGAATATACCGCCGGCTCTGTTGGCGGCCAAAAGAAACAGCAAAATACGGCAGAAGGCGTCTCCGTAGACCCAGTCCTTGCCCCTGCGGTAGTAGTCGGCCCTAAAAGGAAGGCAGAAGAGGACCAATGAGTCCGCCAGAGCTAAATGGGCAAGATAAATAGAATTAGGCTTCCAGGTGTCCCTGTGGAAGAAGAACATTGAGAGGGCGATAACGTTCCCCATAAGGCCCAATACGAACTCTGTGAACATTACAGGGGGAAGGTATTGGTCCAGCATTGGCGTTTCGTATGTGCAGCACAATGTGGAGTTGTTCATGATTATGGTGCTGCTGTGAAACTAGACAAAAGTTGGAGAACTTCAGCTCTTTTCACTGTTTAGGTATAAATGGCAATGATTCCCATGAGACTTGTTCTTAGGATGTTTGCTCACATGCAAACACTGTAGCTGTAAGCATGCACAAGGACAACAAAAACCCAGGTGTGATGGGTAAATGGTCTCCAGGGGCATTTGTGCCTCCTGTGAGTTTAATAATCACATCGCTCTGCAACTTGGGACTCTCCAAAAGCACCATTAAAGTGATTACGGGCAGGATACTTTACACTTGGGCATACGGGCAAACAATGAAAAAGTGAATAATATAATTAACAGAGAACTTTTTGTTTTTGTTGGACATGGTTTTGCATGTTTTGTTCCTGATGTGAATCTCACAAGAAATGTCCAGGTTATATTTTAATCCAAAATCATTAGATTTTGCTTAAAAAGAAAATACTTTTATGATTAGTAATTTTTTTTTTTTTTTTTTGCTTAATTAAGCACATTCTTAATGGAAACATTTTTAATTGTATGAAACATAACTTCCTCCATGCACAATATTTTATTTAGATTTTTTTTTTGTTCATGTTTTTTATAATTATTAATCACAGTTGAGGTCAAAATTTACATACTCTTTTAGAATCTGCAAAATGTAATTATTTGACCAAAATAAGAGGGATCATACAAAATGCATGTTATTTTTTTATTTAGCACTGACCTGAAATTAGATATTTCACATAAAATATGTTTACATATGTCTACAAGAGAAAATAATAGTTGAATTTACAAGTTTTCATACACTTGATTCTTAATACTGTGTTGTTACCTGAATAATACACATAATTTTTTTGTTTGTTTGTTTAGTGATAGTTGTTCAGGAGTCCCTTGTTTGTCCTAACCAGTTAAACCACCCGCTGTTCTTCAGAAAAATCCTTCAGGTCCAACAAATTTTTTAGTTTTTCAGCATTTTTGTGCATTTGAACCCTTTCCAACAAGGACTGTTTGATTTTGAGATCCATCTTTTTACACTGAGGACAACTGAGGGGACTCAGTTACAGTAGCAACTATTACAGAAAGTTCAAATGCTCACTGATGCTCCAGGAGCAAACACGATTCATTAAGACACAGGGGTGAAAACATTTTGAATTTGAAGATCAGGGTAAATTTAACTTATTGTGTCATCTGGGAAACATGCAAGTATCTTCTGCAGCTTCTGAAAGGCAGTACTAAATGAAAATAAAAATGATATTTAGGCAAAATAAGAATAACGCACACATCCTTATTCTGTTCAGAAGTTTGAACTTAATGCATTGTTTTTGCTTCTGGAGCATCAGTGAGTGTTTGAACCTTCTGTAATAGTTGTATATGAGTCTCTCAGTTGTTTTTATTACACAATATTTCAATATCACTTAGTAAACAAATGCTTTCTGTTAATTTATAAAGGTGAGAAGGCAGGGAATTTAATGGAGATGCAGGGGGAGAGAGTTCTAGCATCTAGGGGCTGTTGCGCTGAAGGACCTGCTCCCCATGGAGGACGTAGTGAATAAATTGGCACCAGAGGACTTGAGAGTCCGTCAGACCGACCAGGAGTTTAGGGATGAATCAAATTACCAGGGGTCTTTGAACTGCTGCTCTACACAACCTTCAGCTAGTGGCGTATGTGCTGATTTTGTGTGTTAGGACTTTGATTCAGAATGCATTTTAACTTTCAAATAGATATATTTTTGGAGAAGTATGTGTAAAAATATTTTTTCTTTTGGACTTTTAATAACAGATGTCAAGCATAAAGGATGCGTTTCCACCACTTACCGGACCAGAGTGAGGACTGAAGCATGGAAGAGTGATTTTATTGTAGTATGGCATAAATATCAGAGTGATTTTTACCAAAACCGATTGGAGCACTTGGAAAAAGATCAGCGAGCTTCATGGACATTTCTGCTGACACTTTTGATGAAATTTTAAAGTAAGTCAAAATTGAAAGACAAAATTGCACTGACATTGTATTGAGTTCACCCAACTGGAAATATTTATTGAATGTTTCTTGTGGTTTACAGAGGGGGAAAAAAAAAGATTTATGATTTTGGAACGAAATGAGGGTGAGTAAACAGTTTTCTTTTTTTGTTATTACCCTTTTGAAATGTATTCGTAAATCAAACTAAAAGCCACATTGTTGCATTGGAGGAAGTGATGAAAGAAACAATACACAAAGGAAGTGTGTCGAATGAGACCGAAATTTATTAGTCTATTGTTTGCATGTGTGAAATGATTTAAGTCACAACATTCCAGACCTTTGGCAACCAAGAGACAAAGCAGCTATCGAGAACTGAAAAACCCCAAGGATGAAGCCAAGTCCACGGAAATTCTATACAGTAAATAAAATAGATATAAAAGGGCTTTTATGTCAATGTGTACATTTGGCCAGGTTTGCTGTGTCACGTCGCATCCGTTTCAGTAAAAGTGCATATCGGGCTTCACTTTTTGACCTCTCCGAGATCGTCGATGCTGTCATCATCCACCTGTGGGGTTAGAGAACGTGTCAAAAATGGGTTCGCTACAGGTTGGGGTTTGCAACTGGATCTGGGATGTTCTCTTACCTCAGGCCACTTTTCCTGGATGACGTCGATGATGTCATCTGTAAAGTCTCCCTGAATGATGATTTCGTCTTCTGCTGTCACTGAGGCACCGCAGGAGAATTTCTGAGCAAAGAACCTCTGAGCCTCTTTTAGTTCGATGTCTGATGTGGAGCACAAAATGACAACGAAGTTACAAGGTGAAAATACAGATGATAAACATTAGGACAGTCTTGCAACTACAATCACAGCCTTACCGAACGTGGCCAGGCCACACACCCTTGTGACGTATTTCTTTTTAGCACGTGGGATTTTTGCTATCGTGACTTTTTGCGGGACGGTCTTCTTTTTCTGTTTGATTTGACCTCTTCCACCTGCAAAAAAAGAGGAACAAATTTTATAACCAGACAAACTCAAATATGTGACCCTGGACCACAAAACCAGTCTTAAGTAGCACGGGTGTATTTGTAGCAATAGCCAAAAATACATTCTATGGGTCAAGATTATCAGGATATATAAAAATCAGGATATTAAGTAAATCGTAAATATATCAAAACTTAATTTTTGATTAGTAATATGCATTGCTAAGAACTTAATTTGGACGACTTCAAAAGGCCATTTTCTCAATATTCTCAATATTTCTCAAACCATACATCAATTGAAAGCCTATTAATTTATCTTTTAGATGATGTATAAATCTCAATTTCAAAAAATTGACCATTATGAATGGTTTTGTGGTCCATGGTCACATATTAGACAAGTCAGTGGTATTGCTTGGTAAACTAAAACTACTAAAAATTAGATTAAATTTTTTGGCAATTGAAATAATAACTGAAAAAAAAAAAAAAAAACATATTTCTGAAAGCCTTTAACTGTAATGAAAATGTATAAAGTTGCCTTGGCAATTAACTGAAATGAGTTGAAGTACTAAAATTGCTAAAACTGAAATAGTAATAATTAAATGTATTGTTTATTTACATAAAAAAGCTAAAAAAAATATATATATAATATGACAAGCACAAAATTTCTGTAACTAAAATTAAATCTAAAATAGAGTTGGGTTTAAATTAATCTTGACATAAAAATTTAAGAAATCAAAACCTGTTAATTAATCTTATATAACCAAGGCCATACAACCACATTACACTTCTCTTTAGCTCATTTAATTTTAACGAATGTTAAATAAATGGTCATTTACTGCTTACAAAATGGGGTTTTAATAAAAGGTATCCGTTTCTGCAGTACAAACACATTTTTTCTAAATTGGTGCTACACGACTAGAGAAAGGGCTGTAGTGAAAAAAGGGCACTGACATTTTAAGATATGTCAGAGCAAGATATTTTGAGTTGAGACAGCTCAAATATGCATTTTAGTCTGGGACTAGCCTTAAGCTATGTCTGTGAAACCGGGGGTAAGTGTGGAATGTGCTACATGCACTACCACTGCTCCAAAATATTTGTGTTTATAAATGTGTAAATATGTTAAAATGTGTAATATATATATATATATGTGTGTGTGTGTGTGTGTGTGTGTGTGTGTGTAAAAAATGTTGAACCTCTCTTCTGTTTCTTCTTCTCCTCTTCCTCGACTGCAGGGGGCGCCTCTCCACCACCTCCACCACCACCACCACCACCTCCACCTCTTCCTGTAGTTTCCTGCTTGGGTCCTGTACTTACACAACAGCAGTGACATCAGTGAGCAAACTGCTGACAAACTCATACAGCAGTGCACGTCATAATGGTGCTGACCAAATATTCTATTTGTCTCGGTGGCAAATATGAAAAAGACTCCTGCAAGAGTCTAAAATGGTAAGACATTATATAAGATAATGACATTTTAAAAGGTGCTGTGAAAGAGAATGTACTTACCAAGAGTCAGTTTAGCAAACACATCAGGAAAGTTCTTCTCAAGCCAATGTTTACATTTGGCCGGCTCAGGCATGTACTCACAGTACTAGCAGAGCAAAGCAGAAACATTTTATTAATTCACTTTCTACCAACAGAATGTGATCATTTTTAAAGGAATAGTTTTGCAGAAAATTTCATTACCCTCAGGCCATCCAAAATGCAGATGAGTATGCTTTTTTTTAATCAAAACAGATTTGGAGACATTTAGCATTACGTCACTTGCTCCCCAATGGATCCTCTGCAGTGAATGGGTTCCATCAGAATGAGAGTCCAAACAGCTGATTAAATTTTTTTCCAAGCTTTTTAGCTTTATACCATTGATTCCTGGCAAAATATGAGTACATAATCCATAAAAATGCTTCCTCATATGGAAAAAGTCCATTTCCTGAGGTCCTCTCACACCAAAATCCACTGACATATAATGTTTAAAACGGTTTTCGCTTATAAACAGTGCTTGATCTGTGCATATTTCTCTCCTGATTCAGACTAGATGACTTTTTCCACTGGAGAATGCAATTATTATGACTAATTTACTTATTTTAACAATGGTTTGTAGATAAAACGCTTAAATGAAGGGTCTCTTTTTTACAAAGATAGCTTTTTGCTTCACAAGATGTTATTGATGGATTGGAGTGGTTTTATATCAGCTCTCATTCTGACGGCACCCATTCACTGCAGAGGATCCAATGGTGAGCAAGTGATGTAATGCTAAATTTCTTTAAATTTGACGAAGAAACAAAATACATCTTGGACAGTCTGAGGGCGAGTATATTGTTAGCAAATTTTCATTTTTGGGTGAACCATTTCTTTATTATGCGATGTACTCACCTCTACTGGCAGAGAACACACTGCAAGTAAAAGAAGACAAATGTTAGTCATATTGTTATTATTAAGACAAAAACATTTACATTTTTTAATGAATACATTTCAGACAGCATTTGAAGTGCATTAATGACATTTTTTGTATTGTCTCACCTCCACAGTAGAGAACTTTCAGTGGGTATTTCGCATTTGGGTCGAACCGATCCACTTTATTTTCTGGTGAACCTGACTCTGCATTCTCAGTAGTAGCCATATTACATAAATCTACACAAAATACAAATGGGTTATTTTAGACTGACAGTAAACCACTTGAATTCTAAGATATCATGCAAGAAAAAATTGCATTTGCAATACACATTAAAATCACACAAATCAAGAATAAAGTGTTTAGTTTGTAAAAACTGCACACAATATGGTGCCTTCATAATAAATAAAATAACGTGGTCTGACTGAAAATGGTTATAGCCTACTCAAAACCTATAATCGATACTAAGCACACATCAGGCATTGTTTTATATTGTTGGGTTGAAGGGTAAATGTCATAACCAAAGATGTGCGAATCTATCCATCTAATTACAAAAGGCCTATCTGACAGGAGAGAGACTTTCCACATGTCACTTCTGCACTATTTATCAACCTTGGGGAATTTTTAAAAATCGTTTTAAATAATCACACTCTCAAAACGCTATTTTGGATCATCACTAAGAAAAAAAAGATGCATTTAAATGCATGTAAACATAAATTGTCAAGTGCCAGCAACACCCTACTGGTGCTTTAGAGATACTAACCAACACACTAAGATCAGATGCGATTGATCTAATAAAAGGTGTTTTTTTACTACACTAATAAATGCATTCAAATATAGTTTAAAAGTCGTTTTTAGTCACTGACAGCGAGTTGAATCTATGAGCCTCCGCACAATGATCATGCATCCACACCATTGAGCACCCATTCATTAGCCTGCACTGCTAATCACAGCTCTCCTACAGCAGCAACGCGCTCAAACTCATACATACCCCGTCGATATAATCTCAGTACAACTTGCTTTTGAGTAACACCTTGATCATTATTACATTAACTCGTGCGGATGTTCCTTAAAGAGTGAAAGTTCCACTGTTGCTCGCACACCTTCACTGTCTGATTTGGCTTTGGGTCCTGACAACGCCTCTCTGAGGCAGAGCAACAACGGTGTTCGCGGCGTTGCCGTATTACGTAAGTACTTCGTTTTGGAATATTTTCAGGTAATACTGAATTAATAATTGTAAAACATGTAATATGATTTTTTATATATAAGACATTTACGGAATTTAATGAAATTAATATATAGTAACTGTTTTTTGAGCGAATCTTTTAAATCAGGCATTGCGTTGGTCAGCCCCGTTAAACGCGGATCACAACATGCAGTTTGAGAATTCCGAAATAATCACCCGCTTCTTGTCACATAAGTTTCATAGCGATTCTGAATTAAAATTTTTAGTTGCACATTTTTTTAAGTTAATAGTCATTAGGATTAAGAGTTATAGTGTTTATATTGCATTTATTGTTGTTGTTGTTTTTAATCCGGAGTGTCTTGTTTACACTTAAATAATGCATCTTTAAAAACAATCAAATTGAACTGTGGTATAACCAGGCATTGAAAACAAGATATTGATATTGCACATCGCTGTGATGTTGACGCTGCTACTTTGCTCATTTAAAGTAAAGTTAGATGTAATATGAAGTATTGCCTGTTAGTCCAGCCACTTGTCAGTGTTTGTCCAATGTGATTTGTAATGGAGGGGTACAATGAAAGAAGAAACTCCAAAACTCCTGGAGGTTTTTCGATATCGAAAGGTGATGAACATCATGCAAACACGAATGAATATTAGAAAACCCTTAAATCTAAAACATGATGATGATTCGTTTAATTAATGTATTGATTTACAGGATCTCCTATGGAACCCTGGCACAGTACTCCTGTAAAAAAGGTTGGTTGTTTTTTTTATTGTTTTATGCACAGTATGAGTTATTAATGGGTGAGTTTGGTGGATAATGGAGGCTTACCAGGAAAGGTTTAGCAAATATATAGGAACTCATTTAGTGCTGTTTAAAAAAAAGAAAAAAGACATTAGATTTGAGACATTAGTTCAAGTTTGAAGAAGCTTAAAGGAGTAGTTCACTTTCAGAACAGGCATTTACAGATAATGTACTCACCCCCTTGTCATCCAAGATGTTCATGTCTTTCTCTCTTTATTCGTAAAGAAATTGTTTTTTGAGGAAAACATTTGAGGATTTCTCTCCATATAATGGACTTCTATGGTGCCCCTGAGTTTGAACTTTCAAAAATGCAGTTTAAATTCAGCTTCAAAGGGCTCTAAATGATTCCAGCCGAGGAAGAAGGGTCTTATCTAGCAAATACTTTTTAATCTCTACACAGAGTACACAGAGCTAGACAAGATGAGCATTTGAGGTTTAAAAGTATATAAATTGGGTCCCACTTTACATTAGGTGGCCTTAACTACTATGTACTTACATTTAAATTAATAATTTGGTGCAATGTACTTACTGTGTACATACATGCTTTTACATTGTATTTATATATTTTGAAAAACCTATATGTAACTACATTTGTAATTAATTTCTGTAATTAGCATTGTTGAACTAACCCTTACACCCTAACCCACCCTTAAACCTACCCATACCAGCAAACCTGTCCCTAACCTTACCCATATCCCACCTTAATAGAAGCAAAAGTGTTTTGCAATGCAATATGACCACATTAAGTGTATTTTACTTATCTTTTGATGTAAGTACATAATAGTTAAGGCTACCTAATATAAAGTGTGACCATAAATTGTAATTATTTTTTAGAAAATAACCGATCTTTTTACTAGATAAGACCCTTCTTTCCTCGGCTGTGATCATTTAGAGCCCTTTGAAGCTGCATTTTGTAAGTTCAAACTCAGGGGCACCATAGAAGTCCATTATATGGAGAGAAATCCTAAAATGTTTTCCTCAAAAAACATAATTTCCTTATGACTGAAGAAAGAAAGACATGAACATCTTGGATGACAAGGGGGTGAGTACATTATCTGTACATTTTTGTTCTGAAAGTGAACTACTCCTTTAAAATATAAAATGGTAGTAATTTTTTGTTAAACATTTTAGTCACTGTATAGTTCCATTCCCATCGTATTTCATACATTTGATTCATTTATGATGGTCCTTAAATGTAGAAAATAGATACTTTCTATTATAAGTCTTGCATTTTCTCTGTAAACATTGAATACTGATTACACTTTGAATTTGTATTGTTTACATTTCTGTTTGCATTTTTTATATTGCACATTGTATCTGTATTCATGTTCCTTTGTATTTAATGTAACCTTGTTTTGATATGGAGCAGTTATATTTTAAATTCTATTTTGCACTTTTTGGTGAATCAAAGAGATTTGATTCTGAGTTTAATGATTCTCAATCCTTCAGAATCTTTTTGCTGCTACTGAGACCCCAGACATTTCCTCCACCAAGCTCAGAGATGTAAACAGATCAAGAATTGCAGCGCTAAGTCTGCACGACCTCTCAAAACCAATGTCCTCTTACTCATTAGGACAGGATTTCCAGGTAACACATGTTTGAAATGGCTTAAACGGTTTCTCGAATCTGTTTGGTGCAATTTGCTTTATAATTCCCGGTGCTGTTTTAAAAGAATATAGAATTTAGCTAGAAATTAAAATTAGCTGAAAATGTATTCTCAGGCCATTCAAGATGTAGGTGAGATTTTTTCATAGGAAAAGAGTTGGGGGAATTTAGCATTACATCGCTTGCCCACCAATGGATCCTCTTTGGTGAATGGGTGCCATCAGAATGAATGTCCAAACAGCTGATAAAAACATCACAATTATCCACACCACTCCTGTCCATTAACTAACGTCTTGTGAAACAAAAGGCTGCGTGTTTGTAATAAATCCATTTTTAGCTCATTTTAATTTTTGGTTTAATTACTCCTTTAAAACTGACTGGCATGGTGACTCTTGTATGTGTTTGTGTTTTCGTTAACTAAGTATTGGGCCATTTTTGTGATGTTACTAGACTCCAGTTAATGGATTAGAGGTCTCCACTATCCAGAGGCAGCGGCTCGAGCTGCAGCTTCTCATAGCCGAACTGAAGGACCGTGACCAGGAGCTCAACATCATGGCAGCAGCCCATCACAAGCAGCTGCTGTCCTGGGAGCAGGACCGCCAGAGAGTGTTGATCCTGGAACAGAGATGTGCCCGCCTGGAGGGTGAGAGTGACTCCAGATTGGGGTTAACTAAAATTATTAAAAAACATTTTTGTTACTCGAATTAAAACTAAAATAAAATATGAAAAAAAAAAACTTAAATAAGTTTCAAGGATTAGTTCACTTCCAGAACAAAAATTTACAGATAATGTACCCACATGTCATCCAAGATGTTCATGTCTTTCTTTCTTCAGTCGGTAAGAAATTATGTTTTTTGAGAAAAACATTTCAGGAATAATTTCCATACAGTGGACTTCAGTGGTGCCCCGAGGTTTGAACTTTAAAAATGCAGTTTAAGTGCACCTTTAAGCAGAAGTACCGATCCAGTGTTTACAAAGGGAACATACAAAGAAAATCAAACGCCCTTTACAAAAAAAGTTAAAACAGAGTTGTAGTACAATTTTGAAGTTGAAGACGAAAATGAGATGGGAGTTTTTTGACATGCCCTAACTATATTGACCCAGATTACACAGACTACGCATGCACATAGCAGAGACGAGACAAGACAAGCATTTGAGTTTATAAAGTATAGAAATTGTCCATTTGTTTTTGGGGGATGGTTTAGAGCCCTTTGATGCTGCATTTAAACTGCATTTTAGAAGTTCAAACTTGGGGGCACCATTGAAGTCCACTATATGGAGATAATTTCTAAAATGTTTTCCTCAAAAAAATAATTTCTTATCGACTGTAGAAAGAAAGACATGAACATCTTGGATGACAAGGGGGTGAGTACATTATCTGTACATTTTTGTTCTGTAAGTGAACTAATCCTTTAAGTTGTAGCTCTATATGTGTGTGTGTGTGTGTGTGTGTGTGTGTGTGTGTGTGTGTGTGTGTATATATATGTATATATATATATATATATATATATATATATATATATATATATCAAAAACACATTCCAAAAAATTAAGACTGGAAATATAAATGCTAATCCGATAGCATAGTAATAACAGAATAATATAATTGTATAATTCAGATACTAAAATATAATCCTTAAATTCCTGCACCAAAGCACTATAATTTAGTTTTAAATGACCATTTCCACTCTTTTTCTTTCCCTCAGAATTAGGTAGTTTTTGCTACTATACATTTAAGAATTGTATATTCCTCCTTAAAGGTCCCATATTGTAAACATTTCTGGAGGTTTAATTTAGTTTTTGATGTCCTTAAGAATATATATTTGCGGTATAAGTGCCAAAATCCATCTCAATTTATTTTTACAGCTCCTTTTTTAGGAGCTCTGTCAAGAACAGGTCGATTTTGGCCCATTTAATTAATATTCGTGAGCCTCTCTTCTGATTGGCCTGTTGTTTTCTGACTGACGCACAGCCAGGCCAACCACAAGTGACTACAGTCATGTGTGCTGTTGCCTAGCCCAGAGCCATAGAGAGAGCTGATACTCAACAGGATATTTCAGAATGATCATTAAAGTTTTTTCTTTTTCAAACACCGAATGCAGTAAGCTTCGTAATTGCCCCTTTCACAATGCGCGCTGATTCCGGAAAATTACGGGAACGAGCGCTGTGTGAACAAAAGCCAGAAACAAATGCCATAAAGGCGGTGTTGTTGTGATGATGCACACGACTCTTCACAACGGAAAAATACGTGCAAACTGGATTGAAGCAGCGATCAGGGAGCTCCTCACTATTAGCGCTGAAGCACAGATCCTTCATCAGGTTAGTTTCAGTTTGGTGAAATGTATGCGTCGCATTACATCTCACATCCAAATGTCACGTCTTTACGAGTTGTGTGTAAAGCACGCAGATTCCGGAAAACAACTGTGAATGAACCAAATTAAACAATTCCGGAACAAATCATGGGACACATTATCAGTGTATTTTCCGGAATGGCTGTGTGAAAGAGGCTAAAGTTGACGTGCCAGTGGAAGTCTGCGCAATGATGTAGTTTCGACATCTATCGACTGAACAGGGTATTCTTGACTGGTTTTCGCTTAGCAATGGAATGGACACAATGTTGTTGGGGTTTGACAAAAGGAGGGTGGGACTTGATTGGTGCTCGGGGTGGTGACTGAAGGCGGTGACTGAGTAGAACGGACGTCACATTTTTACGGAAGTCACAGCTGCTCCTGAAAAGGAACAGCTACTTTATGCAGGCTGTGTGACGTTTACTGTGGATTGACTGTTTTGAAACTCATATGGTAGTTACATAGCCCCTAGACCTTAGTTATCATAAAAAAGCCAGGAAATTTCGATTTTGACAATATGGGACCTTTAAATGTAAACACTTAAACTGCTGTAGTTTCAAAACATTGCTCTACTTTTGCACCGTAGTTTCAATAAATAAATACGTTTTCAGTAAATAAATACATTTAAATAATCATTTTAAGCTGTGAACTCTTCTGATTTAAAGTTTTCCTTTAATCTATAAATACTTAGATCCTGTCTGCATTAATGTGATAAAAAAAACAGTAAAAACATTAAAATTGTGGAATATTATGTTAATTTCAAGTAACTGTTTTCTATTTAAATATATTTGAAAAAGTAATTTATTTGTGTGTTGCAAAGCTGAATTTTCAGCATCATTACTAGTTTCTTAAGTGTCACATGATTCTACAGATGTTCAAGAAACGTTTCCTACTATTATCAATACTGAAAACAGTTGTGCTGCGTCTTATTTTTGTTTAAGTTAACAGTTAATTTTATGCATCCTTGCTGATTTAAAAGTATCTTTTAAAAAAAAAAAAAGCATACTGATCCCAAAGTTTTGAATGGTAATGTATTTTGACTGCTCGTGTTTCCCTAGATGAGCTGGAGAAGCGTAATGAGGTGATCAGAGCTCTCGGTAGGCGGACGAAGGTGGCGGAATCGAGAGAAAAAGACGTGTACAGAGAGCTCAACAGCACCCAACAGCAGCTACACGAGCTGAGTCGCAGAGAGATGAACACCACCAGACATGAGCAGGACTTAGAGGTGAAGTCAGATCTCTTTTTAGGTCTGAACGTTTGGCCCATATCCTGTTCCCATTCCTCCATCTTCCCACATCTTTTCTTGTCCACTCTCTTAAATGCTCCATATGTTATTCATAGGAGAGGAACCAGAGTCTGAACTCCACAGTTATGATGCTGTCATCACAGGTGGGGCAGCTGCAGGTACGCGAGGAGGAGCTCAGCTCCATGCTTAAACTGAAGGTAACAGAGACTCAAACGCTCACGCACATCCATTGACTTATATCATGTTTATTCAGACACATTAAGTATATGATTTTTTTTTCATAAGGATAAAGATGTGATTGAGGCCACCAATCACATTTTAGAGCTGTCTGGTCGTCTGTGTGAACTAGAGAAATCCAATGAAGAGCTGCGAACACGTGAGAGCAAAACGTTGCGAGAATTGGAGGAACACAAGCACCGTTTCAGAGAGAGCAGACACGAAAACACACAACTGAAAGGTAGACAGTGTGATGTCACATCTACTTTCCTGCATCCGATATTGAATACTGTATAAGTACTGTTTAGGTTTATTTGGTTTGAAACATACTTCATGACTGTTAAAAAGAATGTTCTAAATGGCATTAATGTGTGTAGTATGAATGAATTCATGCTTGATTCATCAGGATGTTGTCTGTACATGTTACATTTTTTTTTGCAGCTGAGCTTCAGGAGAAAACCATTGAGAACAACAGCCAGAGAGAAGAGCTCATCCGTTTAAAGCAGGAAAACCAGCTGTTGAAGAAAGACATCACTGCCGTTGAATTTCAGATGATGAGTATGTCACTAATACACGTTTCATTGTGTGATAAAGGCTCTGTTTCAAAGCCTAGTGACCTGTCTACTTAGATGGCATCATAATGCCCGATTACACCAAGTGCGTTTTTTATGTCTGAAAACGTGAGGCGCACCGCACTGCCTTTTTTTAGTGACTTTTAAAAAAGAGCAGTGTGGTGCAGTTTTTTTATGTTGCTAGGCAAGGACCAAAACAACTGTCCTGTCAGTCTAATCAAAGGATTATAGCGCCAGCGCTCTAAAATCTTTGGTTTTTGCTGTTAAGTAAACTGTCATATTAGTAGAAACCTTAAATACAGCTCCAGGTTACCCGCGACAGACACAAAAAGTCTCTCCTCCATTATTGCAGTCTCCGGACTTTCTAAGTAACGGTAAACTTTTGTCACCACAACAGAAGGCCCGCCTCTCCATTCATTCGATTGGACGACGGATGTTTTTCCGCTCAGAGTTGCTTTTTTTCAACTTCAAGCACTTAGAGTGCTCCTGCAAAAAAAATCAGAACAGGACTTCAGGAGTAATTTGATTTAGATCTGGACTTTGGTGTGGGTTCGCAAATCTTTTGCTTTAGGTCAGAACTTCGGAGTATGGATTGCAAATCATTTGATTCAGATCGGGACTTCAGTGTGGGTTTGTGGATCATTTTTTTCAGATCAGGATTTTGCTAATCTTTTTTTTTTTTTTTTTTTTTTCAAACAGTAGAAAACATCAAACCATTAAGGCAGTACCGTTATAAAACAAAACAAAGAAAAAAGAAAGTATACACAATTGCAAAGAATTTTTATTATAATAGTAAAAGTGTACTATACTTTGCAATACTTCAGTAGTATTACTCTGCATGTGCTTCACTTTATTTTTGCAGTTTTTTATTAGTATATTTTTGTTTATTTCTATTTTTTTGAATTTGAAATAGAAGACATTGTTTGATAAGGGAAATATCTGCTTGAAAAGTCCTTAAAAGTCCTGGAATTTAATTTTACAGTATCTGTACGAACCCTGAGTTCTATTTGAAGTTCTATTTTTATTTTATTTTTTTTTTATTTGACATTTTAATTATTTAATTATTAGCTTTTCATCAGTCCTGCAGTATTCTCTAGTTTGGGAACCTTGTCTTTTTGCTTATGTATGTAGACAGCGAGGCATCTCTATTATTTTTAAACAACTGTGCATAAAAAAAATCTGAAAATGTATTGTCTAGCAGGCTTTTGCTGTAATGACATTTTTAAAGGTGTATTTTGGAAAATATGTTTAGAAGTTGAAAAATTGTCAGTAAATTAAACACCTTTATAACTTTTAATATTTAATTTTTTTTTTTATTAATACCAAAAAAGGGAATTTGTTGATGCAGGTCTTTTTTTTTTATTTCATGTTAGGAGATCTTTTAGAGAGGGTTTCAGAAGGTTCAGAACAGAGCTGTAGACTGCATCTGTCAAAAACTGATAATAAACAGCTTAGATGCCTAAACACTGATTGGTGCAGAAACATATTTTATAGTCTTTTCATGAGCGTTCTGTTTCCCAGATGAAGAGAAGAGCTGGAGGGATGATTTACTTGAACTTTCCCGATCAAAACAAGCTCGTGCCGAATCTGAGCTGCTCTGTCTGCGTCAGGTACTGTCTTTCAAAACTCCCTCTCTTTACATTATCCAATGCCAGCCTACGTTCATTTTTAGAAATCTCTGTCCGTTTTTCCGGTTTTTCAGCATGCTTGTAAGACTTCCTGCATTCCTTTTTCATGACTTACTGATTTTACCATGGTCGTAATCTCGTAGAACAGAATCTTAAGAACAGGCTATAACCAAGTGCTACTTTAGTATTATTGACATGCTTGTTTTTACATTTTACAGTTTTCAGTGTAATTTTAATTTTTAAATAATTCTGTTGGGTATTTTGTCATTTCCATTTACTTATATACTCTGATTCAACCTTTTTTCATTTAAAAAAATATAAATAATTTTCTTATTTTAAGTACTTATGATAGGCCATTTCATATTTCTCTAAAATCCTGCTCCACATACTGTATGTAAAGCATCAGGTATGTTCTGATTGGTAAGGATTTGCTTCACACTAAGTCAGCACAAATAATGAATCATTGACAGGGTTATGATATATGCATATGTTTGTGACAGGTGTGTGAAAACCAACAGAATGACCTCCAGCTGCTAAAGTTGAACTTGGAGAGCACCAGAGAGGCACTCCGACATCACGAGGGTCAAAAGTCACGGGGGAGGTGGGCATCTACAATGTTTTACAAAATTAAATTGTTTACTTCAGCAACTGGCTTTACTTCTGTCCAGACCAGTGTTATTTATTTATTCATATAATTAATTTAAATTATTTTATTTTAATGTAGTTTTTATTAATACATTGAACTTTCTCTTATATTTTAAGTTTTCATTTTAATTTTAGGTAATTTTTTAGTAATTTTGTTGCATGTAGAAAGTTTGATATAGTACTATCCTTTTTTAAATATTAAGTTTAATATATTTAAATATATGTTTAATATAATTTTATTTCAGCTTTAGTTTTTGTTCATTTTTATTTTCAATTAATTTTTATTTGTATATGTTCTCAGTTTTCATTTCCACTTTAATTTATTTTTAGAAATGTATTTAGTGTCTTTAGTAATATTGTAAACATTTTGTTATAGTAGTTTTCAGTTTTAGTTTTAGTTCAGTCGTAGTTTTAATTCATTTTAAATTATAAACTTTATTTTTAATATTACAATATTACTATATAGCTTAAATTAATTTTTATTTTAGTTTGATTTCAGTTTCAGTTTATTTATTTCCATTTAGTATTTTTAAATTTTTATTTCAGTTCTAGTTGACAACCCTGGTTTACAGTAGTCAATTTAAAGAGGACCAAAAAAGTTAATCAAAAATGTGCTAAGACAAGAACAAGTATTGTTTTGGTTTTAGAACAACTTAGATAAAAAGTTTTGATCCTCTTCAGATGTTGACTACTATAGACGTCTTGAGTTATGAGTGTTATTGTGTTCGTAGGGCTGATTCTGGTTTAGGAGAAAGTCATGTGCTAAAATACAGTGATCATCAGGAAGGGACAGAACTAGAAACAGGGCTAGTGTCCACCTTGTGCCACAGCAGAAGCCAAAATGCCCCATCGGTTTTAATGCAGCAGCCTTGTGTCGAAATGGAAACGCAGACTGACTTTGAGCATGACGTCGGTGCAGCTTTGAGCACCACAAATCATGAAGTCGCAGAGCAGTCAGCCATAGGGAAAAGTTGCTCTGGCGCCAACAAGAAGAACAACTGTGCAACTGGCAAGTGTGACATCAGTGAACGCCAATCACCCAAGAAGGAATTGAAGAAAAGAGCGAACAACTGTGTTGAGTTGTCATCCCAGTCTTGCTGCTGTGATAATGCTGACAACCTGTCAGAAGATCCACAGAGTCGGGCAGTGTGTTCTGACACCAGAGCCGACGTGGATTTAATGGCTGTCATTGACTATGATTCAGAGACAGGAACTCCTGTCTGTGTAGTCGATGTGGATATCAGTCCAAGAATCTCTTGGTAGGCTTCTCTAGTGTTATTAAAACATCTTGAGAGTTAGGTTGTAGTCATTGGTTTGTACAAAAACTCCAATGAATCTGAAACCAAAGTTGCTTGTTTTTTCCCCTTATTTAGATAAAAGCATTAACATTTATGTGACATGCTTTTATCTAATTGCAGATTTTATGTAGGTGTGTTTTAAAGGGGTCACTGGATGCCCATTTTCCACAAGTTGATATGATTCTTTAGGGTCTTAATGATAATTCTATAACATACTTTGGTTAAAATTTCTCAATGGTAGTGTAAAAAACACTCTTTTTACCTTGTCAAAATCAGCCCTTTTTAGAGCAAGCTATTGTGTTGCATGTTTCTTTAAATGCTAATGAGTTCTGCTCGCCCCGCCCCTCTCTGCCATGGGATGACGAGCCGTAATGTTTACTTTAGCCATGTTTAGCTGCAAAACTTGCTAACTAACACATTATTAAGAAAGGCCATTTGCAAAGATGCATAAAACACCTTTGTACTCACTTCTGCTGTGGGTGAAGCTGCATCACGAATGATTTGCACGAACATAGACGCATACTGACAAGAAGCTGAAAATGACCTGATTTTAAAAAGGGGATATTTTTTGAGTTGAAAAAAATACCACTGGGTGGATTTTTATCTTTGTAGGGTGGTTGTGTACACAAACTGCCAACACACATTAATGTTCAAACAACATGTAAAAGTCAGTTTTGCATCCAATGACCCTTTTCAGATCGAGCATGCAAAAAAATCATGCTAAGTTTGTTGGACTGATGTTAACTGTGACCTTCTCTTTGTTAACTAGCACAGCAGATCTGAGCCTTCTTCATCTGGATTGCCCCTCCCCTTCTCACAGAAGTAGGCGGAGCTCCGTCTGTTTACCTGATTCTATGCTAACCATTGAACTTTGTGCCAATGATGCAGCTCGCCACTGCAATGAGGTACCTCAACAAACAGTATACATATATATGTTTTTATAGCAGGAATTAGATTTTTCTGTATTTATACAGAAAAAGATATGAATTTTCATATTTTCCTACCAGAAAAGTATCATCCATGTAAATTGCAGTAATTGCTGCATTTTCAAATGCATTTAAATTGCATTTCTTTTTATCTGTAATATATTATTATTTTTATTATTATTATTAAAAGTACATTTTTTAACAGTATTATTGCAATAGTATATAAAATGGTATTTAAAAAATAATAATATTATTGTTAATATTTATTTTGTGATTGGAATGGTAAAACTTTTCTTAAATTATTTAATTTCTATCATTTAAATGATAATTAATTCAAAAAAGTATTTTGATTAATAATAATATTAATAATGTTTCCAATTATTTATTTATTTTACAGTACAGTAGTAGTATTGCAATAGTAAAATATTTCATTGATTTAATTTATATAATTTAAAAAAAAAACATTTCTAATAATATTAATTATTGTTGTAATGAATATTATTAAGTACTCATTTTGTACAGTACAATAGTATAATTGCAATAGCAATACATTTCTTCATTTAATTTTGCATTATAGTATTGTTTTATGCTTATTTTGTGCAGTGTTATTGCAATAGTAAAGTTTTTTTAATTATATAATTTTATCATTTAAATAACAATAAATTAAAAATAGTATTTCGATCAATAATAATATTAATGTTTCCATTTAATAAATAAACATTTTTTACAGTACAGTAATCAATTAAAATTGTATTTTAAATAATATTATTTTTTATATTATTTTGTGCAGTGTTATTGTATTAGTAAGGTTTTTTCAATTATTTATTTTTTATAATAATAATAATATAATTAACTATTATAAAACAGTAGATTTATAATAGTTAATTATGATTATGATTGTTGTTAAATGCTCATTTTGTACAGTACAATAGTATAATTGCAATAGCAATACATTTTTTAAATTAATTTTCCATCATTAAATAACTAATTAAATAATATTAATATTTTACTTATTTTGTACAGTATTCTTGCAATAGTACATTTTTCCAGATTTATTTTGTATATTTTAAATAACAATAAATTAAAAACTATTTTGATGAATAATAATATTAATAATGTTTCCAGTTAATAAATACACATTTTTACAATACAGTAGTATTATTGCAATAGTACAATATTTAATTATGAAAGACTAATTTTGTATAGTTTCATAGTAAATTATAGTACATTTCTTTATATAGTTTTTGTAATTTAAATGATTTTGTGCATTATTGCAATAGTAAAAAAAGATTTAAATAAAAGATTTTTATCATTTAATTAACAATAAATTAAAAAATAGTATTTTGGTTAATAATAATATTAAGAAATTTTTAGTTAATAAATACACATTTTTACTGTACAGTAGTATTATTGCAAAAGTAATATATTTAATTTGTATAATTTAAGAAATAATAAGTCTATTATTATTATTATTATTATAGTCATATTGAATGGAATTAAAAACATTATTTCTTTTTGTCCTAATGCCTGTTTTATGAATGTTTGAATGAAGGTATCAGTGTTATCAATCTCTGGCCTTATTGCATGTGCATTTTCATATCACACAGGAGGGCTACAGCTCATCCACAACACGGTTACAGCGTCTGCTGGCTGAGTCTCAGGAAATGGTGGCATGTTTGGAGAGCTCTACCAAAAAATCTGTCAGCCCGACAAAACCTCAAAGCCCAATGAACTGCGACGCCGGCCGTCGCCTCCAAAGTAATGGCAGCCACTCCCAAACCTCCACCCATCACCAGGAGGGCAGCCAAACACATGGGGTACCTATTACCTCACTAAACTCATTTACATAATAGTTTAATGCATATGATGCTTTGGGATGAAACTGCAACTGAATGGCATTTTCTCCTTGATTTTTTCTAAAGGAAACTGACTCTCAGATCGAAAGCAGCCCACGCCTGCAACAAGGAAGCCAGTAATGTGATCCGTAAAACCACAAGAAGCAGCAAATCCCCATTTACTGGCATCTTCTCTCAATGCTCAATGCAGAAAATAAATCAGTTTTTGGCAAACAAAGAGTTTTGTGAAGCTAACAAGTAGTTTTTACAGATTTTATCAAAATATATTTTAATGATGTATGCACAAAAAAAGGCATTACTGATTTCTCCTACAGAAGCACTACCTCTGAGCAATGAAAAGACTGTTGTTATTTATAAACTACTTTCTTCAAGTGTTAAACCTGTCTTACAAGATGACACAATGGTGCTGGTTGTTTTTTGTCATTCCAGTTTCACTGTCATCGAACCTGTTTGCTTTCAAAGATAATGAACTGTGATGTGGCTCTTGTCTAGATCATTGTGTTTTACACCCGAAATGCAGTCTTGTTCTCACAGAAAGGACAAGGAGCCATCAGCCGTTTCAAAAGCCATTGAGAGGCAGTTTATTTGCCTCATCTCAGGACATATAAAAGAACAATAAAGGTCTTTGTCATTAACCTTTTTTCGTTTAAAGGGTGATTTTGAGTGACTCTCATTTTAATTGGAATTGGAATGTAATTTTATTTTGACTGAAATGCATTTTCATATTGAGTCAGCTCTGTTTATAGAGCGTGTGTGAGGAAACTCACCTGTGTGTGACTCGTTTACGTGACAGGTAGATCTCAGGTGCGTGTATCGCGGCTCAATCGATCATTTGTACATCTGGTTTCATCTGAGGAAGGAGTTAAACATGGCCTCAAAGAAAACCGAATCGAAGAAAAACGAGAAAACGGATAAATCCGAAAAGGCTTTAGCTGCGGAAAAGGAGCAATTCGTCAAACTTCAGGTGAGATTTACGCATTTATTCACGTATTTGATATTTAGTGGTCGCTTCTTTATTTACTGGATTTTACTTTTTCTTTCGACAATACTAAAAGTAATGTGGCAGAAAACACCTCATAAATTGTTTTCAGCGTTTAAATCCTCACTTTAGATCGCTTTGAATCCCCGCGAGATTGTATATACGTTACGTCACGTGTCGCCTCGTTTACATTTTTTTATTTATTTATTTTTGGACTTGCGCCATTATATTTCCATGTTTTTTTGATATGTATCACGGTAATAATGCTTCTGGGTATGTACTACGGTAATAACGTGTTTGTTTTTTTGGGCCTGATATAACAGTCCGTTTAATACAGTAGTCTTTTTTTTATGTTTTGTATGGAATTGTAATCCAGAAATAGTTTGGATTTGTACCATGGTAATGTCTTTTACCATAGTAATACACTACCAGTCAATGGACAGTAAGATGTTAATGTTTTTTTTATTTTTTTGTTTAAGTCTCTTCTGCTCACCAAGCGTGCGTTTATTTGATCTAAAATGCAGCAAAAATAGTGAAATATTTGTACCATTAAAAAATAGCTTTTTATTTGAATATATTTTAAAATGTAATTTATTCCTGTTATCAAAGCAGAATTTTAAGCATCATTACTCCAGTCTTCAGTGTCACATGATCCTTCAAAAATCAATTTAATATGCTGATTTTCTGTTTAAAAAAATAAACATTTATTATTATTATTATTATTATTATTATTATTATTATTATTGTTGTTGTTATTATTATTATTATTATTATTATTATCAACATTTAACAGTTGAGTAATTTTTTTCAGGATTCTTTGATGAATAAAAAGATCCAAAAATAAGCATTTACCTGAAATAAAAAGCTTTTGTAACCTTATACACTACCATTCAAACGCATAGAGTCAGATTTTGTATTTATGTATTATTTATTTTTAGAAAGAAATTATTGAAAATAATACTTTTATTTAGGAAGGATGCTTTAAATTTATCAAAAGACATTTATAATGTTGCAAAAGATTTCTGTTTCGGAAAAGTGTTGTTCTTCTGAATTTTCTATTCATCAAAGAAAGCTGAAAAAATTCTACTCAACTGTTTTCAACATATTAATATTACTAAATGTTTTCGAGCAGCAAGTCAGAGTATTAGAATGATTTCTGAAGAATCATGTGACTGGAGTAATGATGCTAAAAAATCAGCTTTGAAATCACAGGAATAGATTACATTTTAAAATGTATTCAAATAGAAAACAGTTATTTTAACTAGTACAATTATTTCACATTTTTACTGTTTTTGCTGTACTTTGGAGCAATTAAATGCAAGCTTGGTGAGCAGAAGATACTTTTAAAAACATTAAACAACTTTTGACTGGTAGTGTATATATCTATGTATTTGAATATGCATATTGAATATGTTATTATTTGAAATACTTTTAGAGTACCACCATGTAAATACCATGGTATAAATATGGTGTTGTATTATTATATCACCAATAACTGATACTATACCTGGACTGCTATTTGTAATGGAAAACGCATCTAAGATCAGACTTGGATGATCATCCTGGCTACAGATATTAATTTGTGCTTCTCTTTATTGTTAAGTGTATTATTTAATGTTTTAAACCGTCATATTCATTTACATTAGATGATACATTATTTATTGTGTTTATTAATGATGGTATATCTCCTTTTCATCTGCTTTACAGCTTCAAAGCATCACCAAATCCATCACCAATGCGGAGGCCCCTATCAAAGAGAAATATGGACGCAGTATCCTTTAGTTTTGGTTTAATAAATCAATTCTTATATTTATAATCAAGTCATACTTTTTGTGTGTTGGAGTGAGCTTACACACAGATGCCCAGGCTTTACAGTAAGAGAATGTCATTTAGTTGTGTAACACTTTTCACAATATACACAGTTTCAAAGACGCTTCACAAAAAAATGTTAAAATGTTTATAATATCTTAATATCTTCATGCCTTATAGTCACATTTAGCAGATTATAGCTGGGTGATAATATAGTTTACATTTTGCAGCAATTGAGATTTGTTATATTGTATATATAGCTTTATGTGAGTGTACTGTATGTGTTTGGATAAAGTTGGATATATTTCCATTTATATAAAGAGCTGGGTAATAATATAGTTGCATTTTGAGACACAATAAAAAATTCATGCATTTGAAATTTGCTACAGTTGTGGTCAAAAGTTTACACACACCTTGCGTAATCTGCTAAATGTTATTTTACCAAAATAAGAGGGATCATACAAAATGCATGTTATTTTTTATTTAATACTGAACTGAATAAGATTTTTTTTTTACATAAGAGACTTTTTCATAAAAATTATCCTGTTCAGAAGTTTTCATACACTTGATTCTTAATACTATGTTGATACCTGAATGATCCACAGATGTTTTTTTTTTTTAATGATTTAGTTAGCTGTTCATTATTGTCCTGAACAGTTAAACTGCCCGCTGTTCTTCAGAAAAATCCTTCAGGTCCCACAAATTCTTCTTTTTTTTTTTTTTCCAGCATTTTTGTGTATTTGAACCCTTTCTAATGACTGTATGATTTTGAGATCCATCTTTTCACACTGAGGACAACTGAGGGACTATCATGTGCAACTATTACAGAAGGTTCAAACGCTCACTGAATTTTGAAGATCGGGGTAAATTTACCTTAGTTTGTCTTCTGGGAAATATGTACTGTAAGTATCTTCTGTAGCTTCTAAAGGGCAGTACTAAATGAAAAAAAAAATATTTAGGCAAAATAAGAAAAATGTACACATTTTTATTCTGTTCAAAAGTTTACACCCCTGGCTCTTAATGAGCAGGAGCACTGGAGCATCAGTGAGTGTTTGAACCTTCTGTAATAGTTGCATGTGAGTCCCTCAGTTGTCCTCAGTCTGAAAAGATGGATCTCAAAATCATACAGTCATTGTTGGAAAGGGTTCAAATGCACAAAAATGCTAAAAAAAAATACTGAACAACCAAAGATTTTGTGGGATCTAAAAGATTTTTTCTGAAGAACAGCAGGCAGTTTAACTGTTCAGGACAAATAAGGGACTTATGAACAACTATCACTGAACAAAAAAAAAACAGATGTAATCAATGAGGTAACAACATAGTATTAAGAATCAAGTCATTTTATGTGAAATATCTTATTCAGGTCAGTACTAAATAAAAAAAATGAAATGCATTTTGTATGATCCCTCAACATTTTGCAGATTCTACAAGGTGTATGTAAACGTTTGACTTCACCTGTATATAGCTTTATGTAATTGTACTGTACGTAAATGAATAAAGTTGGATTTATTTCCAACTTTATATAAAGAGCTGGGTGATGATATAGTTGCATTTTGAAAATTCAGGCATTTACAAATAGACATGCTATGAATCATCTTTGCTATATATCATTTGAACTAGTACATTGTCCTTAACTTTGACGCAGATATCATTTTAGGCACACATAAGGAAGGCGGTGCCGTCACGTTCTGGTCTCATGCCGTGAGTCTGCCGCTGTCCAGTAACGCCATCCTCAGCTGGAAGTTCTGCCACGTGGTGCACAAACTGCTAAGAGACGGTCATCCTAACGTCAGTCCTGTCTACCACAATATCAAAAGATTAAAATGACTTCCATTTAACTTTATTTGTCTAAAATGACCCAAATATAATTTTGTCTTGTAGACTTTACGAGACAGCAGAGGTCACACCGCAAGCATTAGACAAATGGGAACATTATGGGTGCGTGTCGAAATGATCTGGATGTTTTTCTGTTGAGCGAGTCATTTACATCATCACATTAATCTTTCATGGGAATCTTTCAACTTAAATGTTGTATGTTTGCGGTGCTTTAGGGGAATCTGCATGATAGATATGGACATATTGTTGCACTGTATGCCAAGCTGCTGTGCATTAAAATCGATTTCCATTTGAAGGTAAGTTTAATGTGACATTTGAGCTCAAAAAAAAAAAAAAAAAAAAATATATATATATATATATATATATATATATATATATATATATACAGTCAAGCCCGAAATTATTCATACCCCTGACAAATTCTGACTTAAAGTTACTTTTATTCAACCAGCAAGTTTTTTTGGATTAGAAATGACACAGACATCTCCCAGAAGATAATAAGACGATGTACAAGAGGCATCATTGTGGAAAAAAAATATTTTTTTTTACTTTATTTACATTTGAACAAAAAGTGGCATGTCCAAAATGATTCATACCCTTCTCAATAATCAATAGAAAAGCCTTTATTGGCTATTACAGCAATCAAACACTTCCTATAATTGCTGACCAGCTTTTTGCATGTCTCCACTGGTATTTTTGCCCATTCATCTTTAGCGATGAGCTCCAACTCTTTCAGGTTGGAGGGTCTCCTTGACATCACCCTGATCTTTAGCTCCCTCCACAGATTCTCAATTGGATTTAAGTCAGGACTCTGGCTGGGCCACTGTAAAACGTTAATGTTTTTGTCTGCTAACCATTTCTTCACCACTTTTGCTGTGTGTTTTGGGTCGTTGTCGTGCTGAAATGTCCACTGGAAATGTCCACTGGTGATGTTGTTGTTGAGAATTTTGATGTATTGTTCCTTTTTCATGATGCTGTTTACTGTGATTAGGTTTCCTGGTCCACCGACTGAAAAACACCCCAAAAACATTAGGTTCTCACCACCATGTTTGACAGTGGGGATGGTGTTCTTAGGGTTAAAGGCTTCTCCTTTTTACGCCAAGTGAAGGCTACATCATTGTGGCCAAACAATTCAATTTTTGTTTCATCTGACCATAAACAAAAGACCAAAAGTCTTCTTCTTTGTCCAGATGAGCATTTGCAAAGGCCAAGCGGGCTTTTGTGTGCCTTATCTGGAGAAGTTTTGTCATCCTTGGTCTGCGTCTGTGGAACCCAGCGGTGTGCAGTGTTCGTTGGACTGTCTGTCTTGAGATGTTGCCACCAGCAGAGCCCAGATTCATCAGGATGGCCTTGGTGGCAATCCTTGGATTATTTTTTACCTCTCTCACTATCCTCCTGGCCAGCACAGGTGTCACTTTTGGCTTCCGACCACGTCCTCTGAGATTTTTCACAGTGCGGAACGTCTTGTATTTTTTAATAATACTTTGCACTGTAGCCACTGAAACTTCAAAACATTTAGATATGGTCTTATAGCCCTTTCCTGACTTGCAGCCACAATGCGCAGCCGCAGGCCCTCAGTGAGCTCCTTTGTCTTAGCCATGACTGTCCACAAACCAACAGCAGAGAGCTTCTGTTTTTCACCTGCTGAGTTGATTAAAACAGCTGTTCCCAATGAATCAGGGTAATTAGGATGCTTTAGAACAGCTTGGACTATTTGGAATGGTATAGAACTTTGGATTTTTCTATAGACTGTGACATTTTGCAAAGGATGTGAATAACTTTGGACATGACACTTTTTGTTCAAATGTAAATAAAAGCTGAGAAATATTTTTTTCCACACTGATGTGTACATTGTCTTATTATCTTTTGGGAGAAGCCTGTGTCATTTCCGGTCAAAAAAAAAACTTGCTGGTTGAATAAAATTAACTTTAAGTCAAAATTTAACAGGGGTATGAATAATTTCGGGCTTTACTGTGTGTGTATATATATATATGCACAAATTATGTATGTATTTATCTTGTTTCCACCACAGCATCTGGAAATCCCACCAAACCTTGACGCTCCTGAACAAGTTCTTGATAAAGCCATTGCCATTGATATCAACAAAGTGTAAGTACATTGCTAATGATTTTAGTGATCTTGAATAATCCGTTAATAGAAATTAATTAATTCATACTCATGATCGTTACTTATATAGGTTTGACATGACAGGTGAGGTTCTGGAGTACATGGAAGCAGCTCTAAAGCTGCAAGAGACAGGTAAGCATAATGTTTTTTGTTTTTAATGCAACCCAAATAAATGCTTTTAATAGTTTAATTCATAAATTACACATTAAATTGATCAAAAGTGACAGTAAAGACATGTATAATGTTACAGAAAATTTCTATTTCAAACACTTTTTTCTTTTAAACCTTTTTACACATCAAAGAATCCTGAAAAAATGTATCATAAATTGCACAAAATTTAAATAAATAATAAGGATCATGTGACATTGAAGACAGAAGTAATGATACTGAAAATTCAACTTTGCGTCACAGGAACAAATTACATTTTAAAAATATATTAAAGTAGAAAACCGTTATTTTAAAATATAATAATATTTCACAATATTTTCTTTGCAGTTAGTGTGTGTATAATAAATATTGTGTACTTTTTAAATGCAGTTTTTCGGCAAATGGAGTCCAGCTCCACCAGCTCTACCACACCAGTGGGTCAGTGCCGTCTGGCACCGCTGGTTCTCGTCATTCAGGACTGCGGTCCGCTCTACCATTTCCTGGTCAAGCTCTTGTTCAAGTTACACAGCCGTGAGTCTTGTTGTTTACATGCTGCTCTCTTTTATATCCATCATTTTCATTGAGCTTAACAGCGTTGTGCATCTGTGTCACAGGAATACCGGTGGACGCTCTGTTAGGACACAGGGAACGATTCCGTGAGCAATTCGACGGGTAACTGATGTGCAGTAGAAAAAGCGGACAATTATTTTTGTTATTGCCACTAACCAATATATATTTTTACAAATATTTATTCAAATAAACAGGCCCCATGCCAAAACTCCAGTGTAGAAATTTACAAGTAAATTCAGGTATCAATGCATTATAATGGGTGTGTGTGTATTACGCATATAACGCACACATTAAAAGTACTAAACATTTGGCCTTATATACAAGTTATATTGTAAAAAATAATATGTTCTGTTAATCTTAAAGATTATACAGCATCTTTATATTCATCCTATGTGTCCTCTTAAGATGTACATTCATTATCATTTTTGTTAACCTTTTGAAAATTAACCATGTTTTGTTTACTACAAAAAATGTTTTACTATGGTAACCACAAATTATCCATGGTTTTGCTACAGTAACCTTTCTTTAACCATGGTATTTGTAGTAAAACTGTGGTTAGACAAATGGTAATCAATACACCAAAAAACATGGTTACTACACCTTTAGCCTACTATAATAAAACCATGGGTAATTATCTTAAGGGATTTGTATCTGTGTATAGAAAAAAACTAAGAAATTGTTTGTGAAATGTTTCGCAAACCACCCTGAAGTTCCGAACCCAATTCAAATGATTCACGATACGCTCTTCAAAGTTCCGATTTGCATCAAATGATTCACGATACGCTCTTCAAAGTTCCGATTTGAATCAAATGATTCACAATACGCTCTTCAAAGTTCCAATCTGAATCAAATGATTCACGATACGCTCTTCAAAGTTCCGATTTGCATCAAATGATTCACGATACGCTCTTCAAAGTTCCGATCTGAATCAAATGATTCACGATACGCTCTTCAAAGTTCCGATTTGCATCAAATGATTCACGATACGCTCTTCAAAGTTCCGATTTGCATCAAATGATTCACGATACGCTCTTCAAAGTTCCGATTTGCATCAAATGATTCATGATACGCTCTTCAAAGTTCCGATTTGCATCAAATGATTCACGATACGCTCTTCAAAGTTCCGATTTGAATCAAATGATTCACGAAACGCTCTTCAAAGTTCCGATTTGAATCAAATGATTCACGATACGCTCTTCAAAGTTCCGATTTGCATCAAATGATTCACGATACGCTCTTCAAAGTTCCGATCTGAATCAAATGATTCACGATACGCTCTTCAAAGTTCCGATTTGAATCAAATGATTCACGAAACGCTCTTCAAAGTTCCGATTTGCATCAAATGATTCACGATACGCTCTTCAAAGTTCCGATTTGCATCAAATGATTCACGATACGCTCTTCAAAGTTCCGATTTGAATCAAATGATTCACGAAACGCTCTTCAAAGTTCCGATTTGAATCAAATGATTCACGATACGCTCTTCAAAGTTCCGATTTGCATCAAATGATTCACGATACGCTCTTCAAAGTTCCGATTTGCATCAAATGATTCACGATACGCTCTTCAAATTTCCGATTTGAATCAAATGATTCACGATACGCTCTTCAAAGTTCCGATTTGCATCAAATGATTCACGATACGCTCTTCAAATTTCCGATTTGAATCAAATGATTCGCAAACAAGCTGCAAGGTCCCAATCTGATTAATGATTTGCGAACCCGCTCTGAAATTCCAATCTGAATCAAATGATTCACGATACGCTCTTCAAAGTTCCGATTTGAATCAAATGATTCACAATACGCTCTTCAAAGTTCCGATTTGCATCAAATGATTCACGATACGCTCTTCAAAGTTTCGATTTGCATCAAATGATTCACGATACGCTCTTCAAAGTTCCGATTTGAATCAAATGATTCACAATACGCTCTTCAAAGTTCCGATTTGCATCAAATGATTCACGATGCGCTCTTCAAAGTTCCGATTTGCATCAAATGATTCACGATACGCTCTTCAAAGTTCCGATTTGCATCAAATGATTCACGATACGCTCTTCAAAGTTCCGATTTGAATCAAATGATTTGCGAACCTACTCCGATGTTCTGATCTAAATCAAATGATTTGCAAACCCACTCCGAAGTTTCGATCTGAATTAAATGATTTGTGAAACCCGGTCCAAAGTTAATATCTGAATCAAATGATTTGCAAACCCACTCCGAAGTTTTGATCTGAATAATGATTCGCGAACCCACTCAGAAGTCCCGATCTGAATCAAACGATTCGCGAACCCACTCCTGAAGTCCCGATCTAAATCAAATGACTCGTGATACGTAGTGCAATGGTTTAACTGATTCAGAGTTTCTACACCCTTGGAAATTACTGCTGCATTGAATTTTTTTGGTCTGTCTTTGTCCTCCTCAGTTTGACACAGTTTTTTGAGAGAGCAAGAGGGATGGAGTTTTTCAAATCTATTATTCAGATCCCTGATCTTCCTGATGTAAGATTGTCACACTCTTATTTTATTGAATTTCGTTGAATCAAACATTTTTACAAAATGCAATCAAAGAAACAATATTGACAGATCAGATGGCGTAAAATGTTGAACAGATGAATGTATTCTTATGAATGTTGTAGGAGCCTCCGAATTTCCTGCGTGCGGCTTCATTCGCTGATCACGTGAAGCCTGTGGTCATTCAGAATGAAACACCTGACTATAATGAAATGGACACACATCTGGATTTTAGTGACCGAGACTATCAGATGGTAAAAACAACCTGGATTGGTCAAACTTTGTAGATTATGCTTTTACACATTTGTGACAATTTTAACATTCCTTTATTTTGTTCAACAGAATTACGGATACAACCAGTTTGAACCTCCAAGTGACATATCAGTGCAAAGGTAACACCCCTTAATAATTTTTTTTTTGTTGCACAAATTAGATCTGTTTTTATACTGGATCTTTTTTCCTTGACAACAATGAGACTAAATGGAGAGCAAATGCAGACTTTAGTGTAAATGCTTTCCTCTCAGATGGTTCTCCTGGAAAAATACTCTAGTATCGCACATATGTCTGAGTTTTAGGAGAAATATCTGTTTCAAAATTACAAGTCAATCAAATCTTTAGACGTACTTGACTGAAATGATGTTTGCTATGATCATTAAAGAGCTCCTATTTTGCTTTTTTACTTTTTGAATTTTAGCCAGTGTGTGGTGTGTATGTTTGGGCGTAAAAACATCTACAAAGTTACAAATCTCACAGTCCACTCCAAAGGAAGATATTTAGTTTAAAAAAAAAAAAAAAAAAAAAAAACTTTTTAAGAACTACAACGAACAGCTCCTTCGGACTACAGCGTTTGTTTTCCGGATTCTATGATGTCACAATGTAAATCCCGCTTACGGAAATTCAAATTGTTGGCGGGTGGGGAGGGACGAGTTGGGGGATTCGCCTAACTTTAGCAATGTAGCATGGACAGCCGCTTCTGGGATGCTTCAGCGAGCTGCAGGGCAGCCCGTATAAATATAAGCATTGACTAAAGTGTCTGCAAACTGCTCCGGTAGCAGTGCTGGAGCTGCGCCGCTGATGTGTGCAGTATAGAGCGAAACACATGCGGAGCCGTGGCTGATGTAAACACAAGCATTGACTAGAGTGACGATCATCGGTGGTCGTGTCGGAGCCGTGCCGTGTGCATTGTGTGGTAAGAGATTTATTTATCATACAGTGTAGATAGCTTCACAAGCCTTATGCTGGAGTTGGTTTCGGGCATGTAAATAATTAAAAAAGCAAGCACAATAATGATAATATCATGTATCGGCGATCTCGCAGGATGTTGATAGGACCAACACTACTGTAGCGTACTATTTACTCGCCCTCCACGCATCCTAGATGTATATGATCCATTGTGTTTTTATAAGAAAATATCCATATTTAAAATGTAAGAATCACTTCAATCTAGTTTGTGCAGTTGTACAAAGGACGTGGCAGGACTGAAACCAATCAGAACACATTTAGTTTTTCGGAAGGCAGACCTTCATCAAACCCGGAGCTAATCAAGCCATTTGTGCCAGCCTGGGGAGAAAGCTATTGTAATAATGTGAATTATGTGAAAAATAATGCGTTTTTCGAACCACCAAGCATGAGAGCATGTTATAGTGCACCCCCAAAACTAAATAAAGTTTTTTTTTTTTTTTTTTTAAGAGCATAATAGGACCCCTTTAAAACCTTTTAATCTGATGCTTAAATTAATTTTGTAGAGTTTGGATGACTTTTATTTTAAATTTGTGGATAATAGTAACATAATAAAAGAACAAATTTATGTCCAAACGTTTGTTATTTCTTTTCATTTTTTCTATAATATGAACTCTCACACAGAGAGACTGAGGCTGATACTCTGAGAAAGGAACTTGAGGTGGTGAAACCAGAGCTGGAGCTCATAAAAGTGGAGGTTAGACATTTGTCTTTATTTACATCTGTCTGGAAGAAGTGTTTCCTTCTCTTGTCACTGATTCCCATCATCCGTGTGTCTGCAGGCCCAGCGTGCCGTGGTCCATCTCAAAAGTCAGGTCAATGAACTGGAATCGGAGCTTGAGGACCAGCGGACACACAAGCAGATGGCACTGGTGGAAAACGAACGTCTGCGCATGGAGGTGGAGAACCTCAGAGCACAGACCGCAGTCGCTGCCAGCATACAAGCCACGGCTGAGGATGCGGGAAGTAAGTGACCTCTGACCCCAGACACACATGCACAACGCATACTATACTGCTTGTTTGGCAGAAATTAAAGGGATAGTTCTTTCATTAATTACTCACCCTCATGTCGTTCCAAACCCGTAAGACCTTTGTCCATCTGTGGAACACAAATTAAGGCGAGACACTGCAGGTGAATAGGGTAAAAAAAAATAACTAATAGTTATCACCTTACTTACTCAGTTAATTAATCACATTGATAATTGCAAAAAAAAAATTGTATTACAAGTTTTCTGAAAAATGTTAGGTTTAAATATGCAAATGAGGCGTTATTTATTTGAAATATGTGACCCTGGACCACAAAACCAGTCTTAAGTCGCTGGGGTATATTTGTAGCAATAGCCAAAAATACATTGCATGGGTCAAAATTATTGATTTTTCTTTTATGCCAAAAATCATTAGGAAATTAAGTAAAGATCATGTTCCATGAAGATTTTTTGTAAAATTTCTACTGTAAATGTATCAAAATGTAATTTTTGATTAGTAATATGCATTGTTAAGAACTTAATTTGGACAACTTTAAAGGTGATTTTCTCAGGATTTTGATATTTTTGCACCCTCAGATTCCAGATTTTCAAATAGATGTATCTCGGCCAAATATTGTCCTATCCTAACAAACCATACATCAATAGAAAGCTTATTTACTGAGCTTTCATATTCTATATACATCTCAGTTTTGTAAAATTTAACCTTATGACTGGTTTTGTGGTCCAGGGTCACATATGTGCTAATTTGCATACATTTCTAGTACAGAAATCTGAACACTGGATAAAGTCAGTTGCAAAATTCTTGTTGATTTTTTTTTACATATTAGAGTCAAATGATTTTACAGAAGGAATTTTGGGTATCTCATTTTGTCACTCCGATTCAGAAAATACTTAGAACAGGCAGAAAACAATATATTTTTTACAGTTTTTTGGGGGGAAAAAATATAAAATCAAGCAAATTATATATGAACAAATCCCTCTGTAAAAACTTTCAGGATATAGACAGGAATAAAAATGTAAAGTTTGGTTTGTGTAAGTGCTACTGAAATGGAGATTTATGGCTCACTGTAGGAGAAAAAAAATCATTTTGAGAATCATTGTAATAGAAATCTATTGACATAAATAGATAAAGTGCTATAAAAGAAACACTTAATGCTTTCTTTTGGGTGTTTTCTTTCCACTTTCCACTCTGAAAAAAAAAATTCCCTTAAGATACTTTATTTTTTATGAAATCTGAGAGCTTTCTGACCCTCTGTAGACAGCAAGGGAACTACCAAGGTCAAGGCAAAGAAATGTAGTAAGGATATGGTTAAAATAAACCATGTGACATCTGTGGTTCAGCCGTAATTTTATGAAGATACGAGAATGCTTTTTGTGCGCAGAGAATACTAAAATAATGACTAGTTCCTTTGCTGTCTATGCATGGTTACAAAGCTCTCAGATTTAAAATAAAAAAAATCTTAATTTGTGTTCTGAAGATGAATCAAGGTCTTACAAGTTTGGAACAACATGAGGATGACAGAATTGTCATTTTTGGATGGATGCAAGAAATTGATCAAAAGTGCAAGTAAAGGCAATAATGTCACAAAAGATTTCTATTTTCTATTTCTATTTTATTCTTTTTGAACAAAGAATCCTGAACAAAAATGTGTGATGTTTTCCACAAAAATACTGTTTTCAACATTGATCATAATCAGAAATGTTTCTTGAGCAGGAAATTAGCATATTAGAATGAATTCTGAAGGATCATGTAACACTAAAGACTGGAGTAATGATGCTGAAAGCTTCAGCTTTGCATCATTTTTAAATTACATTTTAAAAATATAATCAAATAGAAAACAGCTATTTTAAATCAAAAAGATATTTTACAATATTACTATTTTTACTGTATTTTTAATCAAATAAATGCTGCCTTGATGAGCATAAGAGCTTTTCAGAAACATTAAAAAAAACCTTTTTTCAAACAGCCGTATGAACGAAAATCTCTTGTTCCAATGTTTTCTAGGCAGAGCTCAGACTGCTCAGATACATTTCACTCGACTCAAAGAGAAACACGCCGAGCTGGTCAGCAGACATGCTGATCTCATGCAGAAGGTAAAGACAATTTTGTGCTGTTTCCTTTAAATATTATTGACAAACAGTGCTGGTAACTTTATCAATTATGCGTTATGTGAACCCCTAGTAAAATCTATTTCTGTTGTGCCTAATGTGAAAAATATTCCACAGATATGTTGTCATAAGAAGTTTTGGAGAAAAAAGTATCTTTATTCATCCTAGATAAACTCAGGGATAGTTCACCAAAACATTTTAATTTTCTCATTAATTACTCATGCTCATGTTGTTCCAAACCTGTAAGACCTTCATTCATCTTTGGAATACAAATTAAGATATTTCTGATGAAATGCGAGAGCTCTCTGGCCTCTCCGTAGACAGCAATGGTCCAACCATGTTTAAAGACCAGAAAGGTATGAAGAACATTGTCTAAATGGTCCATATGACATCAGTGGTTCAACCTTAATTTTGTAAAACTACGAGAATACATTTTGTGCGCAAAAAGAAAAAACCCAAACAAAAATGTTAAATAGTTTTTCAAATCGTTTTAAATAGTTTTTTTGTTTTGTTTTGTTTTTTTGCACAGAAAAAGTATTCTTTTCACTTTGTAAAATTTACAGTTGAACCATTGACATCTATAACATCTTAATTTGTGTTCTGAAGATGAACAAAGTCCTTACAGGTTTGGAACGACATGAGGGTGAGTAATTAATGGCAGACTTTTCATTTTGGGTGAACTATCCCCTTAAAGGTGGTGAAATGTTTGTGCCATATGGTTATTGTCTTTGTTAATGGTCATGATTTTCTGTCAGAATGCAGAGATGGTGAAACAGGTCAGCAACACTCAGCAGGTACAGGAGGAGCTGGTCACATACAAACAGCAGATGGCAGTAGAAATGGAGCAGCTGAAACAGGACAACAACTCCAAGGTCACACTACACACATTTATGTTGATAATTCCAGAAATTCTTGAGATTTAGAATCTCACACTACCACTACGCTCCACTGATACTATTGGTTGACCATTCAATGATTTTAAAGCTGATGCAGATATTCCAATATTGTAATATCAATAACAGTTGCAGTTACAATAGTTAATCACGCTCAGCAAGCCTGCATTTATATGCTGAAAAATACAGTAGTATTGTGAAATATTATAACAATAAAAAAACTGTTTTCTATTTGTATATATTTTAAAATATAGTTTATTTGTTATTTAAAGCTAAATTTTCAGCATCATTACTCAAGTCTTCAGAGTCACATGATCTTTCAGAAATCATTCTAATATTCTAATTTGCTGCTCAAGAACATTTTCAGAGTTCTTTGATGAATAGAAGGTTCCAAAGAACAGCATTTATCTGAAATAGATTATTTTATAACATTATAAATGTCTTTACTGTCACTTTTGATTAATTAAATTAGATCTTTCTTAATAAAAGTGTTAACATCTTCCATGGACAAATGGTTGCAAGATTTAATTGGATCTATTGCACATAATCTCAAAAATATCTGCTGATTTATTGGCCTGGCTGAAATATCTGCCTCTCATTAACTTTAACTGAACTGTAATTTTCAGCTGGAGGCCCAGAGAGCAGAAATCGAACGTTTGAAGCTAGAGCTAGCAACCGAGAGGGCTGAAGTATCCCAAGTCCATAATGCTTTGCAGAGCAAGGAGAAGGTAAGAGCTCTGTCTGTGCACATAAATGACTCCAGATTTCTAGATGAACAACTGAATGTATTCAAACGTTCTAGTATGTACTGTAATGTTTCTCTGATATTTGTGTGTGTTTAGGCTGGAGACCAGTTGAGCAGTGTGTTAGTAGGTCTTCAGGCAGAAAAAGAGGCACTACTTCGTACAGTGAAAGATCAGGAAGCTGAGATCGCTAGTCTCCGTCAGGCCGCCCAACTCCACCAGACCACCCTACAGCAGGAGAGAGACCGACATCAGAGAGAGATGACAGCACTGCAGAATCAGCTGCAGGAAAAAGTCAGTGCAACTGATTTTACATGTGTTTTGCTATTGTGATTTTAAACAAGACAGCATGAGGTCTAAATGAGTGTGTTTGCTGTGTGTGTGTGGTCAGTTGATTCGCGAACAGGAGCTGCAGATGGAGATGGACAAACTGAGACGTGAGCTGGAGGAGAAGCGATCGGAGCTGCTGCGTGCTCAAAGCACTCTGAATAGTAAAGAAACGGTGAATATATTTCCTCTTCAGTAGACGTTTCTGTTGCCATTCGTGCAGCTTATGCATAATGTGACTTTCTTTTCCAGCTTCCCAATGAATTTCATGACAACTACACATTTACACAAGCATGCAGACACTAGTTGAACATATTAGCGGGTGACCAGTATGATTTTTACAAAATCAGATGCTGATACAGTTGAGGTCAAAAGTGTACACCCCCCTTTCAGAATCTGCAAAATGTTAATTATTTTACCAAAATAAGAGGGATCATACAAAATACATGTTATTGTTTATTTAGTACTGACCCGAATAAGACATTTGACATAAAAGATGTTTACATATAGTCCACAAGAGAAAAATTTGAATTTATAAAAATGACCCTGTTGTTGTTCATGAGTCCCTTGTTTGTCCTGAACAATTAAACTGAATTAAACTGTTCGCTGGTCTTCAGAAAAATCCTTCAGGTCCCACAAATTCTTTGGTTTTCCAGCATTTTGTGCATTTAAACCCTTTCCAACAATGACTGTATGATTTTGAGATCCATCTTTTCACACTGAGGACAACTGAGGGACTTATATGCAACTATTACAGAAAGTTCAAATGTGCACTGATGCTCAAAAGGAAAAACTATGCATAAAGAGCCCTTCAGAGGCTACATAAGACGTGTTTTCCAGTAGACAAAATAAGTTTAATTTACCCTGTGTTGGGGGTAACGCATTACATAACGTTGCATAATCAGATTACTTTTTTTAAAGTAACTAGTAAAGTAACACATTTTTATTTACAAGAAAATATGAGTTACTTATTAAAAAAAAAGTAATGCCAGTTACTTTTTGTTTCCGTTATGTATATAATCGCATTTTATTAACCAGTGTCTTTGCTGCTGACCTTTGTTGATTCAATTCTACCATAACTAACATTTAACTAACATTTTTGCTTCATTTTTGTCATTGCTAAAGAATGTTAAACTTCCTGTTCCTACAGTTCTACAGACATGAATATATGTTTCCTTCAGCCTTAGGCTTATTCATTTCACTTTTTGGTGTGAAAGGGCTTTTACATTGGCTAAAAATTTAACTTTTTAAATAAAAAACAAAACAAAACAAGTAAGTCTTGCCCTGAATTAAAAAGTAATGCAAAAAATTGCACATTACTTTCCATAAAAAGCGTAAATTAGTTACTTTTTTAGGGTCTAACGCAATATTGTAATGCATTTCTTTTGAAAGTAACTTTCCCCAACACTGAATTTACCCTGATCTTTAAATTAAAAAAGTTTGCACCCTTTGCACTCTTAATGTTTTTTTTTGTTTGTTTGTTTTTTCGGGAGCATCAGTGAGCGTTTAAACCTTCTACAATAGTTATATATGAGTCCCTCAGTTGTTCTCTTTGTGAAATGGCGGATCTTAAAATCATACAGTTATTGTTGGAAAGGGTTCAAATACACAAAAATGCTGCAAATCCAAAGAATTTGTAGGACCTGAAGGACTTTTCTGAAGAACAGCGGGCAGTTTAACTGTTCAGGACAAACAATGGACTCATGAACAACTATCACTAAACAAAAAACACAGCTGTGGATCATTCAGGTAACAACACAGTATTAAGAATTAAGGGGATGTAAACTTGTGAACAGGGTTGGTTTGAACTATTATTTTCTCTGGTGGACTGTATATAAAATCTTTTATGTAAAATATATTATTTAGGCCAGTACTATATAAACAATAACATGCATTTCGTATGATCCCTCTTATTTTGTTAAAATAATTAACATTTTGCAGATTCTGAAAAGGGATGTAAACTTTGACCTCAACTGTACAATATTTCGAGTGCAGGCTGACTGATAACTTATACAGTACTGAAATCCATCCATCCATCCATCCATTTTCCTCCGCTTATCCGGAACCGGGTCGCGGGGGCAGCAGTCTAAGCAGAGACACCCAGACTTCCCTCTCCCCAGACACTTCCTCCAGCTCTTCCGGTGGAACGCCGAGGCGTTCCCAGGCCAGCCGAGAGACATAGTCCCTCCAGCGTGTCCTGGGTCTTCCCCGGGGCCTCCTCCCGATGGGACATGCCCGGAACACCTCCCCAGGGAGGCGTCCAGGAGGCATCCGGAACAGATGCCCGAGCCACCTCAGCTGGCCTCTCTCGATGTGAAGGAGCAGCGGGTCTACTCCGAGCTCCCCCCGAGTGACTGAGCTCCTCACCCTATCTCTAAGGGAGCGCCCAGCCACCCTACGGAGGAAACTCATTTCGACCGCCTGTATCCGGGATCTTATCCTTTCGGTCATGATCCAAAGCTCATGACCATAGGTGAGAGTAGGAACGTAGATCGACCGGTAAATCGAGAGCTTCGCCTTACAGCTCAGCTCTTTCTTCACCACGACAGACCGGAACATCGACCGCATTACTGCAGAAGCTGCACCGATCCGTCTGTCAATCTCCCGCTCCATCCTTCCCTCACTCGTGAACAAGACCCCCAGATACTTAAACTCCTCCACCTGGGGCAGAGACTCCCCACCAACCTGAAGAGGACTGTACTGAAATATAATATAATATATAAATAGCCTGGCGATTATATACTAAAAACAAAGGATGTAATCTCTTTCAAAACTGAACATTATTTGTGTTTGCATGTGTTTTTTAGACAGGAGACCAGCTGAGCAGTGTGTTAGTGGGTCTGCAGGCGCAGAAGGAGGTTCTTCTGCGTTCAGTGAAGGAACAGGAGGCTGAGATCACTAACCTGCGTCAGGCCGCCCAACTCCACCAGGCCGCGATGCTGCAGGAGAGAGACAGGAGTCAGAGAGAGATGGCAGTGCTGCAGAGCCAAATGCAGGCCAAGGTCAGAAAAACTAGGGATTGTGGGCAATTTTCCATATGCTTGTCTAGATCAACTTTGTGTAAAGAAAAGAGAGATTTAGTGTAAGATTTTTGTTTATGTATATGAAATTTAACAGCAGGAAACACAAACTAATTAAGTTATAGTTCCCCATATTATCATTAGGCGAGACACTAACTATTCATAAACTAGACAGACTTAATTCTTGTTTAATTTTTTTTTTTACATATTAGAGTCAAACGTTTTTACGTTTTTACATTTATGGCTCAGTGTAGAAGAAAAAACTCATTTTGAGAAAATGGCCTTTAAAAATATGTATTGTAATTGAATAATTGCTATATAATAAACACTTAACAGTGTCTTTTGGATGTTTTCTTTCCACTAATCTGAAAAAACACTTAATGAAAAACCAAAAAGCCAGAAATCTCAAACTTGACAGGTGCATGAAAAAACAGTGCAGTGCCTGCAGTGTCTCCTCTTAAGCAGTCAAACAGTCCAAAGAAAACGTCTTTAAAACAGAAAGAAAAGTCAAAAAATGAGATCGGATGAACATTAAAAAATCTGACCAAAATTTCTCTTTGTAGGTTCATTGCCAAAAAAGTGAAAGACATCTTTCTCGGAACAGGGACAAAAACAGCAACTCTCCTCTATGCCCTTAATCTACTGTAGTAGTATTTTGAGGGTCTTAATTGGTGCTTTTGTTGTGTGTTTTTATTGTACAGTTAAGTCAGGACTCAGGCATGTTGCAGCAGAAGCTCCAGGATGAGCAGTTCAGTCTGTTGCAGTGTGCTGTGGTGGAGGCCGAAGGCATCGTCCTGGATGCTGTGGCCAAAGTGGACGATCCGCTGCACGTGCGCTGCATCAGCACACCAGGTCTGTCCTTCCTTACCCTCCTGCTCTTCATACCTATGAATATCCTCATCAGTTATTTTACTCCACATATCTCTAATCTCCATTTGCAGATTATTTGATCAATCGGGCTGAGTTGACGTTGGCGTCCATTGATAAGATGCAGCAGAGTCATGCGGCCTATTTGAAGAATATGGATGGTAGGGTGTCAGTTCTCATTAGTAAGCTACAGGTTTATGTGTTAGCGTATTGTAATTTCGTCCTCCTTTTCTAGATGCCAGTGGTATGTTGAGGTCGGTGACCCAGTTCTCCCATCTCATCGCTGACACTATTGTTAATGGAGCAGGAGCTGCACACTCGGCGCCTACGGACCAAGCAGACCGTGAGTGATATTCTTTATTAATCAAAAAGTGCACATGCACATTTCTTATGATGCTGTTGACATTCAAAATCTAACTTTCTGTAGTATTACAAAACATAATGCACAAAAAGTTGCATTAACACAGTCTTTAAAGGTTTTGTAATACAAAATCTGCACAAATGATTTGCTTTCAGAAAAGCAAACTCTGCTTCACAAAAACAAATTTCAAATGGTCCAAACTGATTGTTTTTGGCCTTTAGATAGTCCAAGCTAGTTTAGCTGCTGGTCTAGATATTATTTATAATTTCTCAAAAAATAAGTTGCATTACCACAGTCTTTAGTTATTTACGGTTCTGTATTACAAAATCTGTACTCATGATTTGCATTAGAAAATCAGCTAATAATACCAGATGGTTTTGCATGATTTTTACATGGTCAGAGCTGCTTATTTATGGTCCAAGCTGGTCTAGATGCTGATGCTGAAGTATAATTTATAATTAATATAATTTAAATATATATATTAGGGGTGGAGCCGAACCCGAATACGGTATTCGGAAAGGCACAAATAGCGTGTTTTTTTTACAAATACTTATTTCGAACAAATACTTAAAAAAAATACTTACTTTATATCAAAAAAGCTGCGTTTCCTCATGAGACCGCAGTGCATGCCTGCATGAGTGAGTGAGTGACATTCAGGAGTCGGGGGGTGGGGGGTAAAAGAGGTGACTGACACAGGCTGCTCCACACAGCAACAGAGAAGACTCGGCTGAGCGAAAAAAGACTTCACTGCATCACTATTTTTGTTGAATAGATTTTTGTACCTTAACTGGGATCCGGAGGCAGTTTATAACTTTCGGGAAGCGAAGTTTGATTGGGAGATTATTCCATTTGGGGCCGTTCACATGTAGCGTCTTTTGCGCCCAAGTTTGTTATTTCAAATGTAGACGCGCGGTATGCGCGCTCATAATGGAAGCGACGCGGTCACGACGCACTCGTTTTTTCCAGGCACGTCCGTGCCGCATCCAGCTAAAAACATGTAAACTTTTCAGGATGCCTCGCTTATCAACGGCAGACGCCACGATAGCGCAAGCTGCAGAGCGCTTTGGAAAGATGGAGAAAGCGGCGCGCCTAGCGTTTTCCACGCGTTTTTAGGCGCGACATGTGAACGGCCGCTTATATGGTACGTTTAAAGGTCCCATATTGTCAAAATCGAAATTTCCTGGCTTTTTTCATGATAACTGAGGTCTAGGGGCTATGTAACTACCATATGAGTATCAAAACAGTCAATCCACAGTAAACTGCACACAGACTGCTTAAAGTAGCTGTTCATTTTCACGAGCCGCTGTGACTTCCGTACAGATGTGACGTCCGATCTACTCAGTCACCGCCTTCAGTCACCACCGTCCCACCCTCCTTTTGTCAAACCCAGACAATATCGTGTCCATAACATTGCTAAGCAACAACAACAGGAAAACAAGTCAAGAAAACCCTGTTCAGTCGATAGATGTCGAAACTACATCATTGCACAGGCTTCAGAACAACGTGAATATAAGAGACCAGTGGCACGTCAACTTCAGCCTCTTTCACACAGCGATTCCGGTAAATACACGCATAATGTGTGTGCTTTACACACAACCCATAAAGACATGTGACGTTTGGATGTGAGATGTAAACATTTCACTAAACTGAAACTAACCTGAACAAACTGTGCTTCAGCGCTGATAGTGCGGAGCTGGCTCTGCCCGATCGCCGCTTCATTCCACTTTGCACGTATTTTTTTGTCGTGAAGAGTCGCAGGGTAACGTGCATTATCACTACAACACTGCCTTTATGGTTCTGGCTTTTGTTCACACAGTGCTCGTTCCCGTAATTTTTCCAGAATCAGCGCGCATTGTGAAAGGGGCTTTACTAAAGCAACAGTTAAGTAGCTTACTGCATTCGGTGTTTGAAAAAGAAAAAACATTAATGATCATTCTGAAATATCTTGTTGAGTATCAGCAAGCTAGGCTCTCTCTATGGCTCTGGGCTAGGCTACAGCATACATGACCGTAGTTACCTGTGGTTGGCCTGGCTGTGCGTCACTCAGAAAACAACAGGCCAATCAGAAGAGAGGCTCATGAATATGAATTAGATGGGCCAAAATCGACCTGTTCTTGACAGAGCTCCTAAAGAAGGAGCTGTAAAAATATATTGAGATGGATTTTGGCACTTATACCGCAAATATATATTATATATATTATATAAGTTACTCTGTAGCTTACAGCAAGATGTAGGCTATAGGCTAGTTAACCTTAGCATAGCTTCCCGTCACTCATTATTTTTATGCCTATTTTGAATTTTACTCGAATACAAATACAAATACTTTTCCCCCCTCAACAAATACAAACACAGATACAAAAACCGGCTGCTTTGCACATCCCTAATATATATATATATATATATATATATTTATTATTATTATTTTTTTTAAAGATTTGTTTTTGTCGTTTTTTGCCTTTATTTTGATAGGACAGATCAGAATTGACAGGAAACGAAGTGGGAGAGAGATAGGGGGCGGGGTCGGGAAAGGTCCTCAAGTCGGGATTCGAACACGGGACGCCCAGAGCGCAATACCACTGTATGTCGGCGCGCTGCCCACAAGGCTATCGGCGCCAACATATAATTTAAATAATTTTTATAATTTAAAAAAAGTTGCACATTTATTCAAGATTTTGATTAATACATTTTATACCAATGATTTGCATTAAAGATTTATCTAACACCAGATAGTTTTATATGGTTTTAGCAGGTCCAAGCTGCCTATTTTTGGCCTTCAGATTATTTAAAATAAATAAATTGCATTACCAGTGTCTTTTAAAGTGAAGATTTTGTATTACAAAATCTGTACTCATGATTTGCAATAGAAAACCTACCTAATACCAGATCTGCATGGTTTTTAGATGGTCCAAACTGCTTGCTTTTGGCCTTTAGATGGTCCAAACAGGTTAGCTTTGTTGGTCTAGATATAATTTATAATTTCTTACAAAACTTTAAATCACTTTAAAAATCGTGGTGATGCAAATTATTTTTATTACAAAATCTGTATTCATGATTTGCAATAGAAAATCATCTAATACCAGACAGTTTTGCATGTTTTTTAGATTGTTTAAGCTGCTTATTTTTGGCCTTTAGATGGTCCAAGCTGAAATAGATACTGGTCCAAGACAAGTATAACTTATAGTTTCTTTGAAGAAGTTGCAAATTTAACACAGTATTTAACAATATAGATTAATATATATTGTACCAGTTATTTGCATTAGAGATTCAGCTTATACCAGATGGTTTTGTATGGTTTTAGCAGGTCCAAACTGCTTATTTTTGGTCTTTAGATGGTCCAAGTTGGTTTAGCTGCTGGTCTAGATATTATTTATAAATTCTTAAAAAAAATAAGTTGCATCACCACAATCTTTAAAGTGATTCAAGGTTTTGTATTACAAAATCTGTACTCATGATTTGCATTAGAAAATCCACCTAATACAAGATTTGCATGGTTTTAGATGGTCCAAACTGCTTGTTTTTGGCTTTAGATAGTCAAAACTGGTCTAGATGCTGGTTGAAAGACAAGTTCATTTATCATTTCTTTAAAAAAGTTGCAAATTTAACACAGTATTTAACGTTATTCAAGTTTTTGTTAATGCATTTTATCCTAATGATTTGCATTAGAGATTCAGCTAATACCAGATGGTTTTGTATGGTTTTTAGCTGGTCCAAGCTGCTTATTTTTTGGCCTTTAGATGGTCCAAGCTGGTTTAGCTGCTGGTCTATATATAATTTATAATTTCTTAAAAATAAGTTGCATTACCACAGTATTTAAAGTGATTCAAGGTTCTGTATTACACAATCTGTACTCATGATTTTTAGATATTTTTGGACTTTAGATGGTCCAAGCTGGTCTAGATGCTGGTCCAAGACAAGTATAGTTTATAATTTCCTTACAAAGTTTTTACACAGTATTTAATGTTATTCAAGTTTTTGATTAATACATTTTGTACCAATGATTTGCATTAGAAATTCAGCTAATACCAGATGGTTTTGTATGGTTGTTGGCTGGTCCAAGCTGCACATTTATGGTTCCTAGATGGTCCAAACTGGTCTAGATATCATTTATAATTTATTAAAAAATAAGTTGCAAATTGCCACAGTCTTCAAAGTAATTCAAGCTTCGCATTGCAAAATACAAATGATTGCATGGAAAAATTAACACAGTATTCAAATTTTGTACTTTGCACTGATGATTTACATTAGATGGTTTTGCATGTTTTTTAGCAGTTCAAAACTTCTCATCTATAGTCCTTAGATAGCTAATTAACTTGACTGACAACTGTAGAACTGGTTTTAACCTAGTAGAGCACTTTGATCAAGCTAGTTAGAGCTGGTTTACCCTCATAAAAAACAGCAGCAAATCATCTTCCATGCTCCTAAAACCATGTTGACCACCATATTCTTCCAGCAGTCTGATGATTTTTGGTTCATTTCTCCATAGGTTTGACAGATAACTGCCGGGATTGTGCCACTCACTGTCTCCAGTATCTAAAAGAGCTGAAGCTGAAGGCCACGCTCCCGAGAGCAGACCCTACTGCCGTCCGCTACGTGGTCCAGCGTATCCTCAACCAAGGACAGGTGCAGTGGCCAGTGATGGCATCTTCAAACTTGATTTGTCTTTGTGTTTGTGTGACATAAGTGACCTCTCTCCCGGTCTCCTGCAGGACCTGCGGCCCAGGGGAGCAGACGTGCGGAAGGAGGAGCTGGCAGATATGGTGGATAAGGAAATGGCTGCAACTTCCTCTGCCATTGAAGATGCTGTGCTGAGAATGGATGTAAGTTAGCAGTGTGTTAATGATTCTGGATTAAATTCAGGACTAATTTGCTACAACTTCATGGGGTTTTCTTATGTAATACAGGAAATATTGAGCCAGGCAAGAAGAGATACATCTGGAGTGAAGCTGGAAGTTAATCAAAGGTTAGTTTTGGGATATAGTTTTATAAATAACACGTAAAATACACTACCAGTCAAAGGTTTTTGAACAGTAAGATTTTTTATGTTTTTGCTCTCCAAGCCTGCATTTATTTGATCCAAAGTACAGCAAAAACAGTAAAATTTTGAAATATTTTTACTATTTAAAATAACTGTTTTCTATTTGAATATATTTTAAAATGTAATTAATTTCTGTGATTTCAAAGCTGAATTTCTATCATAATTACATCAGCCACATGATCCTTCAGAAATCATTTTAATACTGATTTGCTGCTCAAAAAACATTCATCATTATTATGTTGAAAACAGCTGAGTAGACATTTTTTGAGGTTTCTTTGTTGAATAGAAAGTTCAGAAAAACTACATTTATAATAGAAATCTTTTGTGACATTATAAATGTCTTTATTATCACATTTGATCAATTTAAAGCATACTTGCTAAATAAAACTATTAATTTCGTCTCCTGACTCCAAGCTTTTGAATGGTATAGTATGTAATGTTACAAAAGCTTTTTATTTCAGAAAAAAAAATGCTGATCATTGGATCTTTCTTTTTTTCATCAAATAATCCTGAAAAAAAAAATGAAAAAATGTTTCTTCAACTTCAAATCAGCATATTAGAATGATAAGGATCATGTGACTGGATTAATAATGATGAAAATTTAGCTTTAATCACAGGAATAAATTATATTTTAAAATATATTCAAATGGAAAGCAGTTATTTAAATAGTAAAAATATTTCACAATATTACTGCTTATTATTTGCTGTATTTTGGGCCGAATAAATGCAGGCTTGGTGCGCAGAAGAGACTTTTGTAAAAAACATTTAAAATCGTACTTTTTGACTAGTAGTGTTTGTAGTATAGGTGTTATGTATTTACATTTGTTTTGTTTTATTACAGCATCATTGGCTCATGTTCGGATCTAATGAAGGTATGTTTAGATTCACAAAGATGAATATGTTGTTAAATACATAATTTAAAATGCATAAAATTGATTAAAAGTGACAGTAAAGACATTTAGAATGTTACAAACTTTATATAGCATATTATAATGATTTCTGAAGCATCATGTGACACTAAAGACTGGAGTAATGATGCTGAAAATTCAGCTTTGCATCACAGGAATAAATTACATTTTCAGATATATTAAAATAGAAAACAGTTATTTTAAATTGTAATAATATTTGCGAATTTTACTGTTTTTACTGTATTTTTTATCAAATAAATGCAGCCTTGACAAGCTGAGAAAATTCAAACACACTAAAACATTTTACAGACCCCAAACTTTTACATGGCAGTGTATATCAAGATAAATGTAATTTTTTTTTATCACTTTTGTCCATAGGCTATACACATGCTGGTGACGGCTTCAACTGATCTGCAAAGAGACATTGTGGAAAGTGGCCGGGTATGATTTGGTTATAGTGGCAATTATAGAGAATTTTCATAAATCATATACAGTTGAAGTTAAATGTTTAGTTTGAAGTTAAAGAGCTATGGATCATTCCGTTAACAACACAGCATTAAGAATCAGGTAAACTTTTGAACTGGATTATTTTTATAAATTCAATTATTTTCTCTTGTGGACTGTAAACATCTTTTATGTGAAATATTTTATTCAGGTCAGTACTAAATAAAAAATAACATGCATTTTGTATGATCCCTCTTATTTTGGTAAAATAATTAACATTTTGCAGATTCTCGAAGGTATATGTAAACTTTTGACTTCAACTGTATTTTCACATACTCAAACACAGGTTTTTGTGTTTATTGTCTCAGGGTGCCAGTTCTGTCAAAGACTTCTACGCTAAAAATTCACGTTGGACGGAGGGTCTCATCTCAGCATCAAAAGCTGTTGGATGGGGTGCAACACAGATGCTGTGAGTGTGTGAATATTTAAAGCCTTAACATGGATTCATTAGTGTGAATGCCTATAACTGATTTATTATCTCACAAAGTGAATCGGCTGATAAAGTCGTGACTGACAAAGGCAAATATGAAGAGCTGATTGTCTGTTCTCATGAGATCGCAGCCAGTACGGCACAGCTTGTCGCTGCTTCAAAGGTAAAATCCATGAGACTAATATAAGTGCGTTTAATTGAATCAAATCAGTTGATTCTGACACATCAATCCTTCATTTAACAGGTAAAGGCAGATCGAGGCAACAAGAAGCTCCAGACTTTACAGCAAGCATCCCGACACGTGAATGACATGGCCGCAGTTGTGGTGTCGTCTACTAAATCAGGACAAATGCAGATTGAGAACAAAAGTGAGTGTCACGGACTGTGACAAAATGCAAAAAGCATGAAATACACTCAATGCAAGTTGTGAAGTAGCTGAACTATCTGACAATTTACTCACCCTCTGACCATTCACAATGTAGATGACTTTGTTTCTTCATCTGATTTGGAGAAATTTTGCATTATATCACTTCCTGACCAGTGGATCCTCTGCAGCGAATGGGTGCCGTCAGAATGGGAGTCCAAACAGCTGATAAAAACATCACAATAATCCACAAGTAATCCACACCACTCCAGTCCATCAGTCTTGCAAAGTAAAAAGCTGCTTGTTTGTAATAACAAATACATCATTGAGGCGTTTCTGTCTAAATTAGGAGTCCTCTGTCCATAATATTGCACAGATCGAGCACCATTTTCAAGAGAAAACAGTCCAAAACAGTTCTAAACAAATATTTGGGTTGATTTTGATGTGAGAGGACAACAGGAGATTTACCTTTTTTACTGGAGGAAGCATTATTATGGATTATTGGCCAGTAGCAACAGTTTAAAGTTTTTTACAAACATGCAGCTTTTCACTCCACACAGCTTTAACTGATGGACTGGAATGGTGTGGATTACTTGTGGATTATTGTGATGTTTTTATCAGCTGTTTAGACTCTCAATCTGATGGCACCCATTCACTGCAGAGGATCCGTTGGTGAGTGATGTGATGCTAAGTTTTGAAGTGTGTCCTCTTGTTTTTTTCCATAGATTCCATGGACTTTTCTGGCTTGTCTCTTATAAAACTCAAAACCGAAGAAATGGATTCTCAGGTAAGTTTACCAAAATGAAAAAGAGTACAGTTTTAAGTATGAAAACACCCACTTTACATCCATTAAATCAAATCTGGATTAAGGATTAAGACAAATACTTTAAATGCAAAAATATAAACTCTTGTTTGTTTCTAGGTGAAAGTGTTAGAGTTGGAGAAGCAGCTGTCGAACGAGCGTATACGATTGGGAGAACTCAGGAAAAAGCACTACGAGATGGGAGGGATCCCGATGGACTCTCCTCCAGAGAATACAGTCAATAGTTTTGACAGTTCACTGCCTACTGTTTTTCCTGACCCACCTACAATGGAACTGCCCAGTCTGGATGCGTTCACACTTGACCCACCCAGATTCGAACCACTTCGACTGGACCCACCTAAACTGGAGCCTCCCGCATCCGAGCCTGCCAAAACCAACACTAAGCGCACCTCAATCTTTCATAAATCAGGCAGCCGCCTCAAGAATGCAGTAAGTGTTCACAGACACTCGCTTTGGGCCACTTTACCCGTATTTCCAGTGACAATATTGCCGTTATAAAGAAATTTGGATGTTAAGTTGTGTTTCTTCATTTATCTCTCACAGTTTAGGTGAAAGGATTCTGGATGCAAAAAGAAGAAACCATCAGATAATAATGTTTATTATTCTGAAGCACAGCGTATACAGTACAGTGGTGTGATTTATATATCTGAAATTATGCCTTTTAATTTATATGATCATTTAGTGAACAACTACACTGAAATATTATATCATGCAGTTCTTTTAATTTGTACTTTTTAATAAGAACCAAAATGAAAACTGCCTTTTTTGTTGCTGTTGTTAATTAGCACCACCAATTGATGCCTGGTAGTTCATTCAGATCTTTTAACACCTTTTACCATTTTAAAGTAAATGTACTTGAAGTTGTAAATGCAAACTGAAGTAAATAAAACAATGATTAATCATGTTGTAGAAGTTAAGCATGTGTTTGTTGTTTTTAATATCGGTATTTTCAGATGCAACAACAAATTAAAAGCATGTTAGAAATCCATTCACAGGGTTTTTGAAATTTAAGGCCTGGAAAACCCTTGAAAATAGCAATATTCTTGAATAGGTACTTGAAAAAAGCTTGAATTATTTAAACGCAATGTATCTATGAAATAAGTGTTTAATTTTTTCAGTGAGCACATATCTTTTTATGCTAAATTCACGCAATTCAACAAAACAAACTTTTTTCGCTTATTTCAGTTAATGTCATAAAACTAGCAAGCTAAGCCATGAATCATTCAATTGAATGATTCAAATAAAATAATTGGCAATATGCGATTTGAAGTCCCAATCTAAATCAAATGATTCAATATGCAAAGTACCAATCTAAGTCAATTGATTTGAAATGATGGATCGCAAATCATTTGATGTAGATTAAAACTTCAGAGCAGGTTCGCGAATCATTTGATTTAGATTGGAAGGGGTCCGTGAACCATTTCGCGAATTGAATTATTCAAATAAAATGATTCGCGATACGCGATTTAAAGTCCGGAAATAAATCAAATGATTCGCAAATTTCTGATCTAAGTCAAATGATTCACGATCCACTTTCCGAGTCTTGATCTGAAATGATGGTTCGCGAATCATTATTCAGATCAGTGGTGCAAATTAAACGGGATATATCGCCCTCCGAAGGGAGTCAAAACAATCAAGTTCGCTATATTGAAGTGTCGTTCCCCTATGATCCCTATGATTCTTTGCATGATGATGCCCCCTACTTATGGACACGGGATGATGACGAAGAAGGGCACTTAAAAAAAAACCTACACCCTTCAACCCTTCAAAGCTCTTACTCCAGAGGGTAAACCCTTTGAAGGGATTAGGGCATAGGGATGAGCCCTTCCGAATGGAACGCAGGGCGGGACTTCGGAGTGTGGATCGCGATTCATTTGATTTATATCGGAACTTTGGAGTAGGTTCGCAAATCATTTGATGCAGATCAGGACTTCGGTGCAAGAGGTGCGGCCTCACAAATCATTTAATTTAGTTCGGGACTTCGGAACAGGTTTGCGAATCATCAATTCAGTTTGGGACTTCAGAACGGGTTTGTGAATCATTTGATTCAGATTGGGACTTGCAAATCATTTGATTCAGATCGGGACTTCGGAGCGGGTTCGCGAATCATTTGATTCAGATCGGAATTTCAGAGCGGGTGAATGTGCTTCAATTTATTTATGCCATTTTGTTTTATTAGTATATTTTTATTTAGCTATTTATCTTTTATTTAGAATTTGAAAGAGAAGACAATAGATACAAGACATCTCTGATTTAAGTTCTTAAATCCAAAAATAGTGCTTTAAAAGTCCTGGTAAGTTCTGAAATTTCATTTTACAGTATCTATACAAACCTGCATTCAAAAACCATCCAAATATTCTATTAAATTTCTCATTTAGTTCGTTAAAAAAACTGCACGTATAATTAATTATACACGATTAAAAATGTTTACAATTTAGTTTTACATTGTCATACTGCCACTGCTTGACATACAATTAAAAAAATAAATAATTCATGGTTTTACTAGTGTTTACCATCTTATACCCACAGTTAAACTATTCAATAACTATGGTAAACAGTGTTATGACCGATATTGTAGGTCAGTGTGGCGCCTGACAGTGATTTCACAGCGGCCTCATCTGCTACTGCTGTGCGCATGCGCAGTAGCTGAAGCGCCGCTCTGAGGAATAAATAAGGGCAGGGAAACCGAACCGCAATGGGACAACTCTTATTTCGGTCCAATTCGGCCTAAAAATATCCCGAAATGGCTTTTATTCTTGACGGGGTGTCATTAGACGGTTTTTAGAGGGCTTTGGGGATCTGTTTGGCTACTGAAAGGGACTGAGAAAGTTTAGAAGGAAACGAACTTCGGGGACGTAACGTTACAGAGGCGGTCATGGAGGATTTCGGTTCGGCGCTGGAGAAGAACGTGGCGGATCTGACCGTGATGGACGTGTACGATATCGCCGCGGTCGTGGGCCAGGAGTTCGAGCGCATTATCGATCAATACGGATGCGAGACTCTCTCCCGCCTCATGCCCAAAGTGGTCCGGGTGCTGGAGATCCTGGAGGTTCTGGTGAGCCGGAACAGCATCAGTCCAGAGACCGAGGAGTTGCGCCTGGAGCTGGACCGGCTCCGACTCGAGCGGATGGACCGGCTGGAGAAGGAGAGAAAACATAAAAAGGTGATTTTATAGACTAGAATAGCTATTTACCTTGTCTAAATAACCATATCGTTCGTTTAACTCCGTTTTATTGACACTGGTAGTCAGAATTAAACAGACAGGTGACTGACAACAGACTGTACTTGTCTGTGACGTCACAACATATATGTATAATATTACAGTATTTATACATATAAAAGTATACATTTTAATTTATAAATCTGTTTTGTATTCGTGTTTAATTAAACTATATATATTATATATGTATGTATGTATGTGTGTGTGTATATATATATATATATATATATATATATATATATATATCAAAGACTATAGAATACCCTTAAAGGGACTTTGATTTATATCAGTGTGTGTGTGTGTGCATTTGAGTATGCACACACACTCAAAGTCTTTGAACAGTAAGATTTTTTATGTTTTTAAAGAAGTTTCTTATGCTCACCAAGCCTGCATTTATTTGATCCAAAGCACAACAAAAACAGTCCAATTTGAAAATATTTTTTACTATTAAAAATAACTGTTTCCATTTGAATATATTTTTTTGTGGAATTTATTTCTTTGATTTCAACGCTGAATTTTTAGCATCAGTCCAGTCACATGATCCTTCAGAAATCATTCTATTCTGATTCGCTGCTCAAAAAAAAAAAAAAAAAAAAAAAAAATATATATATATATATATATATATATATATATATATATATATATATATATATATAATTTTTTTTTTTATGATGTTGAAAACAGCTGAGTAGTATTTTTTCAGGTTTCTTTGATGAATAGAGAGCTCAGCAGAACAGCATTTATCTGAAACAGAAATCTTTTGTAACATCATTAATGTCTTTATCACTTTTGATCAATTTAAAGCATCCTTGCTAAATGAAAGTATTAATTTCTATAATTTCTTTCCCCCCAAAAAAATAAAAAATACTGCACACTATCAATACTTGCAAAATTATCAAAAAGTTTTATTTACAACGTTCGGTATCATGACCTTCATCAGATATATTCAAAAATACAATTGCAAGCTATCATAAATATCTTAGTTTTATGGTTTTGACCTCTTTTGGTCTTTGTCTCCTACACACCTATCCATTGTCTTCAGGTGTGCAAGGATTGATTGTTAATTGACTATAGAATTGTTTTGGAAAGAAGTCTTATGTTTATCAGACCTGCATTTATTTAATCACAAATACAGTAAAAACGGTAATATTGTGAAATATTATCACAGATTAAAATAATAGTTTTTTATATTAATTTACTTTATGTCTGTGAAGCAATGCTGAATTTTTCATTAGCCTTTACTACAGTCTTCAGTGTCACATGATCCTTTAGAAATCATTTTAATATTATTTTTGTCAATGTTGGAAACAGTTTTTGCTGCTTAATATTTTTTTTTTGGAAGCTGTGATAATTTTTTAGAATTCTTTGATGAATAAAAAGTAAAAAAAGGAACAGCATTTCTTTAAAAGTTTTGCTTCTGTTTTTATCAAAGTCAACTTTATTGTCAATTCTGCCACATGTACAGGACATACAGAGAATTGAAATTGCGTTACTCTCAGACCCATGGTGCATACAAGTAACATTAAATACAAAAAGTAACATTAAATACAAAAGGTAGAATTTTAAAAAATATGAATACAGTTAACCATAATATATAAAAATGAAAAATACAATATACAAGTAAGGGCACATGGTAGAGAGTGCAAACCATGCATTTATACTACTTTTAGTACATGAACATATGTTCATTATGTTTCATGACTTAAGTTGTTTGCCAGTAGTGTTTCAGAACAAAGTAGTGCATGCCTGGGAATTTCTAATTTCCTGTCTGTGACAGGAAAAGATGTAATCGTAACCACAGTCCATCATCATCCCATAACATCACATCCACTGGGGACAGTAAGCAGATATGTGACAAATCCAAATCTTATGAGGCTGCTGTAAAATATACTGTGGTAGTACTATAATGGTAACTTGATGTTTACTGAATGATTGCAATAGTGTTATACTATATGTTTATTTTAATGCATCAAGTTGATATTACAATAGTACATTCCCATGGTATTGTAGCACATAAGAATCTCACAGAAATGTGAGAACAGAGAATTTGTTAAGATGTTATGAATATAGCTTTTGTCTGTGTCCTTCTGTAAAGATGTTATTATGTTTTTGCTGATTGATTCAGACATTACGTAATTCCAGTGAAGGTCAGTGGTTAAATATACACTCGTGTATATTTTATGAGCTGCTACTGAGATGTGTGTGTGGTTGTGAACAGGAGCTGGAGCTGGTGGAGGATGTGTGGAGAGGAGAAGCCCAGGATCTGCTGTCCCAGATCGCACAGCTGCAGGAGGAAAACAAAACGCTGCTCAACAACCTGTCCGTCAAAGAGTGTCCCATGACGGAAGAGGATATACAGAAACAGGAAGGTAGTGTTAAAGCACAGTGTTTGGAAAAAGAGAGCTTTGTGTCAGCCCTACACTGTCTGGAATAGGGCTGGGTATCGTTCCAAAATGTTCGATACCGATACCGATACCGATACCCTGAATTCGATACCGGTTCCGAACGATACTTTTTTCGATACTTTTATTTTAAGAAATGTATTTTAACAAGATTACTTTTTCAGGATGTTTGTGTCACTTTCACATCAGGCTTATCTCTAAGACCAATAAACAAAGGAACAAAAGCACAAAATGAACAAAGTGTAGTTAACACAATATATCAGTGAACAGTTTTAACTCAATCAGATTTAAGTATTAGTGATGCTCACTGCTGCTTAAAGGTTTAGTTCACCCAAAAATTTTAATTCTGTCATTAATTATCTACAAATGAAGATATTTTGGATTTAATCCAAGAGCTTTCTGATCCTCCCATAGATAAATCTTTGAATAAAGTTATTTTTGTTTACTTTGCACACAGAAGTAGGGAAAAAGAAGGGGAAAAACGAAGGAATAAAAGAAAAGAAAAAATTGTGATTAATGTTTGTATATTTTGGGAAATGTTTTTTTTTTTTTGTCATATTGTTTATTTTGTGTTAATTAACTTTGCCCATTCAGTTAATGATGTATAAAGGGTAGGCTTAATAAGCAACGCTTCTGCCTACACCTTTTTCGGCAACTATGTATTTTTATTTTTATTTTGTATTTATCTTGTGAAAATTTGTTTGTGAGGACCGGAATAAAATTATTATTGATTGATTGATTGAAGTATTCTCGCAGCTTCATATAATTATGATTGAACCACTTATATCACATTGACTTATTTTGACTATGTTTTTGGTTCCTTTCTGGGCATTGAAAATGCATATCCAGTAAATATAGGAGGATCAGAAAGCTCTTGGATTAAATCCAAATGATCTTCATTTGTGTTCTGAAGATAAACAAAGGTCTTATGGGTTTGGAACAACATTAGGGTGAGTTATTAATGACAGAATTTTCATTTTTTGGTGAACTAACCTTTTAAGATCACCTGAAATCACTCAACAGTTCTTCTTCAGAAAAAATAGCATGTAGCACCGATATTGATTCTTCGTGGTCGATTTTGATTGCTGATGTTTTACAAGCAAATGGGCTGATTCTGAAAGCCTTTTTAATATATTTAGTTACACAGCAAGGGACAAGAATGAATGATAATATGAGTACATGAACAATATGTTTATTTTCTCTATTATAGGTACAGCCATTTACATTAGAGGCAACCACTGCATTAAGATTAAAATCTAAATAAGTGACAAAATATATTATAAATAACAAAAAATAAACGACACAAAATAGGCTACTCTTTCAAAATTCAAAGTGCAAACAGAGACCGAATCTTCAAGCATGATACAGGGCTATTAATAGACAACTACACAACTTATTAGCCCACATACTAATAACAGCTTCGATATTTTATGTAGCCTAATTTGCGCGCATTGGGGAGATCGTTCTCTAAACGTGGGGCATTAAAAATGCTTTAAGTGCGTGTGCGCGTCTTACTTTTGGTTTCGTTTCAATGATCCCGCGAAACTCGGCGGTGATGAGCGTGCATTCTACAATACAAGAGATTACTTTAACAAAACCTTTTGAAAGTGGGAGGACACAAACGGGATTTTGAAAAGCGTGTCCCCAGTGAAAATTATGCCCCTGCGTGAGTGCAACTCTGCCGCTGAGTTATCGTTTGATGTGAATGTATGTCGCGTTGTACCTATACTGAGATTATATTGAGACTGAGGCGCCAGAATTGTATCTGACAGAATGTGTCAGGTGCGCAATATCCTTTTTACAAATATTGCATCGCACGCTGTTGCCGTCAATATTGGCATAATGTAGCAATACTTTTGATCGCTTAAACATCGTTTGCGTTAAATGTATGCTATGCTTTAAAGTATAGTGTACATTACAGCCTCATATTTGACATGCTCTGGGCGAGTGGGCGTAACCGCCGTAAACTATTGATTTTCAAGGCAGCCTCGCCGCAGCTAATCACCAGCATTTGATCCGGGCACGTTAAAGATACCGTACGTTTTCTAGCTCACTGACGTTGACAAGATTATATCCTTGGGTATCGAAATTTGGTACCGAACGAAAATGATTTTTTCGATACTCGATAGTATCGAGACAATTCGGTCGGTGCTTAAAAAGTATCGAACTCGATACCCAGCCCTAGTCTGGAATGCTATATCAATCACAATGCACCACACGTCACTTGACCTTTCATTTACAAAGTTCTGAAATACAACTCTTTTTGATTGCCAAACAATACACTACCAGTCAAAAGTTTTTGGACAGTAAGTTTTTAATGTAAAAGTAAGGAAGTCTCTTCTGCTCACCAAGCCTGCATTTATTTGCTTCAAAGTACAGCAAAAACAGTAATATTGTGAAATATTCGTACTGTTTAAAATACCTCCTTTCTATTTGAATATATTTTAAAATCTAATTTATTCCTGTGAACAAATTTTAATTTTCAGCATCATTACTCCTGTCTTCAGTGTCACATGATCCTTCAGAAATCATTCTAATATGTTGATTTGCTGTTCAAGAAACATTTTTGATTATTATTATCATCATTATTTAAAACAGTTGAGTAAATTATTTTTAAAGGATTCTTTGATGAATAGAAAGATCCAAAGATAAGCATTTGTCTGAAAAAAGCTTTTTTAACATATACTTTTTTAACAGTACAGAGTCAGTATCATTTTTTTTTAATATTAATACTTTTATTTAGCAAGAATGCTTTAAATTGACTAAAAGTGATGATAAAGACATTTATAGTGTTGCAAAATATTTCAAATAAAATATATATGCAATAAAATGAATGCAGTTTTCCTGAACTTTACATTAATCAAAGAAACCTGAAAAAGTCTACTCAGCTGTTTTCAACATAATAATAAATGTTTTTTTTAGCAGCAAATCAGAACGTGACTGGAGTAATGATGCTAAAAATTCTGCTTTGAAATCACAGAAATAAATTACATTTTAAAATATATTCAAATAGAAAAAAGTTATTTTAAATAGTAAAAATATTTCAAAATTGTACTGTTTTTGCTGTACTTTGGAACAAATAAATGCAGGCTTGGTGGTCAGAAGAAACGTCTTAAAAAAAACTTACTGTTCAAAAACTTTTGACTGGTAGTGTATTTCTAAGATGATACTGGGTTTCGGCAGTTCATTAAAAAGTCTTAATGCAGTCTTTTACAATTTAAGGCTTTAAAAAGTCTTAAACCATAAAGTTATGCCAATAAATGTTGCATGCATTGCCAAAAATGAATGTGTTTCTCCGTGTTTTTGTCTTTCGTGTTTTCCAGTACAAGTATACACTTACTTGAGATGCCTAATGAAGATATGAAGTTTTGTTTTCTTAGAAATTGAACAAAATTGATTTATGCTTCAAATGAATTTGTCAGCAGAGTATGACTTGTTCCCTTTAAATAAACAAATCTTTCTGAGCCCATAAACACACTTTGATCATTTTGATTTTAATCACTTTCACACAAAACAAGACTTCTTATCTGATGCCATTTTGCTGCTGTAAATGAATCTTGATTTAAGAATCTTTAAACATTTGCACTGGAAAGCGAGCCAAAAATGGGGACAAACAGCACTTTTTGCAGTTGAATCTGCAAAGTACAGTAAAAGTGAAGTAAAAAGTAAGAATTTTATTTACTTGGTTTTAAAACATCTTAAATTTACTTTCATAAAACCAGCAGAAACGCTGTGATAATTGGATGTCACTCACTTGCAACATACTGAAGTCATTTGACTGACGTAGCACACAACACAACAAATGCCTACTGTTTGTTTCACTTACCATATTTATGTAATGCACAGTATGCACTAGGTAGTAGGCAAGTGTTCCATTGGGAACATGGCACAATGCCTGTTCTGGATACAAAACTAACACGTGTGATCATGCCCATAGGAATTCTCACACGCATTCTTTCAGCTGTTTAGGAACTGACACAGACACTGCACAAAGCGTCCCTTCTCCATGTGACTGAAGACGAGCCAGGGCACATTACTGCATGAGCAGCACAGCCTGGGCAGCACAGAGACTCCACAGTGCCTGTGACACACTCACGTGCCCAAACCACTGCCGTCAGAACAGTCTCCCTCTCAGTCCTGCTGGACGAGTCGGATTCCGTGTCAAACGCAGCGCAGCTGTTTACACAAACATTCCGGCGCTGCTCTCAACACTGATTTAAAGATACAAAGAGCTGTTTAAATAGAATGCAGGAAATTGCTCACATTATAAGATTTTAAACAAATATTCTGGGTTATTTACAACTTAATGCACATGGATATTACCTGTGGCATGCTGGTGATTATCAAAAATATGGCAGGTATTTTATGGAAGTACACTGTTTAAAAGTTTGGGATTTGTAAGATTTTTAATGTTTCTTAACAAAGTCTCTTCTGCTCATCAAGGCTGCACAAAAAACAGTGTTATTGGAAATATTATTAAAATTTAAAAGAATGTTTTTCTGTTTTAATATACTTTAAAATATAATTTATTTCTGTGATGCAAAGACAGATTTTTAGCATCATTACTCCAGTCTTCAGTGTCACATGATATTTTAGAAATCATTCTAAAATGCTGATTTATTTGGTCAAAAATGCAAAAAAAAAAAACAGTAATATTGAAAATATTATTACAATTTAAAAGAATGGTTTTCTATTTTAATATACTTTAAAATGTTATTTATTTCTGTGATGCAAAGACAGATTTTCTGCATCATAACTCCAGTCTTCAGTGTCACATGATATTTCAGAAATCATTCTAATATACTGATTTTATTTGGTCAAAAATGCAGAAAAACTGTAATATTGTGAAATATTATTACAATTTAAAAGAATGGTTTTCTATTTTTATAGACTTTAATGTACATTATTCATCAAAGAATCCTGAAAAAGCTGCAAAGCTGAATTTTCAGCATCATTACACCAGTCTTCAGTCACATGCTAATATGCTGATTTATTATCAATGTTTAAAACAGTTGTGCTGCTTAATATTTAAAAAAATATATTTTAATGTATATAAAAAAATAGAAAACAGATATTTTACATTGTAATAATGTTTTACAATATTATGCTTTTTTCTGTATTTTTGATCAAATAAATGCAGCTGTGATGAGCTAAAAAAGACATAAAAAAGCTTTAAAAATATTACCGATTCTAAAGTTTTGAGCATTAATGTACTATTAATTATATATAATAAATACATTTTTATATTTTTAATAATTAATTGTATTTAACTTGTTAGCAGACTAATATCTGGCTGCCAAGTTACAATATTTTTACACAAAATTATATATGTATATAAATATAATATAATATGACAATTTATAATGTAGTATTATATATATGTATGTTACAATACATACTGATATATCATATATAAATGTTATATATGTGAAATGCTACACATTGTTATATTATTATATCAAATAAAATATAATATTCGCAGTGCTTTGTGTGTGTGCAAGTGTAAGGCTGGAGTTAAAACTATTTTTATAAGTAGGCTTAAGTTGTATTTAACTCTAAATACTCCTTTATAGCAGGCGACACATTATATTTCTAGGTCATGACAAACGTCAAGTGTGTCAGCGGTTGTGTGTCAGATTCTCCGCACGGACACACATCTATTTTAAGAGCAGCAACATGGGCGCTCACTCAGGAAACTACTTGCTTACAGTGTCTACAGGCTTCTTGCGTCTGTCCTCATTTCCAGTGACCTGTCCAATGCAAAACAAAAACCTCACTCTGAAACTTTCTGTGTTGATCAAAAGTGCCCAATATATTATTGATTATACATACAATGCCTTGGTTTTGATGTTTCTTTGAATGTTGGTTCTCTATGTAAAAAAATTAGGTTGCATGTGCTGATTTTTGTTATTTGTGATGCCAGGCATGACCGAGAGGGAACGGCAGGTGATGAAGAAGCTGAAGGAAGTTGTAGATAAACAGCGAGACGAGATTCGTGCCAAAGACCGTGAACTGACGCTCAAAAACGAGGATGTTGAAGCGGTAAAGACCCATGTGTTTATGCTAAACAAATCCTATTGTTAGAATAAGTCAATTCACAGACGTCATCTCAAGTAAACAAGACAGAAAGCCTAAGTTATCTATTTATTTATTTATTTATTTTTTGCTGGAAATATATGTGACCCTGGACCCTGGTCTTAAGTAGCACACAGGTGTATCTAGCAATAGCCAAAAATACACTGTATGGGTCAAAATTTGAAATTTATAATAATAATAAACTGTATTTAACCTGTTAGCAGACTAATATCCGGTTGCCAAGTTAATATAATTTCACAATATTGCAGTTTTTTTCTGCATTTTTGACCAAATAAATGCAGCCTTGATGAGCCGCACATGAATAAATGATATTTTAATGTATATTAAAAATAGAAAACAGATATTTTTCATTGTAATAATATTATACAATATTATGTTTTTTCTGTATTTTTGATCAAATAAATGCAGCATATGATGAGCATGTGTAGTATATATGTGTGTGTGTATATATAATTTAACTGATCTTAAATTTTAATGTACCATTAATTATATGTAATAAATAAATTTTTATATTTTTAATAATTAACTGTATTTTATATTTGAAAAACTTTTTTTAGTAAAGATCATGTTCCTTGAAGATAATTTGTAAATTTCCTACAGTAAATATATCAAAACTTAATTTTTGATTAGTAATATTCATTGCTAAGAACATTTAAAGGTAAATTTGTCAATATTTAGATTTTTTTTGCAGCCCCATATTCCAGATTTTCAAATATTCTCATTTTCTAACAAACCATAAATCAAAGTAAACTTATTTATTTATTTATTTATTCAAATAAAAAAAAAATTGACCCTTATGACTTGTTTTGTGGTCCAGGATCACTTATCATATTAATATATATTACCTAATAACATCATAGCATGAAATTCATCATATTTTTGATGTTTAATGTGTCACAAATGCTGTTTCCTCCAGCTCCAGCAGCAATTGAACCGGCTGATGAAGATCAACCATGACTTAAGACATAAGATCACGGTGGTGGAGGCTCAGGGTAAAGCGCTGATCGAGCAGAAGGTGGAGCTGGAGGCGTCGGGTCAGGCACGGCAGCAAGAGCTGGGTAACCTGCGACAGGAAGTGGTCCGTCTTAAGGAGCGACTTAAAGATCATGGTAACACCAGCACTGAGACAGAGGAACCTGTAGGACCTCCTTCACCTGCTCAGGTAAATAAATGTATATGGATGCTGCATTGAATGTGTTGGTTTTATACATACATATTGTTTAGCAGCTCATGTAATCTCTGCTAATGGGTCATGAACTAAAGTTTTCCAATGCGTCGTTGCTTGATTCCACACTTCAGTGTTTAACTGCAGCATTCAGTCATTTCTATTTCTATTTAAAGGGAGTAAGTGTGATCTAAAGCATCAGGATGTTCACATGATGTTCATAATGAGTCAGAATGAAGAGTCAATGAGTCACAGTCTAGCAGAGAAAACTAGAAATTGGTGGACAGTGTATATGATTTTGTATGCAGGTTTTAAAATTTGTATGAATTGAGGCTTCCAGTTAATTTGTGGGATTAATTGAATATTAATCTTAATCTTAAATTCAGTGCAATGCACTTAATGATGATGAAAGACCTATACTACCAGTCAAACATTTTTGAACAGTAAGATTTTTAGAAGTCAGTTCTTCTCACCAAGCCTGCATTTATTTGTTCCAAAGTACAACAACAGAAAAATTGTACAATTTTTTACCATTTAAAATTGTTTTCTATTTGAATATATTTTAAAATGTAAATTATTCCTGTGATTTCAAAGCTAAATTTTCAGCATCATTACTCCACTCTTCAGTGTCACAGGATCCTTCAGAAATCATTCTAATATGCTGATTTGGTGTTAATGTTTGGCTGAATGGATTTCAAAACGGTAAAACTCGACTTATTAACTCGAGGGGAGTTGGAGAATGAGCCTATTTCCAAAAAAAAGTGGAGTGTTCCTTTAATGGTGATTGTTTTAATCTACTTTTTGCCCTAATATAATGAGTAGTGTGTTTTTTCTGCTGAGAAATTTGAAAAGAACTAAATTGTTCTGATTGTGTCTTTTATTATTTGATTTTGTGCTTTTTATTCAGTTGTTTATTTTGAACTATTCACTCAAACAAACGCTCCCGATATAATATTGGTTGCAATTCGCAATCCACATGTCTGTGACCACAGTCGTCTAAAGCAGCCCCTTGGGGTCGGGATTTAGCTTCTGAGCTCCTCGCTGGGGGCCTGGAGATAGAGGAAGGTCCCCTTCATTTCATCCCCAGCAAAGGGGCCCCTGGAGCCCTGACAGATGACAGTGAGGAGGAGAAGGATGATGAAGAGGCTGCGTTTTTATGGGTAACCCTGCAGAGGCAGCTTTCTAAGGATAGCATGGAGTGTGAACTAACACCTGGCCCGTATCTGACTCTGTTTGCACGAGTCACCGTAGGGCAACAACAAGCCCACAGAGTGTGCAACTGGTTCTGTATCAACATACTGTAGGAGTAGTGCACTAATGGCTTTAGTCCTTTATGCAGGTACAGACTCATTGTGAAGAGCGTCGGCTGGTGAAAGTCTGATTGTTAAAGCAGCCTGCATGTATGCAAGTGTATGTACTAAATGCACACCATGAATTAAATGTTAACTTATTGATGATCATATGATAGATCATAACAGAGAGCTTGCGCTCTACTGTAAAATAAAGCACCAATCATATACTGTTATTCATTTACATTGTAAAATAAAAGCCTACAAAGATGCCAGTTGATATATTTTCCTCTGAAACAGGATCCAACAGCTGTACATTACATTGTTGTAGATTAACAGCAGGTGATATTTGTGTTGTTTTGAGGATGCTCTGATAATGAAGTTTGTGTGTCTCTAGTTGCCAGTTGATCTGTGTACAAGCTAATGTAAATGACTTTAAATGTTCCTCTCATTCAACAGGAGGCGCTGTGTGATGAGGACTTGGCCTCTATGGATCCAAAAGACCCGAACCGCCCGCGATTTACCCTGCAAGAGCTGCGTGACGTCCTGCATGAGCGCAATGAGCTGAAAGCTAAAGTCTTCATGCTACAAGAGGAAATTGCATATTATAAAAGGTCAGCCATCTTAATGTTTAACTTTAAGCCAGTCGTAATTTTATCTCTTTAAAAAGGATTGTGAGAAGTTGCATAAATGCATTTCATAGATACATGGAATATGTTTATTATGTTTGTGAAATTCCTATATTTCTGAAATATGTTATTGTTGTGAAATACAAAAAAGTCAGAATTGAGATAAAATGTCACAATTTACTTCTTTATAAAAACTAAAATAAAAACAGAATTTAAACTCAGAATTATAAGTAAAAAAAAGTCAAAAGATCAAGTTGCAACAACCTTTTTTAAAGGTTAAAAATTAATTCTGAATTCTGAGAAAAAAGTCAAAATTGTAAAACCTTTAAAAAAGCTTATTGTGATTTTGATCTCAATTCTGACTTTTTTCTTGCAATTTGGAATTTGATTCTCACAATTCTGACTTTATTTCTGCAAATTCTGAGTTATATCTTGCCATTCTGACTTGTTTTTCCTCTGAATTCTGAGTTTACACTTCATAATTTGGTTCATAATTCTGCCACAGAATAAAAAGTAAAAAAGGTAATTGCAACTTTTCATCTCACAATTCTGACTTTTTTTCTTCACAATTCCAAGTTTACAACTCACAATTTAGAGTTTTTTCCTCAGAATTAAAAAGTGAAAATTGCAAGATGGAAACTCAGAATTTGCGGAAATAACGTCAGAATTGTGAGATACAAATTCTCAATTGCAAGAAAAAAAGTCATTGATTGAGATCAAAAGTTGCAATAACCTTTTTTTTTTTTAAAGTAAAAAAAAAAAACTTAAACTGTTCGGAGGGAAAAAAGTCCGAATTGTAAGATGTAAACTTGAGATTCTGAGGAAAAAGTCCAAATTGTGAGTTGTAACTTGCAAATGTGAGAAAAAGTAGCAATTACCTTTTTTACTTTTTATTCCGTGGCAGAAACAAAAAATTGAAGTATGAAGTATAAACCCAGAATTCAGAGAAAAAAAGCGAAAAATTGCGAGATGTAAACTCAGAATTTGCAGAAATAAAGTCAGAACTCTGAGATAAAAATTCCCAATTGCAAGAAAAAAGTCAGAATTGAGATAAAAATTCGCAATAACCTTTTTTACTTTTTCAAAAAACTAAACAAAATTTAAACTCAAAATTCTAAGGAAAAAAAGTCAAAATTGTAAGATGTAATCTCACAACTCTGAGGGGAAGAAAGTCAAAATTGCCAAAAGTAAATTTGAGATTTTGAGGAAAAAGTCCAAATTGTGAGTTCTAACTTGCAATTACAAGAAAAAAAGGTCAGAATTGTGAGATAAAAAGTTGCAATTACTTTACCTTTTTGCTTTTTATTCTGCGGCAGAATTATGAAGTGTAAACTTCAGAGGAAATGTAAACTCAGAATTTGCAGAAATAAAGTCAGAATTGTGAGATACAAATTCCCAGTTGCAAGAAAAAAAGTCAGAATTGAGATCAAAAGGCGCAAAAACCTTTTTTACTTAAAAACAAGCAAAAAAGTCGTAAACTATTAAACTCACAATTCTGAGGGGGAAAAAAGTCAAAATCGCCAGAAATTAACTTGGAATTCTGAGGAAAAAGTTTAAATTGTGAGTTATACAGGAAACTTGCAAATGTAAGAAAAAAAGTCAGAATTGTGAGATAAAAAGTTGCAATAACCTTTTTTTACTTTTGATTCCGTGGCAGAAACAAAAAACTGAATTATTAAATGTAAACACTGAATTCTGAGAAAAAAAGTCCAACTTGTGAGATGGGAAATCGCAATTGTATTACTGACTTAGTTTTTAATCACATTTGCAGTGAAGAACAGGAGGAGGAAACGGGACCGCCCCTGCCAGACCCATCTCCTACCCTTCGGCCAAGCTCTCGTGCCAACTTCCAGCCTGAGTCAGGGATAAAACGACTGTGCGTACCACTACAAGAGCCAAACATGTACACACACACACTTATACTACAAACATTTAGGGCCATATTTACTAAACAGGGCAAATTAGTGTGAGAGCACAATCCCATAAAAACACAGATGGGAGTGGAAAGTTCTGTGGGTGAGTTACTGACAATGCGTAAATTAAATAACAGATGCAGCCAGTGCATTTCCATGGAGGATTTGTGCTGCCACAAGCTGTTAGTAAATCTGGCCCCTAATCTTAAAAATCAGCATCAATTGGCATATGATACCCAAAAATGTTTACATTTATTTATGATTTAGGAATGTTCAGATGTGTGCGTTCGTTCAAAACGATTTGCATTGATATGCATTTTTAGCTAAAGAATCACAAGACCATTACAAAAACTGTTCCACATTCATCAAACTGCAGCTTCACGGATACATATAGAGTTTTATGACATGTTATGAGACATGTTGGCATCCATGTACCCTTGTTTTACTAAAATCTTCAGGCATGCCCATCATTAATGCATCTGAAATGCTGAAAACTCAGCAGTAGGATGAGATCAAACAAAGCAGAATGACACTAGAGCTGGTTCTGGGTGTATCTTCTCTTTGCTCAACTCTCCATATCTGTGCCTCTTTGTAACAGGATCTTCACAGCCATTATGCCGATGGTGGCGGCTGGGTTGATTCCAGATGACCCCACTTTACAGCCAATCAGACGACTTATTTCCCTTGTACGAACTTTTGGTGGTTCACCTTTGTGTTCTTTGCTGTTTTAACACTTGATCCTCCCTGCATGTGACGGAGCTGCATGGCCCCCTCATCTCACACTCCCTCCCCACCCCTCATTAGAGCCACTGACCGTAAAGAGCACATTCTGATTGGCTGATTGTGGGGCTATCTGTGCGACCAATCAGCAGGAGGATCGTTAGAATCAGCCAGTCAGAATCAAAGTCCCGCTCACTCCTCTAACACTCGTGCTGCGCTGTCACTACTATATAACCTTGTGTCTGTATACTGGCGACTAAAGAGTGCTTTATAGAGGCGTAGGGAGATTAAACGCTTGTTTGTCACTGCTTGTATGAGCTGAAATGTGTTAGGCAAGAGCACAAATACACAGCAAACATTTGTGAGATTTTTATCTGGAAAGATTGTAGTGAGACTATAGGGATTAAGTACAGTACTTAGAAATGTGTAGCTCATATTTCATGCGGAAAAAACAAAAATATAAATATAAAATAAGTATTATAATATTTAGCACACATTACGAAATGAAAAAAGTTTGTATAAAAAGAACATTATTTTATGACAAATTATAATCAATAATAATAACAAAATAATATTGATGCAAAAAAGTGTCCTAAAAATTCAAATATAATACAATTACTAAAGTGATTAGTAAATGAAAAACATAAATATATAATAAATAAAGTATATATAATCATATATAAAATGTTATATAATATTATAATATTAAGTAATATATTTAGCACACATTAAAAAATAGTTATGCAAAAAATGTGTATAAAAAAACATTTTATATAATAACAAAATAATAATGAATATAATATATATAATAAATGTTTTATTATATATATTTAGCAAACATTAAAAAAGTGCATAAAAATAATTTTATTTTTATGACAAAATATAATCAATTATAATGACAAAATAATGATGAAAAAAATTAATATAATACAATTAGTAAAGTGATTAGTAAATTAAAAATGTAAATATATAATAATAATTATATATATATATATATATATATATATATATATATATATATATATATATATATATATATATATATATTATTATTATTATTGTATTGTAATATTTTAGCAAATCAAAAAATGAAAACGTGCATAAAATAACGTAACATTATTTTCATAATATAATAAATTAGAAATACTAATTGATAACAATGCAAAATTATTTTAAGTCCTAAAAAATTTAAATTATACAATTAATAAAGTGATTACATGATTACATTATTTGTATGACCTTTTATGTATATGCACAGATTTCTGACATTTTTATGGCTTTTATGTATATACACATTTTAGTAAAGTGTTGTAATTAATTATCTATGCCATTTTAATTAGGAATTTTTACTAGAAAAATTGATTTTATATAAAGAAAAAAATTCCAGATGAAATAAAAATATGAGTAGAAAATAATGCAAAAAATAGGGAAAAAATATAATAGGGAAAAACGATTATATATAAAAGAAAAACACTTCCAGACTTCTTCTTTTTTTTTTTTTTTGCATTACATGAAAATTGTTATATTATTGGAAAAAATTATAATTTAATGTTATTTTGATTTTGGCTTTGTGCAGTGTAGCCATAAACTGGCTGTGTATTTTTATAATAGAAAATTACACTTGAAAAGTGCTAAAAAGTAACATAAACACTACCCAACAACTCCAAAACATATTAAAAACATTCTAGTTAATTAATCAAAATTTATTCACACATTCATGTATGACAATGCAATCCATTTGTGCTAACGCCCTGTGTCACGTCCACAGGTTTAGCTTCTTTTCCCGTGACAAAAACCGAGGCCCTCAGAGGCAGATGCCGCAGATGGACGACGGCTTCGGCTCGTGGGCGGGGAAAGATGACGTCTACACAGAACAGGCCCAGGAGGCATTACAGCATATGTAACGAACACAACGCTCCACTAACCGCTAACCTGCACCATGTGACCGTACGCCACGTTTACGCTCCCTTTCATGGTCGACTTTCACAGCACAACGTCTGCAAGCAGATGAGACGAGAGCTCACAAAGGGAACACGGGGGGACGGGCCGTTTAGAGTTACTGATAGATCGGGGCCCTCACCTTCACCCAAAGATACCGTGAGGGAGTTTTATGTGCCTATTTTGTTAGATAGTTAGACATATTATTGCTATTGCAAATGATAAGTTACTGTAAGTAGATGACGCAGACAAAGTATTCTGATGACGCTTAAAGAGAAGATGCCTTCGGTAGATAGGATACATATCTATTTTTAATTCAAATTGAATTATGAGTGAGAAAATGCACTTGGCTGATGGAAAAAGTGAGGTTTTAATTTTTAGTTGCTACGCCCAGGCCAGAGATTGTCTGAAAAGTACACCACCAGTCAAAAGATTTTGAACAGTGGGATTTTTTATGTTTTTTAAAGAAGTCTCTTCTGCTCACCAAGCCTGCATTTATTTGATCCAAAGTACAGCAAGAGCAGTAATATTGTGAAATATTTTTACAATTTAAAATAACTGCTGTCTATTTGAATATATTTTAAAATATAATTTATTCCTGTGATCAAAGCTAACTTTTCAGCATCATTGCTTCAGTCTTCAGTGTCACATGATTCTTTAGATATCATTCTAACATGCTGATTTGCTGATTAAGAAAAATGTATTATTATTATTATTATTATTATTATCAATATATGTAACAAAACATTTCTATTTCAGATAAATGCTGTTCTTCTAAGCTTTCGATTCATCAAAGACACCTGAAAAAAATCTACTCAGCTGTTTTCAACGTATAAATGTTTTTGAGCAGCAAATCAGAATATTATAATGATTTCTGAAGAATCATGTGACTGCAGTAATGATGCTAAAAATTCAGCTTTGAATCAATGAATAAATTACATTTTAAAATATATTCAAATAGACAATAGGTTTTTTAAATAGAAAAAATATTTTAACATTTTACTGTTTTTGCTGTATTTTGGATCAAATAAATGCAGACTTGTTTTTTAAAGAAGCTTCTTCTGCTCAGCATTAAAATTCTTACTGTTCAAAAACTTTTGACTGGTAGTGTATAGTGGCATTATATGTTGAATTATGTTTAAAACTTTTTTTGCACATTAGCCTGATTTTTTTGGCACTGAAATATAGCGAATCGAAAGGAACATGAAGTATTCAGAATTTAATTTCTATTGATATCCTTCATGGCATGCTGTCGATTATCACAGAAAATAATTTTAACTCGGTTTGTAACAACAAACAGACATTGTATTTAAATTAATGTACTTGATATGGAGGTGTATGGGGCATTAACATCAGAAATATGGCTCTCAAAAAGCCCTTATATGAATTCTTATGTTAAAAAATGTTATTTTTTGCAATTAAGTAAATTGTGTTTTGTGGGAATACAATTTAAAACAACTGTTTTCTATTTTAAAATGTAATTTAATTTATTCCTGTGATCAAAGCTGAATTTTAGCATCATTACTCCAGTCTTCAGTGTCACATGATCCTTCAGAAATAATTCTAATATGCTGATTTGGTGATTAAAAAAAAATTCACATGATAATCATCACATGATATTCTTTGATGAATATAAACTTAAAAAGAACAGCATTTATTTGAAACAGAGACATTATTAATGTCTTAGCTGTCATTTTTGATTAATTTGAATGCATCCTTGCTGGATAAAACTATTAATTTTCTTCAAAAACTATTTTGAACAGTGTATTTTGTTTCAAAACAGTATGTATTTTAAGATTTAACCGTTTGTAATACCCAATATACTTCTATTGTACATGCATTATCACAATTTTTGTTTGTTTTTACAAACTGAGGGACAATTTGAAATGATTTGTAATGGTAATTGACAGGATGTCACAGGTTCTGAGTTTTAAGTCTTTAATCCCTGGAATCATGAAACAAAGCTTTACATGCCTCGAGTATTTCTGCAGAGCGTTAAAGCAGAACAATATTAATAATCCATAGTTTACTATTGGCATCCAAAGTATCTATCACATGGACAAATGTCATTCACCAGCAGTTTTGCATTGCTTGAATGGTGCTTTCACTGGCAATAATAGAAGTGTTGAGTGAAAGCATGTTAAAGTGTGTTGAAAAAGGCAGCTTTGTAAGCTAGAAAAATACATGCCTGTGGGCCTTAATTCAACTGTTGAACAGCTAGTATGTCACTCAGCTGAGAATGATATCCAGCTACAAGAACTGGATCAAATGTATCAATATGAAGGATTATGCATAACTCATCTCATTGTGTATTAAACTATTTTATACCATGCATTGTGAGAAACTGCTGCTCTTTATTTGAAAAATCTCGAGTCGTTGAAATGTTATTTGAATGACAAATTAGATCTTCAGTGCAAAACTAATTACAGAAATTCAAATTCAAAGGGATACATTATTTTCTAGGTTCATAATTATTTACTCATCTTAATGTCATTCCATTGTGTATGAGTAAATAATGGTCCTGATCTAAATCAAATGATTCGCAATGCGCAAAGTTCAGATCTGAGTCAAATAATTTGCGATCCGTGCTTTGAGTCCTGATCTAAAATGATGGTTCGCAAATTATTATTCAGATTGGGACTTCAGAGTGCACAGCATGAATCATTTGATTAAGAGCAGAACTTCGGAGCGGGTTTGTGAATCTTGCTTTATATCGGAACTATAGAGCGTAGATTGTGAATAATTAGATTCAGACTGGAACGTTGCGTATCGCAAATCATTAGATTCAGATTGAAACAGGTTTGTGAATCATTTTGCGAATTGAATGATTCAAATAAAATGTTTCCTGATACTTATGAGTGCGTTTGCAAATCTTTTGCTTTAGATCGGGATTTTAGAGCATAAATCACAAATCATTTGATTCAGATCGGCACTTCGTGTATCATGTGATTCAGATCGGGACTTATGAGCTGGTTTGCAAATCCTTTGCTTTATATCGGAACTATAGAGCATAGATTGCGAATAATTAGATTCAGATTGGAACGTTGCGTATCGCAAATCATTAGATTCAGATCGGAATGTCACGTATCGCAAATCATTTGATTAAGATTGAAACAGGTTTGTGAATCATTTTGCGAATTGATTGATTCAAATAAAAGGATTCCTGATACTTATGAGTGGGTTTGCAAATCTTTTGCTTTAGATTGAAAGTTTAGAAAGTGGATTGCAAATCATTTGATTCGAATCGGGACTTATGAGCGGGTTTGCAAATCTTTTGCTTTAGGTCGGAATTTTAGAGAGTAGATTGCGAATCATTTGATTCAGATCTGAACTTTGCGAATCATTTGATTCAGATCTGGACTTATGAGCAGGTTTGCAAATCTTTTGCTTTAGATCAGAGTTTTAGAGTGTAGATCGTGAATAGGGGTGTGAAAAAAATCGATATTGCAATATATTGTTGTGCTCTCTGTCGCAATAAATAATCGATACACTAACGGCCAATATCGATATTTTATTACAACACAAAATTATTAATTTACCCGTTGTCAGTGTCACTGTCACTACCCAATATTTACCATTCTGTTTGCGGGGGGCGCTGTTCGAGTAAATAGGGGTAAAGTGGCGGAAGCAGCGGCCAGTGAAGAACACAAGTTAACTAACAACAGAGAAGAAGCGCAGAAAAAAGAGAAGCGAGAAGAATGGCAGAAAATAATGAAAAACAAATCAAAGACCCACCCGCTAGTTGAGCATGCTGATCAGTTAGTGTTCCTCAAGAAGAATATGCCTTGATGTGTCCACTGTCCAGGTTAACATAAAGCACTTTACAGTAACTTACTACTGACGTTTCAGTATCACGGTTTACACATGTTAATTAATGTTCATGTTGTTTTTTGATGTTCATTTACTTTTATCTGTCTAGCTATACAGTGTTTACATTGAAGACCAGGGGCAGTAAGTTATTATGCAAATGCATAAGATTTCCTTATTATGGGTATTTTTTTCTTTTTCAGTCACATATATCGTGATATATCGTTGATGAAATGCCTTCCAATATATTGAATATCGTAGATATCGCGAATCGTGATATTGTCATTATCGTGGGCCACATATCGCCACAGAATTGAATCGTGGGTTACCTGTATCGTCCCACCCCTAATCGTGAATCATTTGATTCATATCTAAACTTCGCAAATCATTTGATTCAGATCGGGACTTATAAGCGGGTTTGCAAATCTTTTGCTTTAGGTTGGAATTTTAGAGTGTAGATCGTGAATCATTTGATTCAGATCGTAACTTTGGAGCGTGTATTGTGAATAACTTGATTTAGATTTGAACGGTTTTGTGAATCATTTTGCGATTTGAATGATTCAAACCAAATGATTTGCAATACGCAATTTGAAGTCCTGGTCTAAATAAAAATGATTTGCGATATGCAAAGTTCTGTTAAATCAAATGGTTCAAAAATTAATATTCAGATTGGGACTTCAGAGCGCGTAGCAAGAATCATTTGATTTAGAGCGGAACTTCGGAGCGGGTTTGTGAATCTTTTGCTTTATGTCGGAACTACAGAGCGTAGATTGCGAATAATTAGATTCAGATTCTTCACGTATCGCAAATCATTTGATTTAGATTGAATGGGTTTGTGTATCATTTTGCGAATTGAATGATTCAAATAAAATGATTCCCGATACTTATGAGTGCGTTTGCAAATGTTTTGCTTTAGATTAAAAGTTTAGAGAGTAGATCGCAAATCATTTGATTCAGATCGGAACTTATGGGTGGGTTTTCAAATCTTTTGCTTCAGATTGGAATTTTAGAGCGTAGATCGCAAATAATTTGATTCAGATCGAAACTTTGCAAATCGCAAATCATTTGAATAAGATTGGGACATTGGAGCAAGTATTGTGAATAATTTGATTTAGATTTGAACGGTTTCGTGAATCATTTCGCGATTTGAATGATTCAAATCAAATGATTCGTGATTTGAAGTCCTGATCTAAATAAAATTATTCACGATACGCAAAGTTCTGATTTAAGTCAAATGGTTCGCAAATTAGTATTCATGTTGGGACTTCAGAGCATGTAGCAAGAATCATTTGATTTATCGGAATTTCGTGAATCATTTGATTCAGATCGGGACTTATGAGCAGGTTTGCAAATCTTTTCCTTTAGATCAGAGTTTTAGAGTGTAGATCGTGAATCATTTGATTCAGATCGTAACTTTGGAGTGTGTATTGTGAATAACTTGATTTAGATTTGAACAGTTTTGTGAATCATTTCGCGATTTGAATGATTCAAATCAAATGATTTGCAATACGCAATTTGAAGTCCTGATCTGAAACAATGGTTTGTGAATCATTATTCAGATTGGGACTTTAAAGTGTGTATAGCAAATCATTTGATTTAGATCGGAAATTCAGAAAGGGTTTGGCAATCATTTGCCTTAGATAGGAACATCAGAGCGTAGATTGTGAATCATTTGATTTAGATTGGAACAGGTTTGTGAATCATTTTGCAATTTGAATGATTCAAATCAAATGATTTGCAATGCGCGATAAGAAGTCCTGATCTAAATCAAATAATTCCTAATACGCAAAGCTCCGATCTACATAACTGTACAGTCACTTTTGATTAATTTAATGCATCCTTGCTGAGTAAACATAATTTCTTAAAGGGATCAAATCTTACCAACCTCAAGCTTTATTGTTTGGATAAACGTGTTTCAATCTAAATTCACATCAGTGGGAAAAAAAAATATATATATAGAAAAAAGAAAGAGTCTTGAACGTATGCAAAGCTTCATTCTCGATCTCTGTAAGAGTCTCTGTGTCGTCTATCTTCCTTCCTGTTGGAGTCTCTTTCTCGGCTTTGCTCCCGGCGGTATTTCGAGTCTCTTTTCTCTTTGTAGTATCCTCTATCATTCCCTCGATCCCAGTCGCTTTTCCTCTCCCGCCATCGTCCGTGTTCCCTATCTTGTTCTTGGTCTCTTTGCCTTTCCTCCCTCCCACTTGATGCATCCCATCTATCCACTGATCTGTTCTGGGGCATCATGGATGTCAGATTGATGGGCTTCCTGAAGGGTCTATCCCTGCCTCCAAACCTCAACTGACCAGATTCCTTTTTGCCTCCCTGGCCTCCTCCGAGCCGCCGTGGAATCCAGCCTTGGAGCGCCCGCTCTTGTTCAAAGTCCACGAAGAGTTCGTACTGGTCCACCACCAGCTTGCTGGCGTCTCTCCAGGCTCTCTTCACCGAACGCTCCTCCTTGTACTCGATGAAAGCGTAGCGCTTGGAGAAACCCGTCACGATGTCCCGCACCAGACGTACCCTGCGGATGTCGCCGAACTTGGAGAAGACTTCCTGGAGCTTGTCCTCAGACGTCTCTGGATTCAGGCGCGCCACGAATAACGTCAGGTGAGGGTCACCTGTCACACCTTTGTTAGGCTGGTAGCGGGCCACCATTGCCCTCCAGACGGCTTTGTCGTGGGGCTCCACATCTGTGCCATCGATGCTGCCCGCTTTGAGAGGGTCGTAGACCTTCGCCACGGGACTCCACTCGCTCATCATCTGATAGTGGAGAGTTACGGTTAGAATTTATAGATTACATTTTAGAACAATTTATGTAAAATCTAGTTCCTACATTTTTTAAAAATAAAAATGATAATAATTGTATTTAAAAGTTTCTACATTACAATTATTTAAATGTATGCAATCCAGTTCCTAAAGAAATGGTTAACTAAAAAAAATAGTTTTTGAACAGTAAGATTTTTCATGTTTTTTTTAAAGAAGTCTCTTCTGCACTCCAAGCTTTTAGATGAAAAAAAAAACTGCAAAATCAGTAATATTGTGAAATATTTTTACTATTTAAAATAACTGTTTTCTGTTTGAATATATTTTAACATGTAATTTATTTCTGTGATCAAAGCTGAATTTTCAGCATCATTACTCCAGTCTTCAGTTTCACATAATCATTCAGAAATCATTCTGATTTGCTGTTCAAGAAACATTTTATTATTATTACTATTATCATCAATATTTAAAGCAGTTGAGTAAAAAAAATTTCAGGATTCTTTGATGAATAGAAAGATCCAAAGATCAGCATTTATCTGAAATAAAAAGCTTTTGTAATATTAAACACTATACTATTACCATTCAAAAGCTTGAAGTCAGTCAGTATACTTTATTTATTTTTGGGAAAGAAATTATAGAAATGAAAAATGTTATTTAGCAAGGATGCTTTAAATTGATCAAAAGTGATGATAAAGACATAATGTTACAAAAGATTTCGATTTCAGATCAATGCTTTCTATTCACTTAAGAAACCTGTATAATAGTTTCATAATAATAAATGTTTTTGGAGCAGCAAATCATAATATTTGAATGATTTCTCAAGGATCATGTGACTGGAGTAATGATGCTAAAATTTAAGCTTTGAAATCACAGGAATAAAAATCTTTCAGTTAAAAAATTTTGACTAGTAGTGTATATTTTACATTTTTTAAAATTTATTTTTACATTTTAAAAATCCTAGATCACATTTAAAATCATGTGCAATATATTTTTTTTTAATTTACAAAGAAATTAGTATTCTTTTAGAATTTATTCATCCTCACAACATTTCTCTGGAATGCATGACTTATTTATTTTTGATCCTTGCAAATGTATAACATAGAGCACAAGTCGTATGCACTGATATTACGGTGCTTATGTACAACTCGACAACTTTTGGCAACTCTAAAGGAGAAATGGGTAAAATCGCTTGTATTTAAATTGTATTTTTTTTTTTAGTATTTGGTGACCCCGTACTACAAAACCAGTCTTAAGTAGCAATAGCCAAAAATACATTGTATGGGTCAAAATTATCTATTTTTCTTTTATGCCAAAAGTCATTAGACAAAACATATTTTTAATTAGTATTTTGGATCGCTAAGAACTCCATTTGGACAACTTAAAGGCGATTTTCTCAGCATTTTGATTGTTTTTGCACTCTCAGATTCCAGGTTTTCAAATAGTTGCATCTTGACCAAATATTGCCATATCCTAACAAACCATACATCAATGGAAATCTTATTTATTCAACAAACCCTTGATGCCTAGTTTTGAGGTCCAGGGTCACATTTTGGCTTTAATGTTAACAGCAAAAAATAGTAAAAAAAAGAGCATCATGTGTTTCAGTGGAAGCAAAAACATGACCGTTTGTACCTTGTTAGGGACTGATTTAAATGCTCTCTACTCATTTCAAATCGAATATTAACAATCACAAAGAAATAATGTTCTGTTCTCTCTTTTTTTTTTTTTTTTTTACTTGAATAATTTCAGATGTAACATCATTAATTTCCACAGAATAATAATGTAAAAGCACGAAAACAAACCTTGTGTGCGCGCCGTCTAAAATTGTCCGTGTGGAAACTCTGGCTGCGCTGTTCGACGGGCCGTGCTCGTGTCTCTGACGCCATCCGGTTTGCCGCGCAATCCATTGTATCGCTAACACACACACGTTCTATTATAAAAGTCTAAGAACACATTGAAAATCTGTGATTATTTAGAACTTGACATGAAATGAAAATTTATTCTGCTCTATTTGTAGGTCACTAGTAGTTAATAAGCAAATTTGTGACTGAAACATTCTGAGATCATGTTGAGAACATTATTATTGGGTTTTGATGAAGTCAGCTTGAGTGCTGCTGTCATATAAAGAGAATTATAAAAAAAAAAAAAAATTCAAATAAGAAGCATTTTCTCCAGACTTTTGGACACCATCATATATGGGCCATTCTACAGAATTGGTGCAAACTGCTGTTCCACAACCAAAAAACACATTTAAGAAGCATTTAAATCTTAGATGTTTACTAAGATCCTTCTATTATTTATTGAAACCCACAATAATATTTAAAATATCAGTTAGCTTAATATATAAAACCCCTAAATTTCAATTTATGAAAATGATATTGAAATAATTTTAGCATTTGTTCCATTGTTGTTGTCAAAAGTATCTTTTTGATTCTTTTAAGTATATATACACACACACACACACACACACACACACACACACACACACACACACACACACACACGTGTATGTATGGATGTATATATATGTGTGTTTGTGTGTGTGTGTGTGTGTATATATGTGTGTGTGTGTGTGTGTGTGTGTGTGTGTATATATATATATATATATATATATATATATATATATATATATATATATATATCTCTATCCGAACTACCTAAACATGGGATGTCTTGTTACAAATAAAGTATACTAAATTATCAACTCAAGATATTGAGAGATAGATATTATGATTTTTGGTTCAGTGTATATTTAAACTAATAAATCTTTAAACTTGAAATCAGTATGATCATCAAAAATTTACAAAGAAAAATTTGATTAAAACAACAAAACTCAAATATTACACAAAGTATTGTTAAAAAAATAATTGCTTTTTTTTTAATATAAAATAGCAAAAATGTATATTTACAATGTAGATGTAAGCAAAATCGTAGGTTCTTTTTAAATGATATCACTGTGTTTCAGTAGTGACAAATCTGGGAAGACGACAAATATTCCAAAACTTTCTGAAAATACAATATGAGAATTACCTGCACAATTACTAGAAATGCATACCATGGATGTTATACAATTTGCATACATACAAAATTATGGAAACCAATTCTGTAGAATGGCCCATATACCACAACAGAGGCAAAGCATTGCATAAAATCATTTATTTAAACAATGCATCTACCATCTCATACAGATTGATTGGAACACTCTCCGTCGGAGCTTTTGGTCATCAACACTCAGTTTTTTTGTGTAACAGGTACAGCTTTGTTCAGGTTAATCACAACACACTCAGCATTATACAACGGTAACATTTCAAATGATATCAAAGTTTGGTTTCACATTCCAGTTTTCTGAACCTTTTAAAACGTCACTCCTTTCAGCGTCGCCAGCGTTCTGCATCAAACATAAACGTTTGGGCATTATAAATAATTATTGCTAAGCCTCTAACTACCTTACATTAGATTAGATTAAGAAAACTCTTATAAAAATGCAGAAAGTTGGACTATAACTGCATGCTTTGGAAGCACTGATCTACCAATATATAAAATATACAAAAAGAAATGTGCCGAAACTAGCATGTCATAGAGCAGGATAAATATCTTAAAAGTAGGACACGTCGAATATGTACCGCAATCTAACGGGTTTGACATGTAAGTCACTGTGTGACATACCCCATACACTCACTAGCCCAAAACATTCCGTTTACTAAGGCAATAATTACATTAAAAACGGTCTAGTTAAGAAACAAGGTGTTTTTCCCTCCTCTCAGTACATTAATGCTTTAGCCATGGGTGGGCTTCTATCGAAGCTTTACTGCGGTCGCCGTAGTCGTAAAGAAGTTCTTCTCCTTCCTGGATGTCTCTGGAGGCCACGAGGATAAGGTGAGGTATTCCATTAATATCATGGAGTTTGGTTTGACAGTTGCCGTTTTTACTGTGGTTGATGAGTCTTCCCAATCGATCAGACTCTTTCGTAGCGTCCACACTGTCGGGGAATAAATGCGCAAGATGTTCAGACTCAAATTAAAATCTGCTGACAATTTACTCTCACTCAGGCCATCCTAGATGTAGATGAGTTTTTTTCTTCATCAGAACAGATTTGCATTGCGTAACTTGCTCACCAAAGGATCCTTTTGCAGTGAATGGGTGCCATCAGAATGCAACAGTCCTAAAAAGTTTAAAATTCAAATTGTCTCATTTGTTTTTTGCAAACATGCCTCTTTTCTCTTCACAGAGAGTGGTGTGGATTGTTGTTGTTTTTAATCAGCAGTTTGGACTCTCCTTCTGACGGCACCCATTCACTGCAGAGGATCTATTGGTAAGCAAGTAATGCTATATTTCTTCAAATCTGTTCTGATGAAGAAACAAACTCATCTACATCTCTGATGGCTTGAGGGTGAATACATTTTCAGCAAATGTTTATTTTTGTGTGAACTATTCCTATATTCTTTCCATTTCCATACCAGTTTCTATTGGCTATTTTCATGGCAAGATCAATGTATGATCCTATAATGAAACAAATAACAAATGGTGTTAATAAAAATTGCCACCATTTACAGAAGTAAAAATGTATTGCAAACTTTTTTTTTTTTTTTTAAGATGATTTTTTTTTTTAGATGATTTTTTTTTTGGCATTTTTGCCTTTTATTGTGATAGGACAGATCAGAATTGACAGGAAGCGAAGTGGGAGAAAGATAGGGGGCAGGATCGGGAAAGGTCCTCGAGTCGGGATTCGAACACGGGACGCCCGGAGCGCAATACCACTGTATGTCGGCGCGCTGCCCAAAAGGCTTTTAATGTTGATTTTAGGACAGTTTACCAATTTTTTTTTTTGATAAAATGAATTCAAAGAAAAAAAAAAAAGTATGCTTTTTAATGGTAAATGGATAAAAATTGTTACTAACACAACCAGTTTACAGTATATTTTCTTACTATATGTGGTTAAATAAATCTAACAGGATATTTTATTTTACAGTAAAACACTGTTAAATGTAAAAAAAATTGGAAGTGAAAACAAACAAGCATCTTAAATTTACAGTAAATAAACTAATTTCCATTAGCAAATTCTCCATGAGACATTTTGCATTTGTTGTTTTTTTCTCATCTGTTATGTACATTTAGGATTTTACGTGACATCCTATGTAGTTAAATTAATGTTTATTGCATTATTTTAGTCGTGTGTTACCATGATGGTGTTTTGTATTTGTGTGTATGACATGTTCACCTTCTATGTAGGCTATTAGTATTTACCTCAGCTTGTGAAAAGCTATTTATGATGAGAAAGTGACAATGAATCAAAGTTGAATAAAGGTACAAAACAGACATTATATGTGACAATGAACACAAAACCAGTCTTAAGTAGCAAAAATACATTGTATCTTGCGTCTTTTATGCCAAAAATCATTAGGATCATGTTGCGTGAAGATGTTTAGTAAATTTCCTACCGTAAATTTATCAAAATGTAATTTTTGATTAATAATATGCATTGCTAAGAACTTCATTTGGACAACTTTAAAGGCGATTTTCTCAATATTTTGATTTTTTTGCACACTCAGATTTCAGATTTTCAAATAGCTGTATCTCGGCCAAATATTGTCCTATCAGATGATCCTTTCAGATGATGTAAAAAAAAATAAAAGACCTTATAACTGGTTTTGTGGTCCAGGGTCACAATTTATATAATTGAATGAAATATGTTTTTTACTGTAAGTGTATGTTTAATCTGTAAAACCTAAAGTGTTGCTACTGTATTTGACATTTTTCTTTTCTTTTTTTTTTTTTTTACAGTGGGTGTGCTGCTTGAACCTACCAGTATGTTTTGCTGAGATACTGGAAGTAATACATGTAGCAGCCAGTGGTTGGATCTTGTGCGTATAAAGCCTCCCTTTTCTTGGCGTCCGTTATCTGCAGCAGGTCTCCATAATACTCCACTACATACTGGCCTTTCTGGAACTTCTGGGTGGCGAAAACTCCCCTGCCCTTTCCTTCAATGTATCTGACCTGTCAAGAACAACATGAAAGTACGTTTGCGTCCAGCATCCAGCAGAGTTCAACGTGAAACTGAATCATCATGTCTAAAATTACCATCATTCCATTCTCAATCCCATTTGTAATCAGCATGTCTATATGCCTCTTCTCTTCACACTGTTGACAGAAAAGAGGCATATGCATTAATATTCTTACTTCGGCTGATGAAACACCTATGAAAAATGTGAAATCTGAACTCTACTGTACCTTCAGTTCACTTTTGCTTTTTCTGGAGCTTCTTCTGATGGGATAGTAATCTGTAACCTTTCGGCTTTGAGGACTCTTGTTGTTAGCACTGCAGGACCAAAAAAAAAAATGATTTTTAAAACACTGTAGATATTAATATTATTAATAATGTGTAATGCTAAATTACTCTTTCATTAATACCAAAATAAGAGGGATCATACAAAATGCCTATTATTTTATTTATTTTTTTATTTAGTACTGAACTGAATAAGATATTTCACATTAAAGATGTTAACATAGTCCACAAGAGAAAATGATGGCTGAATTTACAAAAATGACCCTGTTCAAAAGTTTACATCACTTTGATTCTTAATACCATGTTGTTACCTGAATGAT